>NC_133450.1:190019576-190322311 GCF_048565385.1 Saimiri boliviensis | reverse complement strand
TGATACACAGTCATGCATCGCATAACAGCAGGGATGTGTTTTTGAGAAATTCCTCCTTAGGTGATTTTGTTGTTGTGTGAACATCATGGAGTGTACTTACACAAACCTAGATGGCAGAGCATACTATGTGCCTAGGCTATATGGTATAGCCTATTGCTCCTAGGCTACAAACCTGTACAGCATATGACTGTACTGAACACTGTAGGCAACTGTAACAGAGTGGTAAGTATTTGCATATCCAAACATAGAAACGGTACAGTAAAAATATAGCATTATAATCTGGTGGGACCACTATCAAGCATGCAGTCCTTCAATGACCAAAGGTTGTGATGTGGTGCATGACTGTATTTTAAATCTTTGCATTTAATAAATGAGCACTTTCAATACCAAAAAAAAAAAAAAAGGCGATGAGCTATCACTGCTAATCACAAGATAGTTTCAGTATTTATTTTAAAAGCATATAAATGTAGAAAGTTCTACAAATGGCGTGGTTCAGTAATGGGATGCAAATGTTACTTTGGTGAACATTTCCTACTTGGATCTGGTGAGTGTACCTCTTTGATGGGACATATAACTTCCTTCGGAGGTGCTATAGTTTGGTCTGTCTGATCCCTCAAAATCTCATGTTGCAATCTGATCCCTAGTATTGGAGGTGGGGCCTAGTGGGAGGTGTTTGAGTCATGAGGGCAGATTCCTCATGAGTGACTTGGTGCCATCCTCACAGTAATAAGTGAGTTCTTGCTCTGTTAGTCTCCTGGAGAACTGGTTGTTAAAAAGAGCCTGGTGCCTCCTGCTCCACCATGTGATCTCTGCCCACACAGGGCAGCAGCATCTGCTTCTGGTGAGGGCTTCAGGCTGCTTCTTCTCATGGCAGAAGATGGAGGACAGCCTGAGTGTGCAGAGATCACCTGGCTAGAGAGGAAACCAGAGGGAGAGGAGAGAAGCGTGATGCTTCTTGTACATCCTGCAGAACCATGAGCCAAATAAACTTCTTTTTAAAATAAATTGCCTAGTCTTAGGTATTCCTTTATAGTAACACAAAAATGAGTAAAGATAGGAAATGACACCAAAAGATTAAATATAAGATCTTTCACAAGGTCAGGCCCAGTCATGGGGCCCACCTGGCCATCCCGTGCCCTCAGCCCAGCCCCCATGAGAGGCCTATGCACGAGCCAAAGGAATCCACCCTATAGCCTTAAGCAGCTCTCAGCTGAGAAATGAGCTCCCAGGGAAGGTTCTTATGGAAACTGGAGTTTCCGCTCTCATCAGAGAATTGAGCCATCTTTGCTTTATGTCACAAAATGATTATATTCTGGTATGTTTGGCTCCATTGTGTTCAGGCTTACCCTGAACCAAGCAAAGTAGAGATTTACAGAGAAGTCAGCCAACATTGCCAGTAAAGACATAGAGAAAGGGATAGGAGATGCAGGGCTCTGTGTGGTTCAAAGGATTGAGAAGGCATCTCAGAGATTACTCTGTGGCTGGATGTTGGAGTATAAATAGGAGTCTGCTAGGTGGAGAAGATCATTACAGATGGCTGGAATAGCACTGGCAAAGGCGTAGGGTTAAGAAAGCACACAGCAGACACAGGAACGCCATAGGAATGGTGCAGAGGCCAGTGTAACCAGGGGTGGGTCAGGGAGAGCAGAGGCAGACAGAGCTGGAGGAGAGATGGGGAAATACTGGACAGAGTGTTGTACCTGAGAAGGCCTGGCCAGGTCTCTCTCCCTTGCGGGATGCAGGCTTTTGCTGCCAAAGAGTAATATCTCAGCCTTAGAGTGCAGCAGTGTGCCCAGAATAAATCCCTATGGGATGAATTCCATCCACTCCTGGCAGCGGGTCTTTTCAAAAGACTTCAACAGCCCCTTGCTTGCCTATAGCTCTTGTGCAAGCTGCTGCAGGCCAGGTGTTCCTTGGAACCTAAATTCTGCATTTCTCCACTCATCTGTATAATTTACAAACCAACCTGTACATCTCCCTGCTTCTACACAAATCTGAGGTCTTTTACATAAGTCAATCTGTTGAGAACAGAAAAATGTAATGAGGTCCTGGCTGGGTGCCGCGACTCACTCCTGTAATCTCAGCACTTTGGGAGGCCAAAGCAGGTGGATCACCCGAGGTCAGAAGTTTGAGACTAGCCTGGCCAAAATGGCAAAACCCTGTCTCTATTGAAAATACAAAAATTAGCTGGGAATGGTGGTGCGCACCTGTAATCCCAGCTACTCAGGAGGCTGAGGAAGGAGAATCACTTGAATCCAGAAGGCAGAGGTTGCAGTGAGGAGAGATTGCGCCACTGCACTCCAGCCTGGGTGACAGAGCAAGACTATCTCAAAAGAAAAGAAAAAAGAAAAAGAAAAATGTAATGAGGTTTTGAAATAACAAAGTCACAGTTTCCTGATAGCTTTACAAGCTCAAGAGTAAAGAAGGGCCAAGAAGGTTGTTTTCAAGGCAGAGAACTGCGGTGGTCTAGAATTATCATGTCTTGGCCACCTAGAGCCATCAGGGTTCTCTGAGACCTCCTGGTCCAAGGATAGAAGATATATGGCACATGTGCCACCCTCCCCACATCCAGTGCCCAGGGTACACATTGTTAATCTATTGCCACACACTCTTTAGCCAAGCCTCTCCCCATCAGGCACAGTTAGCTCATAAGTGAAAGCCAGTTGATCATTCCTGATGGTTTCCAGGACTCCCATTTCACAGATGAGAAAATGGAGGCACAGGGAGGTTGAGGGTTTACCCAAGGAGAGCTCTCAGATCCTCTCTGCCATTTCAGCATGGTTTGTGGAAGACAAAACACTTTTATGGCTCAACTGTAATCAGGGGATGATTCTAGCACCTGGGACAGGGTTTTTAAAGGCAACGTCATGCCTCTTTCCTTGCCTAACGCAGCCATGGCTCGTGGTCCCAAGAAGCATCTGAAGCGGGTGGCAGCTCCAAAACATTGGATGCTGGATAAATTGACTGGTGTGTTTGCTCCTCGTCCATCCACCGGTCCTCACAAGTTGAGAGAATGTCTCCCCCTCATCATTTTCCTAAGGAACAGACTTAAGTATGCCCTGACAGGAGATGAAGTAAAGATGATTTGCATGCAGCGGTTCATTAAGATCGATGGCAAGGTCCGAACTGATATAACCTACCCTGCTGGTTTCATGGATGTCATCAGCATTGACAAGACGGGAGAGAATTTCCGTCTGATCTATGACACCAAGGGTCGCTTTGCTGTACATCGTATTACACCTGAAGAGGCCAAGTACAAATTGTGCAAAGTACGAAAAATCTTTGTGGGCACAAAAGGAATCCCTCATCTGGTGACTCATGATGCTCACACCATCCGCTACCCTGATCCCCTCATCAAGGTGAATGATACCATTCAGATTGATTTGGAGACTGGCAAGATTACTGATTTCATCAAGTTTGACACTGGTAACCTGTGTATGGTGACTGGGGGTGCTAACCTGGGAAGAATTGGTGTGATTACCAACAGAGAGAGGCACCCTGGATCTTTCGATGTGGTTCACGTGAAAGATGCCAATGGCAACAGCTTTGCCACTCGACTTTCCAATATTTTTGTTATTGGCAAGGGCAACAAACCATGGATTTCTCTTCCCCGAGGAAAGGGTATCCGCCTCACCATTGCTGAAGAGAGAGACAAAAGACTGGCAGCCAAACAGAGCAGTGGGTGAAATGGTCCCTGGGTGATATGATAGATCTTTATGCGTAATTAAAAATCATGTGGCATGATTAATAGCAAAAAATAAAAAAATAAAAAAAAATAAAAGCAACGTCATTTTTTTTTTCCATTTCCAATTCTAGTTGTTATATGACAAGGCTTTAAAAAACATGTTGTTCTTATCAAAATAAAAGAACACATAAATGGTTAGGAAGTTGTTCCCACACACCTAATAAAGCCCTAAGGAATTTATTCCTTCACCCAAGGACCAGGCAGTGTACTGGGCACTGAGTTTATGAGGACATCAGGGACATCCCAGGGGCCCAGGGAACTAAATTGCCCAGATCTGATATTCTCTTGGGAGAGGCGAGAGCTGGCCTCACAAGCAGATACAGTGCAAATCCCTTCCCAGGGGTGAAAAGGACCCAGAGGTCCCACACATGCCACCCCTCACTCAGTCCTCTATACAATCCTCTCTAGAGCCCCTGACAGGTCCCTGTTCACACACCTCCAGGGATCACTACCTCTCAAGACTGCCAGCTGTACCTTCAGCTGGTTCTACCCACTACAAATGCTTCCTTTGGCTGAAAGGGAATGACCCTCCCCATGACTTCCGCTAAATTGGTCCTGCCTTTGTCTTGTGAGGAACTAGTTTTCCGAGGACCTAAGAGAGAACGTTGTGGGGGGTGGGGGTGGGTGTCTTGGAAAAAAAAGACAAAGCCAAGAGGAAAGGAAAGGCACTAAAACCATCTTTCCTAATTTACAGTGTGAGGAGACTATTTCCCATCCCCGCTCATAATTCTTAAGCATATCAGTGGAACATCATCTTGCCCATTCTGCCCTGGTGCAGGCTGGGATGCTCGTAAATCCCAGCTCCTGCAGAAGACCCAAAATGCACCGTCTCTGGGATCTTGTGCAAGAGAACTGGTTGCTATGGTAACAACTGGAAGTAAATTTCCCAGCACCCCCAACTAAACTATTAATCAGAAACAGGAGGAAAAAACCAGGGTACTCAATAAATCAGGGAAGAAATTAGCTCCTACTGGGAAGGACAGAGCTGGGCCACCCCCCACCCCCACCAAGGCCTCATTCATCCCACCCTTTGATCTTCTGATGCAGGAGAAGCAGCCGGAGCCTGAGGGGAAAGCTGCCTTCCTTCTCCTCTCCAACTCTTTGTTTCTCATCCTGGTGGAGTCAGAGAGGTTCCCAAGTAGAAGCTGCACCTGGCATCGCATCAGTGAGGGACCCAGTTAGGGGCAACATCAAAGGTAGAAATGCTGGAACCTGAAAAAAGAATGCTCTGGCCAGCTTGAAAGAAGTGTTCTACTGAAGTGTGGTGATAAGAACCGGATTAGATTTAGCATTGATGGATCACAGAAGGATTAGAGAGACAGGGCCCCAAATCTTAACAAAAAGTTTGCAGAGTTGTTTATTTGGGTTTTTTTCAAGGACTTTATCTTCCTTGCTTTACTGTTTATACTTGGCTGTCTTAGTCAGGAATGGTATGGAAAACCCTTGTGATACCTCCTCCAAGTGAACTAGATCCACCGGCTCCCATAATGCAGCCCTCTGCTGCTGCGGGGGTCGGGGTGGGCAGCTTGCTCTAATTACAGCAAACACTCCTGGGAGACAACACGCCCTTTGCACACATAATCCTGCAAAGGGAATGTACATTTCTCTCTATTCTTTGGTACAGTCTCTCCCAGGGTTGCTTTTAGGCGGCATTGCTTCTCCCTTGCTCCCCACTTTTCTTGCCCATGGATGCCATCCTTGATGAAGCCCACCTTTCTCACAGAAGGAAAAATAGGGATTGTCAGGGAAGGGTCCCATGTTAGGCTTTGGGTGAAAGCCCATCACTCCTAGTAACACTGTGACTTTGACCTCAATTGGCCCAGGCTCTTCCTGTTCCTCGAGGACAGGGAATTAAGTGCACTGGAGAAGAGCAGCCCTGGCTTCACCGCAAACTCATCATAGGATCTCGGGCAAAGCCCTTCCTGTGTCTGGGCCTCAGTTTGCCAAACTGTGCAAGAAAGAGCCTCAAAGACTGCAACAGAGGCCAGCTCCAAAGGCCTCTTTGGTACTCCTTGACTCTAAAATTAAAGTTTCTCAAGTGATAAAAGAGGAGAGAAAGGTGATGAGAGGATAGAAGGGAACTTTCCACCCTAGAGGCAGGAGGCAGAGGTGGAAAGGCTGAATTAAAGTCAGAAAGAGAAAATAGGGCGGCACTGGCCTCTTTTCCCCATTACACACAAAGGATGCTGCACGCAGAGCAGGTCCTTAGGAAAAGTCACTGGCTGCACAAGCCATATTCGCTGCTGCTCTTGTTAAGGCAGCATCTCCAGAGAACTGTTTCTAGTCTGTCTGAACAAGGAGAGCCTTGAAGGGCCCTAGAGAGGGGAACAGACTGAGCTGGGGTTTCACAGTGAGCAGGTGGGAGAGGCAGGACTTGCAAACACCCTGGCCTCCTGCCTGCAGACTTACACAGTCTCCCCTGCCCCCTGGCCAAATATTCTTGCCCTGTCTTCCTTGGACCTTTTCTATGATCTGTGCACATGCTGCAGTGAAAATGGCAGAGAGAGATCCTGCAGGGATTGGTAATTTTTCACCATGGGTGGCACGGAGACTTTGCCGCTCCCTGGAGGAGGAAAATGAAGAGTTGATTAAGCACTCGAAACATCCCTGCCTGTGGACTATTTAATAAGTGCCTCGCCTGTCTCTCAGCCGTAGAGCAGACATTTGGTTCGCTAATCCAATTTGGCAAGCCTCTCCCAGGCTGCGAACGCTAGCTGCTGGGCGCCATTTTGTCTGATGTCTTAGGAATCAGTGCAGGCGCCCCATACTTGCTCTCACTCCTGCTTGACTGATTTCTAACGAGACCTCTCCCTCGCGCAAGTCACCGATAGAGAAACCTCCACGGTCCAAGAAGCTCCGAGGACCTGGTGTTGATCCAGCCATCCCGCTGATTCTCTTAACATACTTCCTGAATCTGAGAAACTCAGCAAAAGCAGGTGTGGGACTGCAGAAATATTTGCTCCCTCAACTGTGATCCAAGCTATGTTTTCCACTTAGCAGGAGGAAGTCTGTAAGGACAGGACTTTAGCATCTTCCATTAAAGCCTCAACAATGGCATTTTCATTTTGGTATGTGATGTCTCTTACTTGGATGCAGAATTAGTGCTCGGTAGAGCTCTGTGAGTTAGTAGGGTTTCTCTTTGCCTGGGCCACCAGGAGGCTCTGATATAAATGCTGGTTCACTGCGATGCAGACATATTTCTGCCCACTCAGTGAGCTTTCTCACCACTTTTTTAAATAAACATTTTAAAGTATTATATGTATTCCTTTAAAAAAATAAATGTGAATTTATCATTTTCCCCCACAAACTTGCCTTAAACTGTTGGAAAGTTCCTTTCTCTTCTTTTTACAGAGAATACTCTTGGAAAAGGAAGATAGAGTGAATGTTTATTTTTTGCCTCCACATTATTCATTCCTCACAAGGCACAACCAGCATCTTCCTGTGGGGCCCAGGCAGCTCACTCTTAGTCTAGTTGTTCCAGGCACTGTTCTGCTCTGTGGCCTTGCAGTGGACATTGTACTTCCTGGGCCATGGCAATGGGGTTTGATTGACATCTCAAGGTGGTCCAATGAGAGCAAACGTCAGAATTTCTGCTGGAAAATGCTGGGCAAAGATTTCGATCCCTTCCTGCAGAGTCTGAACCTAAAAGAACATAGGTTTAGGGACTGCTAAAAGCCATTTTGTGACCAAAAGGGAAAAGCCTGTCAGAATGAGTCAACCTTGAGGAGGAGGAACTGAGAGACAGAAACAGAAGTAACAACCTGACATTACTTGAGCATGTATATCAAGCTATTCCTGAAGTTTGACAGTGCAGGGATATGAGCCAATACACTGACTTTGGGTCCGGTTTCCAGTGGCTTACAGCTAAAAGACTTCTGACAGTTTCTAGGGGTCAGTGAGAGAGTTAGCTGCGCCTCAGCCTCCAAGTCACCCTATCCCAAGCCCCCTCCTCAGGAGACCACAGGAGACCCTGTGACCAGTCTGGTATCCTCCCCAGGTAGGCAAAAATAGTCACGGTGGCACTAAAACCCTCTTTAGTGTCCTGATACAAGTGCGATTAGTCCTTTTTAAATTTTATTCTTTTATTTTTTTCTGAGACGGAGTCTCACTGTCACCCAGCCTGGAGTGCGGTGATGCGATCTCGGCTTACTGCAACCTTTGGCTGGGTTCAAGCGATTCTCCTGCCTTAGCTTCCCAAGTAGCTGAAATTACAGGCACACGCCACCACGCCTGGCTAATTTTTGTGTTTTTAGTAGAGACAGAATTTCACCATCTTGGCCAGGCTGGTCTCGAACTCCTGACCTCAGGTGATCCACCCACCTCAACCTCCCAAAGTGCTGGGATTACAGGAGTGAGCCACCGCACCTGGCCCAGTCCTTTGTTGATGACCTCTAGGCTTACGTCTGTTGATGGTTTCCAGGTCTATCTCCAGCTGGGTCTCTCTACAGTTCCCCACCTGGTGCCTCTCAGTACCTTAGCCTCAGCATCTCCCACCACTGTGAAGGCACCTTGGCTCATGGCTTCTCTCTTCTCACTCCACTCTGCCACCAACCAATTGATCACCAAGGCCAAGCAGACATCTACCAGATGTCTCTCGAATCCACTTCTGCTTCTAGTCTCCACTGTTTCTGCTTCAATTCAGGGCAAACACTGGTCTCCACATGGAACCCTCTCCTCCAGCTTACTCTCCACACCTCCATCTGACAACTTCTCCTAAAATGCTGCCCTCACCTTCCAGCTTCCCTGCTCATAACCCTCAAGGACTCCCTCCCACCAAACCCCCCATCTGGAATTCAAGACCCTCATGATCTGACCCCAGACTGTAGCAAAAAGCACATCTTTTCCCACAAAGACTTCACTTCCTTCTGCCATATATTTGTTTACATAGTTCTAATTCCTTTTCTTTCTACCTACCGAACTCCTATGCATCTGTCAAAACCCAGCTCCAGTGCCCCTCCTTTAATAAAACTTTCTAATTATTCTCAGCCCACCTTAAGAGTGGAATTAGAGATTCCCACAGACGTAGAAAAAATATTTTATAAAATCACATAGGCCCACCCTGACAATTTTAGGACCCAGGACAAGTGAAAGAGAACTCTTGCAGCCAACAGTGCCTGTTCTCTTCTCTTTCCACCCTTCCACCACCTCCATCCTGCACTGTGAGGGGTCTTGTGCACACAAGCAAGGACCTTCAAGCCCTCATGTCCAAGCTCCACCCCATGGCCCCAGTAGCCCCTTGCCCACTCCCCCAGCCACTGCTTGGCCATCCCTTGGGGTTGGGGCACCATGGCCTAGGGGAAGAGGCCAACACAGGTCCTAGAAGAAGACTTGGTCCCTTTGAACAGGAAATCCCAGGGTGTATAGTACAGGAGTGAGGTCCCAAGGGCGTGGGCTCTGGGTCGGCCCTCCGTCCTGTGGGTAGGGCAGAGCTGGGCCCTGTGTAGTCAAGTTCTCCCACCTCAGTGTTCACAGGCATGAGGAGCTCCTGCAAGTCTAACAAGCCCTTGGGGCATGAGGCGAGTGCCAGGCTGCAGCCCACACCAGGAGTAGCAAGGGTCTAAACGTGAGGCTCGGGTCTAAGGGTGGATGGCGACATCAACCATGTGGAGTCTTTTTTGACATAGAATGGGTAAAATAAACTCGGAGCTGCAGTTCTCCAGAATGAAGCCCCAAAACGGCAAGTTCACAGCAAGGGCTTCTGTGTCTCAAAGCTGTGCTACATTTTGCTTTTACAACTCGATCTTGCTTACAGATTCGCCAGCAGCCCAGAGAGGCTGTGAGTTGGCAGGTTGGTAGATTTGGGGCCTCCTGCCTCTAATTCCAGGACCTTTCTCTGCCTGGTGTTGTGAAGACCGACCAGACCCAGTGGAGCAAGTATTAGAGAGGAATCAGGTCATTTCCTGGGTACGTGACTCTGCCAGTGAAAACCAGCCTCCCTGTTACCCCCATAGAGCTAGAACCATCCAAGGTGGAATCTTGAGGATGTCTCCCTAGGGGTCTTTGTTTCCTCTGCACCATCTCTCCTGGATCTAATTGTATGTCTGCTTGAGCTGAAGAGTTCCAGACCAGGTTGGGCAAAGACCTTGTCTCTTCTTTAAAAAAAAAAAAAAAAAAAAAAAGGCTAGACATGGTGGTGCTCACCTATAGTCCCAGCTACTCAGGAGGCTGAGGCAGCAGGATTGCTTGATCCCAGGAGTTGGGGTTGCAGTGAGCTATGATCATGCCACCATATTCCAGCCTGGGTGCCAGAGCGAGACTCCATCGCAAAAACAATCATAATAAGATAATTTTTTGGGCTGGGCGCGGTGGCTCAAGCCTGTAATCCCAGCACTTTGGGAGGCCGAGGCGGGTGGATCACGAGGTCGAGAGATCGAGACCATCCTGGTCAACATGGTGAAACCCTGTCTCTACTAAAAATACAAAAAAATTAGGTGGGCATGGTGGCACGTGCCTGTAATCCCAGCTACTCAGGAGGCTGAGGCAGGAGAATTGCCTGAACCCAGGAGGCGGAGGTTGCGGTGAGCCGAGATCGCGCCATTGCACTCCAGCCTGGGTAACAAGAGCGAAACTCCGTCTCAAAAAAAAAAAAAAAAAAAAGATAATTTTTAAAAAATGTATGTCCTTGCTAACTACTCAACTTCCTCTCACCTCAGCAATTGCAGATACAGTTGGGCCTCCTCCCAACTATTTGGCCCCCCGGGCAAAAAAATCTGGCATGAAGTCTGAGAAGCAGAGGAGGTATAGGCGAAGGCAGAGTTTCCTTCCTTCTTTGTTGTGCCAAGAGTCTTAACCCCATGAGTTAAAAAATATATATACATATACAAAAAAAAAAAAAAATATATATATATATATATATATATATATATATATATTTGCCTTAGAGTCACTGAACATCAGGACTAAAAGTGCCCTAGTACAGTTCTCTCACTTTAAAGATGAGGAAACTGAGGACCAGAGAGGGTGGTAGCTCGGCTGAAGTCCCAAAGCAACTTGGTATGAAGCCACGACTAGGACACAGGTCTCCTCACTCCAGTCCAGTTCTTGCTCTGCCCCACACTCTTTGCTAAACTCACCCCTTGCCCCACGTGGCATAGAACAGATCTCCCCCTCTTAGAACTTGGGTGAGTTTACAAAAGCCACTCACTTACTCTGAGATTCCGTTTCCTTACTGCTCAGAGGGGAAGAGCAATTCCTACCTGCTAGAATCATGCCGGTAGAGAAGCCAGTGCAAGGGCCCAGAATGCGGTAGGTGGTTGGCCAGTGTGGGTCCTTCTCTTTGCCCATTATAAGCATGTCAAGGAAATAAATGTTCCTTGGGTTAGCTTCCTACGGCTGCTGCAACAACTTGTCACAGGATGTCAGCAGCCGCTAATCCGTATGGGTCTGCAGCAACTACAGATTCTCAGCCTCCTCCAAGGAAAGAATTTGTCTAAGGGCATAAGGCTGAGTGGGAGATGGAGGCAAGTTTTTGAGCAGGAGTGAGTTTATTAAAAAGTTTTAGAGCAGAAGGCCAGGCATGGTGGCTCACACCTGTAATCCCAGCACTTTGGGAGGCCAAGATGGAAGGATCACTTGAGGCCAGGAATACGAGACCAGCTTGGTCAGCAAAGTGAGACCCATCTCTTAAAAAACAAACAAAAAAACTTTTAGAGCAGGAACAAAAGGCAGTAAAGTACACTTGGAAGAGAACCAAGCAGGTGACTTGAGGAATCCAAGCGGGCTGTCTGACCTTTGACCGCTGACCTTGTTTATACGTTGTCATGCTTTCTGGGGCTTGCGTCTCTCCTCGATTGATTTTTCCTTGGGGCAAGCTGTACGCATGCATGCTGGGCTGCCAGCACTTGGGAAGGGCCACATGCACAGTGTGTTTAATGAAATTATACACAGGCTCCCTTGAGGTGTTTCTCCCCTTACCAGCTGAGAGTTCTCAGAGGAGGGTCACATGCCAGTTAAACACTGCCATTTTGCCTCTTAGTTAGCATGCTTGAGTCAGTTGCCCAGTCTCATTGGGAAGCTGCTGATCACAAGCTTCAGGTGTTTTCTATCTATTGGGAGATTGCCTTTGCCTGGCACCAGCTACAACCAATTTTTATTTTAGAGAGGCAGTTTAACAACCAGCTGACCATCACCTGATCATCACCTGACATTCCTGGTGGGTGTGTTGAACCTCTCCTGCCCTGCTCATGTCTGCCTAACTACCTACTCTAGCAAGAGTAACAAAACAACACAGATTTCTTGTCTTACAGCTCTGGAGTCAGATGTCCAAAATGGGTCTCATGGAGTTCAAATAACCTCCCAAAGAGTTCACCTTGCCCGCTGCCTAGACGGAGCCCATTTCTCAAGACAGGGAAATTGCAATAGAGAAGGAGTAATTCACACAAAGCCAGCTGTGCAGGAGACTCGAGTTTTATTATTACTCAAATCAGTCTCCCGAGTATTTGGGGAACAGAACTTTTAAGGACAATTTGGTGGGTTTGGGGAAGCCAGTGAGCAGGGACTGCTGATTGGTCAGAAATGAAATCATAGGGTGTCAGAGCTGGCTTCTTGCACTGAGTCAGTTCCTGGGTGGGGGCTGCAGAATCAGATGAGCCAGTTTATTGATCTGGGTGTTGGCCCGTGATCCATCAAGTGCAGTATTTGCAAAGTATCTCCAGCACTGACCTTCAGGGCAGTTTAGGAAGGGTCAGAGTCTTGTCACCTTCAGTTGCATGAGTCCTAAACCGTTATTTCGAATTTGTGGCTAATGTTAGTCCTACAAGGGTAATCTAGTGCCCAGGCAAGGAGTTTCACTTTGGGAAAGGGCTGTTATTGTCTTTGTTTGAAACGATAAACGAGTTTCTCCCAAAGTTAATTCAGCCTATGTCCAGGAATGAACAAAGACAGCTTGGAGGTTAGAAGAAAGATGGAGTCGATTAAGTTAGCTCTCTTTCATTGTCTGTCATAATTTTGCAAAGGCAGTTTCATCAGTAGGGCTGGGTCCCTTTCTGCAGACTCTAGGGGAGAATCCATTTTCGTGCCCTTTCCAGCTCCTGCAGTCACCCACACTCCCTGGCTTTGGGTTCTCTTCCATCTTGAAAGCCAGGAATGGTGGCAAGTCGTCCACACACAGCCTCTGTCTGACTCTCCTCTTTTACTTACTGTTAAAACATGAAGAGACCCCTAAGCAGGCTTTGTGTGAGCAACATGGCTGTTTATTCACCCAGGTGCAGATGGGCTGAGGCTGAAAGGATATCAGCAAAGGGCGGTGGGATAGGAGTTGGTTTTATAGGTTTGGGGTGGGCAGTGGAAAGTTACAGAAGTTACAGTTTAGGGCATTTTTTGCAAGCTGGGCGCACGTTTGCAAGCTGGAGGGGGTCGAAGGGTGTGGAGTCATGAGGTTGACCAAAGTTGTTTACAAAGTCCAAAGGCCTTATCAATCGGGGCAGGTGTAAGGAACCATAGAGAATGCCTCAGAGTTAAGTAGGCGCTGCAGGGGTTGATCATTTCTTCCTCTTTTCATGATCTTCCAGTTACTTTAGATTTTCCAGGAACTCATCTGGAGTGTCCATGTAGGTCACAGAGGTTAACATGGGGTCCATGGGGCTGTCAGTCAGCTTAAAAGACCTAACACTTATATAAGGACCTTGTGATTACACCGGGCCCCCCTAGATAATCCAGGATAATCTCTCCTTCTCAAGACCAAAGGATTAGCAAGCTTAATTCCATCTGCAGCCTTAATTCTCTTTTGCCGGTTGTGAGGTTTAGGGTGTGGAGAGCTATTATTTTACCTATCACAGAATAGGCAGCAAAGTCATTTTGGGGCGTGGGGCATCTGAGGAAAATCAAGGCTTCACTTCCAGAAAAATTCCATTAAAAATCGTGGCATGTAATCTCAGGGGATTCACTGGCTCCCATTCACCGGCCCCAGTTATGAACTCTTGAACTAAAAGGACGATGTGGTCCTCCTCCCCAGATGACATTTGTCGTAGATTCATTAGTTGTGTACTCCCATGTGTACATGCGCACACATGTGTGCATGAATGTACTGTGCGCTCACACACACACACACACGTGATACTAATCCAGATACACACACATGTATACACCTGTACATGCCACACCATTTTCCTACAGAAACAGCAAGAATTTCTTTGGCTTCTCTTTGTGTGAGATGCAGCCAGGAAGGCACAGAAAAAAGCCTTTCCCTGCCTTTGCCTCTCCAATCCAGCTCATTCCCCCCCTGCCCCAAGGCCTGTGGGTCCACAGCCCCTTGGGCTTGTTCCTCTGCCTGACTGGTCTCCATCAGTGGCCCTGGTAGAGCTGACGTGGTAAGTGCAGGGTTTGGCTCACAGAGCAGCTTGGGTGCTACTCTGCACTTTCATTTTCAGAGTGGTGTCCTTTTAGGGTTGCTGGCCCTCACAGCTATGAATTCAGAGCCAGAGATGCAGTCAGCAGGAAGCCGGGGGAATAATGGGACTAGTCACAAGGAAGATGAGGGCTGGCTGCATCATGCACCTGCGTGTACAAGAACACTGACTTCTAGGGCCGCTATGCACCGCCCTCCCCCTACTGCCACATGTGCGACTCCAGGATGGCTGGTCACAGGGAAAAGAGCAGCCTAGCTCCTACCTCAGCAGGACAAATACACACAGCTGGCTCCAGCCCACTGCCCACAGATGCACTCCTCTCACCCCCGCCATGCCAGGCTCCTCTGAGAGCCCCGTTTCTTCCCCAGAGCTTCCAGCCTCTGGGATAAGCCATCAGTCACTATTTACCTTGCTTGAATCCTGCTCCTTGACCAGGTGGCAGACTCCTGAAGTCCCAAGGGTAGAGAGGAGCGAGAGAGGATCACTGTGGTCTGGCCTCGGGGGAAATATTGAAAAAAATACATCATACTTCTGAGCCTACAAAAAGCAATTTCTTGCTGAAATATTTCCAGTAACTGATCATGTTGAGAGTATCTCTCTCCTTCCCAGCCTTGAGTCATTCTCCCAAAAATCTGCTTCCCTCTATTATATTACCTTTGCAAGGGACAGGGTCTAAGAGGGGAGGGGAAACTAACTGAGCCACCCAGAGGGGGATCCCTGTGGCTGGAGCAAGGTTTGGTGGGGCCTGCACCTTCCCAGAGAAGAATGCTGCTCTCTGATCTGTGGGGAATGCTGTAAACCCTCCTGGCAGCTCTTCAGAGGACAACAGTCTACAACCAGTCGGTGACAAGGACCCTCCACGCCTGCATGGAGGAGGAGCAGGGGGACAGGTGGCACCCGGTTCCTTTCCCCTCCCACCTCACTGCTCTTGCCAGTTAGCTGTGACAACCACTGGGCCCAAGGACAACAGCATGCTCCTGGAGGCGTGCCTTGGGGAGCACTGAGGAACCATCCAGGACTTCCCACTCTCACTCTTTTCATCCCGGGCCTGGCAGCTCTGGCCGGGAGGGACATAAGAGAAATGCGGACTCCCAGCTTGAGATGGAGCCACAGCAGCGAGGGCCTAGTTGTGGGGAGAAGGGAAAGGAGGCTGGGAGAAGGTCATGAGGAGAGAGACGGCAGGAGGAGGAGGCAGTGTGGCAGAGACTACCTGTAGCCAACTTGGTCATTATTCCCCCTGCTTCCTGGAATTGATGGTGTGCCCAGGCTCTACTGCAGCAGCCAGCAGCAGCCACAGGATACAGTCAAGGCCAAGGTGATGTAAGCAGAAGCCGTTTGAGGGGAGTTTCCAGAGAGCCTTTTTAGTACTGTCTGTCCTTAGACTCTGCTCTGGGTCTCCTGCTTTAGAGGGTCTCACTCAAATGTCTCTCCCTCTCTCTGTCTCTCTCTCTTTTTTTTCTCTTTCTCTCTCTCTCTCTCTCTCTCTCTCTCTCTCTTCTCTCTCTCTCTCTCTCACACACACACACACAGAGCGTTACGGTTTGAATGTGTCCCCTAAAGTTTATGTGTTGGAAACTTAATCCCCCATGCAATAGTGTTGAGAGGTGCGATCTTTAAGAGGTGATTAGGTCGCGAGGGCTCTGCCTTCCTGAATGGGCTAGTGCCATTGTCTGGAGTTATCAGGAGTGGGTTCCTGATAAGGAAAGGGGTCAGGCACCCCACACCCTTTCTCTCACACTCTCGCATCATCCCTCCATGTTAAGAGGCACCAAAGCACCCTCGCAAGAGGCAGCCCCTCCACCTCGGACTCACTAAGCCTCCAGAACTGTAAGAAACAAATTCCTTTTCTTTATCAATTATGCAGTCTCAGGTATTCTGCTATAGAAACACAAAATGAACTAAGACGGACACACACACACACACACAAATATTTCCTAACAAACACAAAGATGGTCTCTATCATTTGGGATCAGGTCCTCAACACAGACACAGGGTAATCCATACCCCAAACATTCATTCTTACCAACACCATGCAGGCCCAGGGATACACACGTTCACAACTCTTGCCCTGCCCTATGTCCTTGAAATACTCCGAGCCTGGAAATTCTGAAACATCCACCATTGGAGGTGGATGCTGCTCAGAGAGCAGGAAGGATTTAAATGACAGAAGAGCTTAGATAATGGAAAAACACAAGCTGCTTGTTAATTCCTCCCCAGCAGATATCATGGGTTTAATATTCCTACACAACAAACTAGCATTTCCCAGCTGCCCCAAACACCTATTTTCTTGCTTCTCCTCAAGTTCTAGCCCACTATTCTGAAGGTCCTCACAACTTACAGGGCATTCACAGCAATTGTATCTGGCAGCTGAAGAACATGTCATATTCAACAACTCATATTAACTCTGTAATATGGAGGTCTAAATAGAATTGCATGAAGAATGATATGAAGTCTTTACGCTGACAGTCACTTAGATGTTGAATGGTAGAACGTCAAGTTTTATTTTCATGGAGATGTTTAATAAGATTTATTTAAGTTTGTTAGAATTAAATAAAATTTCACTTTAAGTGATGTTAATATGCATGAATTAGAATGAGTATTTTACCTTTTTAAAATTTTTTTAAAATGTGGGATGGCTTAAACAGAAGAGAAGATAATACACAATAGAATATTCTTAATCCATAAAAACAAAAACAAAAACAAAAAACTGAAATCCTGTCATTTTCAACAACATGGATGGAACTGGAAGTTATTATGTTAAGTGAAATAAGCCAGGTACACAAAGACAAATATTACATGTTCTCACTCATTTCTGGGAACTAAAAAAAGGTTGCAATTGTGGAGGTAGAGAGTAGAATGATGGTTACTAGAGGCTGGAAAGGGTGAAGTACAATAAATGATAAATGTTTGAGTTGATGAATATCTTAAACTGACCCTGATTTGATCACTACACAGTGGATGCATGTTTCAAAATATCACATGTACCCCATAAATATGTACAATGACTATGTATCAATAAAAAGAGAAGTTAATTTCTCTCAAGTGTAAAAGTCTGGGCTGGTATAGCAGCTGTGGCTGTGAGGTTGTCAGGGGTCCAGTTATAACTACCCAATGCATTCACCTTGCCCACTGCCTAGACAGAGCTGATTTATCTTTATCAAGTCAGGAATTGCAATAGAGAAAGAGTAATTCACGCAGAGCCAGCTATGAGTTTTATTATTACTCAAATCAGTCTCCTGAGCATTGTATTGGGGAGCAGAGTTTTTAAGGACAATTTGGTGGGTTGGGGGAAGCCAGTGAGCCGGGGCTGCTGATTGGTCAGAGATGAAATCATAGGGAGACGAAGCTGGCTTCTTGCACTGAGTCAGTTCCTGGGTGGGGGCCACAGAATCAGATGAGCCAGTTTACTGATCTGGGCGTTGCCCTCCGATCTATCAAGTGCAGGATTTGCAAAATATCTCAAGCTCTGGTCTTAGGAGCAGTTTGGGGAGGGTCAGAATCTTGTCACCTCCAGCTACATGACTCCTAAACCATAATTTCTAATTTTGTGGCTAATGTTAGTCCTACAAAGGCAATCGAGTGCCCAGGCAAGAAGGAGGTCGGCTTTGGGAAAGGGCTGTTACTGTCTTTGTTTTAAATTATAAACTCAGTTTCTCCCACAGTTAGTTCAGCCTACACCCAGGAATGAACAAGGACAGCTTGGAGGTTAGAAGCAAGATGGAGTCAGTTATGTTAGATAGATCTCTTTCACTGTCTCAGTCATAATTTTGCAAAGGTGGTTTCACAGTCTTCTTCCTTGTTGGTCTGCCACACTGGAATTCTCTGGTCCACCTGTTCCAGGATGCCTCACCACATGTCTACATTCCAGCCAGAGGGAAGGGGCAGGGGAGAACATACTCACTTCCCAAGTTGCACAGAGCTTACTTCCACCTCCCATTGGGCACAAGTTAATTACAGAACCGTAAGTAGTTCTAGGGACATGTGGGAAAAGTAGTCTTTGTTCGGTCTTGTGCTCAGAAAAATACTTAGGCTTGTATTACTAGAGAAGAAAGGAAACCCAGTCATTTTTATTACCCTTTCTAACACACTCCTGAACCACCAAAATAACGAACTTAGGCGTCTAAGCACCTGATGTCTAAGCACCTGATTTCTGGCATCACCTTCCTAACCAGACACTGGTATTTCCTATACTCACCCTCCATGCCCTATTACTAATTAACTGTCTTTTGAAGATTTCATTAACGTTTTATTTCCACATATTGCCCAAACACACACACACACACACACACACACACGCGCGCGGAACGAACAAAATATAAAACACTGGTTTTATCACGTAAGTAGAGTCACCCACTAAATGATGGGAGTGAAACCGCTTTTGCAAAATGACTGAGACAGTGAAAGAGATTTAACTTAATCCACCCCATCTTGCTTCTAACCTCGAAGCTGTCCTTGTTCATTCCTGGGAGTAGGCTGAATTAACTTTGGGAGAAAGTTACAGTTTAAACAAAGACAGTAATGGCTCTTTCCCAAAGCAGACCTCCTTCTTGCCTGGGGACTACAGGCAGTGACTCACGCCTGTAATCCCAGCACTTTGGTAAGCCAAGGAGGGTGGATCATGAGATCAGGAGACAGAGACCAACCTGGCCAATACGGTGAAACCTGGTATCTACTAAAAATGCAAAAACTAGCCAGGTGTGGTGGTGAGCACCTATAATCCCAGCTACTCGGGAGGCTCAGGCAGGAGAATTACTTGAACCCAGGAGCTGAGATCACCTCACTGCACTCCAGGCTGGGCAACAGCAAGACTCCATCTCAAAAAAAAAAGGAAAGAAAGAAATTATGGTTTAGGAGTTATGCAGCTAGAGGTGACAAGATTCTGACCCTCCCTAAACTGCTCCTAAGATCAGTACTTGGGATACTTTGCACTTGATGGATCAGCTAGCACCACCCAGATCAATAAACTACTCATCTGATCTTGTGGCCTCCACCCAGGAACTGACTCAACACAAGAAGACAGTTTCAACTCCCTATAATTGCATCTCTGACCAATCAGCACTCCTGGCTAGCTGGCTTCCCCCCACCCACCAAGTTATCCTTAAAAGCTCTGCTCCCCGAATACTCCGGGAGACTGATTTGAGTAATAATAAAACTCTGGTTTCCCACACAGCCAGCTCTGCATGAATTTCTTTGTAACAATTCCACTGTCTTGATGAATTGGCTCTGGATAGGCAATGGGCAACGTGAATCCCTTGGGCAGTTACAGGAATTGAGAATGCCAAACTTCAGTGGGAACTGAATGCTGGGCCGTCTGCTGGTTCACTGGCTACCTCCAAATCTTGGTTCAGCAAACTGGCCTCACAACTCAGGATTCCAATCCACAGTATTTCTGATCTTCAGAAGCAGCTGAAATTGTGTGTTTATTGTCAGGCCTGTGAATCCTAAGTCCTTTGAACCAGAGCCAGAGTTATGATAGGCATCTGAGTGAAGCAGTCCATTTTGATGTGGCTATTTTCATTCAAAGGACATGTTAATGTGGTTCTTTTAACCCAGGTCAAATGGGGCTATATCAAAATGTAAAAACTGTTTTCTGTGCAAGCCACCTTTAATCCTGCCCTGTTTCCCAACTTCAATCACTGCTTGCTCTACTCCCTCCTCACTATTGTCATTCGACTGCAAAATTTATGGCCTTAGCAAATTGCCTGTAATAAATGGGCCCTAGTAAAAGATCTGTAAATCCACCATTCCTCTCCCAAGGGAAATTTAATAAAAAACAAACTCAGATAAAAACACTCATTATGAATTGAAGCAAAGATTGATAGACAATGTTTAATTTATAATTAATACATGAAAAATTATGATCTCTTTCCCTAGGATATTTGAAAATATTTTGTTCTCATGATTTTTTACCAGAATCAAAGTGGTTCCACTGATTCTCATATTTTAATAATGCCTGTGGTGGCTCTTTTCTTTGTACAAAGAGATCATATTTGAGGTTTCTTTTGGGTTGATCAATGGACTGGCAAATTTCCCAATGGCTTTGACTGAGCCATTTGGAAAGGTGATTTTTAGTCATAACCTTTCATTTTCCTTTTACTAGCTGACCTAACATGGGCAGAAATAATGAGGTTTTGTGGGGATTATTTTTGACAACTTTGGTGGCTTTAAATAAATGTCTTTGACCCAATTTTAAATGGTTGCAGATTTTAAGGTGCATTATCTACTAATGCATCAGATGGAACTTCTGGATCTTTAGTTGTCAAGAACAGAGCTGCACTTGAGCTGCAAGGAAAAAACCGTAAACCACTTCTGTTTGGTGTTTTTAACTCTTCGTTGGCTAATTTTTTTTTTTAAGACGAAGTCTTGCTCTGTTGCCCATGCTGGAGTGCAATGGCACAATCTCAGCTCACTGCAATCTCCACCTCACCTCTCAGGTTCTAGCAATTCTCCTGCCTCAGCCTCCCAAGTAGCTGGGATTACAGGCATGTGCCACCATGCCCTGCTAATTTTTGTATATTTTTAGTAGAGGAGGAGTTTTGCCATGTTGGCCAGACTGGTCTTGAATGCCTGACCTCAGGTGATCCACTGGCCTCGGCCTCCCACAGTGCTGGGATTGCAGACGTGAGCCACTATACCCAAATTCCTTGGCTAATTTCTTCTACAGTTTTTTTTTTTTCTTTTCTTTTCTTTCTTTCTTTTTTTTTACTAAATGGGAAAAAAAATTAGTAATCAGGAAGATTGAATAGGTAGCATATAATGTATCCTACTCCAAATCCATCACCATACTTGGCTCAGTTTCCTCATTTGTAACAGGGAATAATAATGGTACCTAACTCACAGGGTTTGAGCACTCAACTAAGATGCATAAAGTACATAGCATGGTGCCTAACACATAATAAATGCTCATTAAATGATAGCTATTGTTGTACTGTTGCTATAAGTTTAGCACAAAATTAAATCCTAAATGTCTTACTCCCTCCAAAAGGGATTCAATCATGATTTAATTTTATGATTAAATTTAATTTGTGGGGACATGCTCTGAAACTGGCATAATGAAAATGGTGCCTTCACAGTGGAGAAAGTTGAAGGAGAAGATTAAAATTAAATCAACAACGGTGTGATGAGTTGACACTGCACGCTTCCTGATAGAGCACATGGAAAGAGCCCAGCATCATTTTTGTGTAATTCCTGCCAAACCTCATGTTGAAATTTGGTCCCCCATGTTGAAGTGGGTCCTAATGAGAGACACTTGGGTCATGGGGGTGAACTCCTCATAAATAGCTTGATGAGGTTCTTGCAATAGTGGGTTTTCACTCCACTGGTCCCTACCGGAACTGATTATTAAAGATAACCTGGCCCCTCCCTCCCCTTGCTCTTGTATGCTTCCTTTCCGGCCATGTGATCTCTGTATACTCGGACTCCCCTTCTTCTGCCATGAGGGGAAGCAGCTGGAGGCCCTCACCAGAAGCAGATAAGCTTCTTGTACAGCCTGCAGAACCATAAGTCAAATAAACGTCTTTTCTTTATAAATTACCCAGCCTTGGATATTACTTTTTAGCAACACAAACAAACAAAGACAGCTTCTCTAAGGCTAAGTCTATCAAAGCAGCCTAAATGGCTATTCCAAACAGGTATGGCCTTTGTCCCGTTGGTTTCTGTTTGGCACCCATGCTAAGGAAACAAAAATGTCTTGTGCGAACAGGGTTCCAAACTACTGCCAAAAAATTTCTTTTCACCTGTTGCTGTGACAAATTATATGAATACACTTTCTCATACAAAACCACCTTTATATTCTGGTAGTAAAACTGACTTGGTCATAATGTAGCATTCTTTTAATATACTACTGAATTGAATACTAATAGTAAAATTTATGTGGGATTTACGCTTCTATGTTCTTAAATATATAATCATTTTATTGAACAGTCTGAAGTCAGCAGGGCATAAGCATAAAATGGTTTTGTGGGATTTTTTTTGTCCAGTCACTTACCTTCAAACAAATTCTTCCAAATCTCTTCTTCCTGCCTCATGGTGACATTTGAACAAATCATATGGCTTTCTGGTCACTTTCAATTAATAAAAAGTCCAGGCCAACCTATTACCAGTATAAAACTTCAGTTACAGCATCAGCAGTACTGTGTTCATGTGCAAGGATGTCAAGAATGTTTCCTTATCCAAAACTTCCAGGAAGAATTTAGAGCTCAGACAGAACCCCACAGAAGCTTCCACAAATGTGCAGAGGATGCAAATAAGTGCCTTGGCTTGCTCTCTGTGGTCAGCATAAGTTTACAGCAGGAATAAGGACATTCAGAACACCGGAAGCAGTAAATGGCCTTTGGAAAAAACAAGATAATGGTGGCCTCAGGCAGAAGCCTGTCTGCTGAGTCCAAAGACAAGTGCACCAGTCTGATAATAGTTAAGGGAAGACACTGGTCTCTCATTTACCAACCACGTAAGGAGGAAGTGAGTGAAATTATCTAAAATGAATGATGCCAAGGCTGGATACAAAGCAACATTCTTCATGAGGCTGGACTTGGGGGTCTCTGTAGATACTTCCCACTCCATAAAGCCACACTCAGCCTGCTCACCCCGCTCAAGAGCGGTATGGAAGGAATGAACTATGGATACGCACTGCAACATGGATAATCCTTGAAAACATTATGCATGGTAAAAGAAGCCAGCCACAAATGACAACATACTGTATAATTCCATTCTTATAAAAGTCCAGAATGGGGACTCCAGAACGGCAGGAAGTAGATTTCTGCTTGCTTATGGCTGGAGGGCAGTGGATGAGGATAGAGGAGTAATAGCTAAAAGCGTTTCTCTTTTTGAGATGACAAAAATATTCTAAAATTGACCATGATGATGGTTGCACACATCTGTGAATGTATGAAAAAAAAACCACTGAATTGTATATGCTGTTCAATGAGTGGATTATATAGGGTACTATGGTTTGGATATGGTTTGTTTGGCCTCACTAAAATTCACATTGAAATGTGATCTCCAGTGTTGGAGGTGGGGCCTGGAGGGAGGTGTTTGGCTTGGTGCCATTCTCACAGGAGGGAGTTCTCACTCTTAGTTCCCATGAAAACTGGTTGTTGAGAAGAGGCCAGCCCCTCCTCCTCTCTCCCCACATGAGTCTGCATGCCACCTTTCCTTCCCCTTCCACCAGGAGTGGAAGCAGTCTGAGTCCCCGGCCAGAAGCAGACGCTGGTACTGTACTTCCTATACAATCTGCAGAACCAGGAGCCAAATAAACCTCTTGTCTCTAAATTATCCAGTCTCAGGTATGTCTTTATGGCAACACAAATGGACTAAGACATGTGGTATGCAAATTATATCTTAATAAAGTGATTTAAAAAAAAAAAAGAGAGAGACAGAGATTCAGAGATTCTGCCAACCATTGACAAAGTGTGCAAGAAAGACAACACATTAAGGCATGGTAGACCCATGTCCTGCAGCTCTTTGGGTCTGAGATGTCTGAATTCAAAAGGACCATCTGACTGATGCAGCAGGCACAGTTGGGAAGGTTTGAGTCAACAGATAATGAGCAAGAAGTGCATGCACATATTCAGAAGCGAGAGGAAGGGGACGATGAATACTGGGGTACTCAGGCCTGTGAGCGGCTCCCACTCAGGTCACAGAACTCCTCTTCCTGCCCTCCCCTCTCTGAGAAACATTTATTTGCTTCTGGTCTGGGGACAAGGAAGGGAGACAGGAAGAACTGACTTTCTGTAAAAATTTTTTAAAACCTTACTTGCAGTTGACTCCCTGTGGGCAGCAGAAGGGACTTTTCTTAGAAAAAGACCCTTTGAAGTTGTACTTCCCTCCAGATTTCTAGTATTCAGAGCTTCCTTCCAGCTCTGGCTACTATGACAGGCCCCTAGATCAGAGCAGCTTCTCTGCACTGGGAGTGAGCACCAGAAACCACCAGCATTGGGATTTCTTTGCCCCTGGTAGGAATAGGGGCTTTTGAGGGACATGTGCTCCCTGTCCACCCTCACCTTCACCCACTGGGAGGAGGCCTGAGTCCTACTTATGCATAAGCCCCAGGAATGTTAACTAAAAGGGAGAAGCATTTAGCCAAGGGAGGAGGAATGCCACTGCTAGGGGGCAGTGTAAGCAGGATGGTCAGTGATGCCAATGGCCAATGATGATCTGGAAGTTTTAGTCCTCCCTCGGGGGTGACTCAGATGGTTTTGCATATATTGTTCCATCTACAGGGGTTGAGAAAACAGCTCCTTCTGTGCATGTCCCCCCTTTTCTATCACATTCAGCTGAGGGAGGGCCTCTCAGGCCGCTGCTGAGAGGGGCTTTCAGGATGGGAGAGATCCCCAGGGAAGGGCACGGTTACTCCTGAGGTTCCCAGCAGCCTTTTGTCCTGCTCCCCCTCACCAAGTCCCCAGGAAGGACAGGTCCCCCAGGCCTCTCAGGTATGAGCTACCAAGTCAAGTGCCTGCTTTATCCAGACAGGCAATGCCAGAGAAAAGCTCCTTCACCATCTCTGTCTCAATAGCAATGACGACAGGGATGCACTCTCTGACTCCAGAGGTGCCATCCCTAAAGAATAGTCAGCTATAGCAGCCACCTGGCCACAACAGTGGAAGGGAGAGGTGGCCAAGGGAGGTAGAAAGCCTTTGTCAGCTTGACCCATGAGAGCAAAGGGGAAACAGATGGTTCATCCATGAAGAACCAGGTCAAACACCTCACAGCAGCAGGCTCAGCGATCCCTACTCAGAAGCTAAGAATTCTGTTCCAGCAGCTCATGCTGGACTTGCCAGGGTGGGCACATGCCCTGGAAACCCTGTAAAGAGAAGCACCAGATTCCGTTATCTAGAAATCTCCACTACACTGTGACCAGGGGAGTCACATACACATACACATATACATGCGCACGCGCGTGCGCCCACACTTCTCCCCGAGATTGACCTCACTTGGTTAATTTAGTTAGACCCTAGTTTGTCCAGAAATACATTAAGGAGCCTCCAAACATCGTAGCTACGTGGCTGAAATGCCTGTGCTCTGTTCTCAGGCCATGTCGTCTCGTCATCGCACAGAGCTGAGTTTGGAGCCCACTCCTGCCACACAGCAGCTGTGTAGACATGGGTCTGTGCTCCACCACAGCGAGTCCCAAGCTTCTGCTCCCCTCTGTAGGATGGTTATAGAGATGAGAAGCTATGTAAAGCAATGAGCAATAATGGGAGCTCTTTTTGTTTAACAAAATACTTCAGTCACATTTCCCAATGGGAAGTTCTTTGCTGCTCCCCCAGCCCCCAGCTTGGCCCTGGAAGCAGTGAAGGGGACGGAGAATTTTTCTGCCGCTGAGAAAATCTCCTCCTTGATCCCCTTTATTTTCACGGCTCAAGCCCCTAGTGTCAGTGTCACTTTATGTAACTGGATAGCTCTTGGGAATGAGGGGCGCCCGGGTCTCACTTTGGCTTAGTCCATTCTGTCTGTAGCTAACAGTTCCATCAACTGGTCCCCGTGGTGAGGGCGAGGTACCGGTTTTCTTGGTGTGGTGCTTGGCTCTGCTCTGGGAGATAGTCCCATGTCCCTGCTGGCCCAGCAGCCATTCATGTCCCCCATTCCCCCAGTTGTCTGGGGCACCCACTTGCCTGGCCCAGCCACCTGGACACCCCCAGAGCCTCTGTCCCTCCTGCACTTCACCTGTTCCTTCACAGTGAGTGCAGAGGGCCCTTTCTGCACACCCTGAAGGCCTTAGCCATCTGGGAGGGCAGCCACCACATCCAAGTCTTCCAGGCTCACTACACCAAAGTCGTTACCCGCCCTCTCAGCACAGGCTGCCCAGCAGCCTTTCAGGAATCCTCAGTTGAAGCAGACACCGTTCTCTATGTTCACAGCTGCTGTGGATTTAATTGTGCTGCCTCAAAATTCATATGTTGAAGTCCTGACCCCCAGAATGTGACTGTATTTGGAGACGTGGTCTTTAAAGAGGTGATTAAGGTTGAGTAAGTTCACGGAGCGGGGAGGGGGGGGCTCCAATTCAGCCTGACTAGTGTCCTCATAAGAAGAGGAGGCACACTGGCTCACACCTATAATCCCAGCACTTTGGGAGGCCAAGGTGGGTGGATCACAAGGTCAGGAGATCGAGACCATCCTGGCCAACATGGTGAAACCCTTTCTCTACTAAAATACAAAAAAACTAGCTGGGCATGATGGCATGCACCTGTAGTCCCAGCTTCTTAAGAGGCTGAGGCGGGGGAATTGCTTGAACCCAGGAGGTGGATGTTGTGGTGAGTTGAGATTGTGCCACTGCACTCCAACCTGGGAAACAGAATGAGACTCTGCCTCAAAAAAAAGAATAAAAAAAAAAGAGGAGATTAGGTCCCAGGAAGCATACAGCAAAGACAAAGTGCACACAGAGGTAGAAGGCAGCCACCTACAAGCCACGGAGAGAGGCTCAGAAGAATCCCATCCTATTGCAACTTGCACCTTAGAATTATAACCTTCAGAACTGGAAGAAAATTAACTTCCATTCTTTAAGCCACACAGTCTGTGGTAGGTGTCATGGCAGCTTCAGGAAACGGGTACAGCAACCACCCTACACCTGCCCTAAATTCCTGGGGGATAGTCCCGGGGATGCCTGCCCGGCTGCCCAAGGGATCTCCCACCACACGGCCATCATCTCAACCCCTCTTCTTGGGATCAGGCTCCAGATTTCACAGCTTTAACCAATACCCAACCAACAAATGGGATCTAAAGCTTCCTGCAGTGCAGCCTCCCCAACTTTCTAAGAAGTGTCCTCTGGGGTCCTCACTTGCCCGGTGGAGAACACAGCCTCCCCTCAGTTCCTGATCTAGATTTCTGTAAGTACCTTCTCTCCAGTACTCTGGCTGGAGCTGGGGAAGTTGCTGGAATGATGAGGAGGTGGAAGGAGCCTGTGCAGCCAGCTCTTAGTAAATCCGGAAGTAGATGCCTGGGCCTCTGATGCTTTCTGGCTTTCTTTACAATGTGTCTGTGATGGTTAATTTTATGTATCAATTTGGCTGGGCCGTGGTGCCTAGATATTTGGCAGAACATTCTTCTAGATGTTTCTGTGAAGGTGTGTTTTGGATGACATTAACATTTAAATACATGGACTTTGAGTAAAGCAGATTACCCTCTGTGATGCAGATAAGCTTCATCCAATCTCTCGAAGGTGTGAATAGAATAAAGATAATATAAAAGATAAAATAATAGACTGACCTCCCCTGAGCAAGAAGGAATTCTGCCAGCAAACTGCCTTCGCACTTGAACCACAGCTCTTCCCTGAGTCTCAGCCTGCTGGCCCACCTTGCAGATTTTGGACTTCTAAGTGTCTACAATCCCATGAGCCAATTCCTTGAAACAACTCTATATACATCTACACATATCCTGTTCTATTTCTCCGGAGAGCTTGAACTGGTCCAGTGGCTTTCTTTAGATCTACTGCTTTAGGTATCACTCACTCATTCTGAGACAATTGGAAAAGTCCCACTCACTTCCCGCCACAAGTGAAATTGGATTATAGTTTTCTGGGATCTCATCCTCAGGTTTTTGGTGTAAAGTTATGCTATTTTCAAAAAATACTCTCATACACATTTCGTACTTTTCCCAGAAAGTTATCTGTTTCCTAAAGATTTAAAATAATCCACCCATAAAACCAATTCCTTTTCTTTTCTCTCTCTTTTTCCCCCCTCCAGGTTCAAGTGATTCGGCCTTAGCCTCTGGGATTACAAGCATACACCACGATGTCTGGCTAATTTTTTGTATTTTTAGTAGAGACAGGGTTTCACCATGTTGTCCAGGCTGGTCTTGAACTCCTGACCTCAGGTGATCCACCTACCTCAGCCTTCCAAAGTGCTGGGATTATAGGAGTGAGCCACCGAGTCTGGCTCCAATTCCTTTTCTGAAAGCAACTCTTTAACAACTTTATTGGTTTCTTCAGCATTTGCATTATATTCAATATTATAAATAATTTAGAGACGATTGAAGGCATATGGGAAGATGTGCGTATGTTCTATGCAAATATTATACCATATTAGATAAGGAACATGAGCATCCATGGGGGTCCTGGAACCGATCCCCCGCAGATACTGGACCAGTTTAACACCCTGCACCAGTCTGCCCTTCTCATCTGGATGCCTTTCTTCATCCTGCTGGATTCTGATACCCTACACTGGGTATGAGAATGTTTTCCTTTTATTCTCTGATGCTCCACACTGTTTGCACACCTCCACCCCTGAACCAATACTCTGCTTGCCCCACACTCAGGCTCTGCTGGCAACACCCCTGCACAATGCCCTTGGTGCTCCACATGGGCTCTGACAGCCTGCTTCGGGTTACCAAGGCTCTCCCTCACCCCTGCAGGCACTGACCTTGCTTGGCCACAGCTAATGACTTTTGGAGGAATAGAAGGGAAGAGGGAGAGGAAGAACTCCAACAAGTTTAATAAAAAAATAGAATTGCAATAGACTGTATTAAGGATAATATGAATGATAATTCTCACTTTCAGGGAAGGGAGTTATAACATGGAGAAAATAAGAGAACTAGAATGAATACAGTGATATTGGACTACAATTGGGGCTGTTGGTGTGAGCTCACTGATTTCAAAATATGGAGATAGATATAGAAATGTAGATGCAAATGGCCAGGCGCGGTGGCTCAAGCCTGTAATCCCAGCACTTTGGGAGGCCGAGGCGAGTGGATCACGAGGTCGAGAGATCGAGACCATCCTGGTCAACATGGTGAAACCCCGTCTCTACTAAAAATACAAAAAACTAGCTGGGCGTGGTGGCGTGTGCCTGTAATCCCAGCTACTTAGGAGGCTGAGGCAGGAGAATTGCCTGAGCCCAGGAGGCGGAGGTTGCGGTGAGCCGAGATCGCGCCATTGCACTCCAGCCTGGGTAACAAGAGCGAAACTCCGTCTAAAAAAAAACAAAAAAACAAAAAAACAAAAAAACAAGAAATGTAGATGTAAATATACATATATTAGGGAAGATATATATACACATATCTTCAGAGGAAGAGCATAAAATTACCATGGAGAATCCTGGCAAACAGCAGGCTTATCAACTTAATGTTCAGTGAAAGGGCCTAGGGTGGTGATATCCCAATAGCAATGAGCACACCTAGTGTTCAGGTCTTGGCTTCTAGATACCGTCCTCCATTCAAAGGAACAAGAGTTCCCCGGAGAAATGGCTGACTCCAGAGCTTAGAAAGGGAAAATGCAAGATATCCTAGAATATACTATCATTCTAGAAAGGAAGGTGGCTTAAAGAATGATAGAAACGTGTCAAAATGAATCACCTTAAAGGGGCTACCAAACACCAAAACAGAGGCAATTTGTGCACTAAGATAAATAGTGATAGTAATAAACCGTAACTTATTGAATAAAACAGGAAATCATGAGACTATCTGACATAAAAGTTCAATGAAGAATGGGATATTTGCACACTCTCAAAATATCTCCCCACAAAGTACTTATTTATTACATAGAGGAAGAGAGTAAAGCTACAATGAGGAAGCCTGGCAGATACAAGGCTTATCAACTTGGTCAGGTTATCAACATGAACATTATGAACAACGGGATAAATCAGCATCCTGAACTACCTGCAAGATTGCAATGAGAAGGTCACAGAAGCATCACTTCTGTGTCATTCCTACTTAAGATGCATAACTTGAATCTAACTGGGAGGAAATGTCAGACAGGCCCAAATTAAAGGACAGTATTGTTTACTGTCCTTTTGTTAATAAATGGTTTGTAATCTTCAAAAGTATCAAGGTCATGAGAGTCAAAGAAAGACTAAGGAAGTGTTCCAAAGTGAAGGAGTCTGAAGAGACAAGAAACTAATCTCTAAAGGCAATACATGGCTGGGCACAGTGGCTCACACCCGTAATCCCAGCACTTTAGGAGGCTGAGGCTGGCGGATCGCCTGAGGTCGGGAGTTCAAGACCAGCCTGACCAACATGGAGAAACCTCATCTCTACAAAAAATACAAAATTAGCTGGCCGTGGTGGCACATGCCTGTAATCCCAGCTACTCAGGAGGATGAGGCAGGATAATCACTTGAACCCAGGAGGCAGAGGTTGCAGTGAGCCAAGATCATGCCATTGCACGCCAGCTGGGCAACAAGAGTGATACTCCGTCTCAACAACACAACAACAACGACAACAAAAGGCAACACGTGACTCTGAACTAATTCTTTTTGACGTAAAGAACATTATTGGGACATTTGGCATAAAGAACATTATTGGGATATTTGGCAAAATGCAAATAGAATCCGAGGATTAGATGGTAATAAAAGTATTGATGAAAATTTCCTGTTTTGATGAGTATAGACAACTAGTAGGGAGGGTCTCCTCCTCACAATCCCCTCTGTTCTACCCTGTGCTTCCTCTCTTGCACTGGGGCAAAGAGAAGGAAGATGGAAAAAGGAAAATGTCTCTTACTTAATTGTTATTTTTGTCCTAGATAATGATAACTGAGGTGTGTACGTATGTCTGTGTGTTTTATATATTTTCGTGCTATGTTACTTATTGCATAAAGATTTATAATTGTTATATATTCAAAATAACTGTACCTTTTATAGAAATAAAAGCTCTTTGAGACCAGGGTATAGTATCTCATGCCTGTAATTCCAGCACTTTGGAAGATCAAGGCAGAAAGATTGCTTGAGGCTAGGAGTTGGAGACCTGAGCAACATAGAGAGACCCTCATCACTTTAAAAAAAGAATAAATAAGTAAATAAAATTTTTGTTGCATTTAATCTGTTTGGTTTTGAATCCTACTTAGCCTGAAATTAATATTAGGGCTCCTGCTTTCTTTATGTTTATATGTGCTTAATGTAACCTTGCCTGTCATTTACTTTGATAAATATTTTTTATTGGGGGAAAATACACCATTTTAACCATTTTTAGGTCTACAATTTAGTGGCATTAATTATATTCACAGTGCTCTACAACTATTACAACTATTTTGAAAACTTTTCATTATTCCAAAAAGAAACTCTAACCATTAAGCAATAGCTTCTCATTTCCCCTCTCTTCCGCCTCTGATCATCTCTAATCCACTTTCTGTCTATGAATTTGCCCATTCTAGGTATCTCAATATTTGTCCTTTTGTGTCTGACTTATTTTATTTCACTTAGCTTGTCTTTAAGGTTCATCTGTGCTTTAGCAGGTATCACAATTTCATTCCTTTTCATGGCTGAATAATATTCTCTAGTACGGATGTAACACATTTTGTTACTCATTGACCTGCTGATAAACACTTGGGTTGTTTCCACCTTTTGTCTGTTGTGGATAATGCAGCAATGAACACTGATGTATGAGGATCTGTTTGAGTCCCTGCTTTCAGTTGCTTTGGGTATACACCTAGGAGAGGAATTGCTGTATCCTATTTGCTTTTTGCATGACTGTTTTACTGTATTTTGAAAGCATCTCTTGAGGAAGCATACAATTTGAGAATTTTTGTCATAAAATAAAGGACTATAGCCCATTTACACTTATTGTTGAAATATATTATTAGTATTATGTCTATCACCTAAAAATTATTTTATTGTTTTCTTGCTTCTTCCAGTGTTTGCTGTTTGGCATGCAGACCATGTATTCTTTGCTTTTTTATCTTTTCCAGTGTATGTATGTGTGTACATATCCCATATGTTATATAATTATATATTGTAATGCATTTTGTGTGTATTTATATATGGCACATTTTCTGTCTATAATTCTACAAATAGTTATTTTAACTTTTCAAAAGCATTCTTTAACTCACAGTGTTTTTCTAACTATTAAGAGTTCATCAATACTTCCCAAGTTCTCTTTGCCTCTTATTGAGAATATTTGTAACTTTTCAAATTGTGAAACACTTTTAAAATTCTTTAGTTTTTTTCTGTTTAAACAGAGAATTTACATGGCATTTGCACCCTGTAATTTCATTTCATGGCTTCCCTATTCTTGATTCTTAAATTTGCTTCATCTCTTGACAATTTTAAACACATCTCAGAGTTCCTGATTTAAAAAGGGCTCAGGGTGATATATTTCTTAAACCCTTGCATAGTTGAAGGTATCTTTCTTGAGACTTCAAACACTGTACCTTGGTTGGACATCAAATTATTCAATCACAATCTTTTTCTCTATTCTTCTGAAAACTCTGTAGACGTTCTTTATCTGAATGGAGGGCAATAAGAGCTTGAAGACAGTCTGATTGTCATTCCTTAGTAGATTTCCTCTTTATTCTGTGTATATACTTGTAGGCTTTTAAAAATCCTGATTCTTCAAACGTTTTTGTGGGGTGTCTAGGTAGAGGTCCATTTCCAGCAATTTTGTCCTGGGATATATTGATCTCAAGTGATCTGCACACTCAGGGTGCACATGGTGTTTCCTTTACTGTCGATTGTGTTATATGTAAATTTTTGGTACAGTTATATGTAAATTTTTGGTACACTTGAATATCAATTTCCTCAGCAAGGCAATTTACTTCTATAGAAGGGTGTGGCTCACAGATGTAACAATGGCGAGCGCACACCTGGACAAGGAAGGGGAAGGGGTTCTTATTCATGAGGGAGGTCGTCCCTACTGCTGTGTCATTCCCCTATTGGCTAGGGTTACTAAGCACAGTCTAGGCTAATTCCAGTTGGCTATTTGAAAGAGAGCAGGGGTATGGGCCAGAGTGGTGGGGTGGGTAGTTTGGCAGGAAGGACTGTTACATGCAGGTCAGAGCAGGTAACTAGGGGTCAAAGCAGGTGACTGGAGCAGGTGACCAGGATGAGTCAGGACGGAGCAGAGGACCAGGGAAACAGATTCGAACTACTGATTAGAACTGGTGGAAAAGGTTGTTTAGTGAAACTACAAGGAAGTTAAACTTTGAAGTGGAGAATTAAAGAATAAGAGAGCTGAACATACCGACATACTGATTCTTTGAAGAGAAACTTGGGGTTCACTATATTTAACAATTGTTTCTCTCTATTCTCACCCTTCAGAATCACCCAATGTTCACTTGGTGCTTCTATGCTCTCTGGTCTCCCTATTTATAAACTTTCCTCTTGCCTTTTTCATTTCTGTATCTTTCTCTCTGCATAATTGATGGGATTTCTTGACCTTGACCTCTATAGCACAGATTTAATATTTTACAATACCAATTCTGTGCTTTAATCTTACCCAGGGATTAGTGGTGGGTTTTCATTCTGTGATTACATTTTCAGTTTCTCTGACATAGTTTCCTTCTCTTATCAATTCCCTTTACATTTAATCTTTTTTTTTAATGTCTCATTCTGTGGCTTTTTAAAGAATGCCTGTCCTTCTTCTCTTTATGGCTCTACCTTTATTTCATAAAGGCCGTGTCTCTGACGTGCAGAGTAGGACATTGAGTAAGATTTTCCCTGCAGACCACATTGTTAGGAAGACCCAACATGAGGAGGAAGGCCTATGTGTCCACGTTCTATTAAGGGGATGCAGCCTATGTAGAACCTCTGACTTGATCCTGTAAAGCCACCTCCTTGGGAGCTTTGGGCCATTCTTGGAGTTCCAGGACAGATAGCTGGGCCTGCATTTCTGAGAACGCTCCCACAGAGCCATGACAAAGCACCAATTCCCAGCTCTCTCCCTTTCCTTGAAGTTGAGGAAGGCAGAGTTTCCAGAGCCCAAGAGGCTTCTTTTGCAGCAAAAAAACTCTAGGGCTTGACAGAGTCAACATTGTTCCCTGAGGGGAACTCGGTTTTTCACCAGTTTCTAACCACAGTCAAGTCCTCCTTCAGTTTTTCCCTAGACTTTCTCCTTGTCTCAGCCTGGGAACAAAGGCATTTCAACTAATCCACAGGATCATGCTAATTGGCAAATAACTCAGGCTCTCGTGCCCTGAGGGAGTCACAGGCCTGTTGGGCATTGCCGGGGGAAGAGGAAAACTGAACACCTTAGCAATTGCAACAGCTCCTATATTTAATTGTATTTAAATATATCTCCTCAAGGAGCCTGCAGGACCTCAGGGGTACAGAAAGTTATGAGCTAAAACAATTTCTATTAATTGCTGAACCGGACACCCAAACAGAACCCTGGGTTTGAGATTCTTGTATGGAAATCAGTTCATTCTGATTACAGGGTCAGCTAAGATCCCACCTTAGACCAGGGTGCCTCAAAGTGGCTTTGTCAAACCACTATTTCTATAAAATGTTAATAAGTATTTCTGAAAATAGAGTTCCAATGAAAATAAATTTGAGCTCTGCATAGTAAACAGAGTGGCAGGTTTCTTTCCTGCAGGACTTCTTGGCATCTGGCATGCTAATTGCCTATTATTCAGTGAATCATTGGGCATACACTAAGTATCTGTTGTATGCCAGGCATTGAGGAAACAGAGATTCCCACATGGTTCATGTCTGCAAAAAGCTTACAGCCAATTTTATAATCCCTTAGTTCTCAGTACCTGCAACATCAGATGAAAACTTGTTAGAAACGCAGGCTCTCCAGCCTTGCCTCCACACTTACTGCATCAGAACCTGCATTGTAACACGCTTCCTGCATGATTAAAATATGAAAAGCCCTGGAATAATGCATTGCTAGGAGAGAAAAAGAAGGAAAAAAGAATGGCTGCACTGGGAAGCCATGAACTTTGCTATGGGACCCAGGTAAAACCATGGGCAACCAAGCTGGGGAGGAACACATTGTCCTCACTTCAGCTTGGACAGTGAGGCTCAAGCCATGAGCACTGAGAAGAATGCAGTTCCATTTTGGCATCAATATTTGTTGAGGCAATGTTCAACTCTGAGAAAAAGAAAAACCCCAAATAATAGTGTCTTAAACAAGAAAAAATGTTTACTCTTCCCTTACTTTCTTCCTTTTTGTTAGAGACAGAGTCTCACTCTGTAGCCCAGGCTGGCGTAAACTGGCGCGATCTCGGCTCACTGCTACCTCCTCCTCCCAGGTTCAAGCAATCTTCCTGCCTCAGTCTCCCAAGTAGCTGGAAATACGGGCGCCCGCCACCAAGCCTGGCTAATTTTTTTTTGTATTTTTAGTAGAGACAGGGTTTCACCATGTTGGCTAGGCTGTTCTTGAACTCCTGACCTTGTGTTCTGCCTACCTTGGCCTCCCAGAGTGCTGGGATTATGGGCATGACCCACCATGCCTGGCCTTACTCTTTTCTTACTTTCAAGAAGTCCAGCAGTTAGAAGTATTGGGCTGGTATGACATACTACAGGATCAAGGACCCATGTTCTTTCCATCTCATTACTATACCACACATGCCTTCCATTTCCAAATTCAACTGGTGGTCCGAGATGGCTGCCAGACCTCCAGCCATTACAGCTACATTTCCGCAAGCAGAAAGTGAGGGAGAAGGGCATATCCTCCTGCTTTTAATAATTATACACAATGTCTACTTATTTCTCATTTGCTTAAATTTAATCACATAACCACACCTAGCTGCAAGGGAGGCTAGGGGATATACTCATTATTCCAGGCAGCCATATGCCAGTTAAAAATCAGAAGTCTGCTACTATAAGCCACAGCATCTCTCAGAATCATGTTTGGTGACACGAAGATATGTAACTGACAATCTGTCTTTTAGGCTGACTGATGGTGCCATGGCCCACATGTACACCTCTGGAGGGCCTTCTGGAAATGGAAAACCTGAAGTAAAAGTGGAAGAACAATCAACCCCTGTAGCGCCTAACTAACCTGAGACATTCTTCTATTGTTTTTTATTCTGGCCTCGATTGACAAGACCATTGGACTTTGTAACCCACCTTGGTCAACCTCATGACTTCAGACCCTATGACCCCCTCTTGGCTTCCAAAAAACCGCCCTAAACTATAACTTCTGTAACTTTCCACTGCATACCCCAAACCTATAAAACCAACTCCTATCCCACTGTTCTCCACTGACTCTCTTTTCAGACTCAGCCCGCCCGCACCCAGGTGAATAAACAGCCATGTTGCTCACACAAAGCCTGTTTGGCGAGGCTCTTCATTCAGAGTGCGCATTTTAACACAACCGAAATGAGTAACTGAGACGAAAGTCTCAATCACTGAGGTTTATTAAGCCAGCTTTAGGGCACATCCAGGAAAAACGTGAGCCACAGACACATTTGTGACTATTTTTCAGGTTTAGGATTTATACATTTCTTTGAAGTGGGGAAAGGCATGTAGGGTAGGCAGTAAGGCGAACAGTTACATTCTTGTGAGACTTCAGTTAGTGCCCCATAAATCTACATTTTATGTAAGATAAGGTGAATGTCTAAAGAGAGAAAGGGAGTAAAGGAAGAATCAGTTATCCAGTCTCTGGGTAGTTAGAGGAAATGAGTCTTGACTTGGTTCTGCACCTGGGGAGATAAGCTTGTAAGAGACATTATCAGGGTAGAGTTTTAGGAGCTACACTTAGATTGTTGACCCAGAGTTACAATTGGCATGTCCTTGTTTATAGAGGCCAGCAAAGAATTTACTTATGAATGATCTATGGGGGCAGCCCTTAGATGCCTGAGGCTTTTACCTTCCTCTGGGGATGCATAAGGTTAGTAATAGTTATTCATTTGGAAGTGGAGGCTGCAATGACTCAGCCTTCAGATTAAGTTTTCCTTTTCCATAAGAAATTTGAGGAGTTCGGCAAGGCACAGTGGCTCATGCCTGTAATCCCAGCACTTTAGGAGGCTGAGACTGGATCATTTGAGGCCAAAAGTTTGAGATAAGACTGAACAACATGGTGAAACCCCATCTCTACTAAAAATATAAAAATTATCCAGGCATGGTGGCACACACCTGTAATCCCAGCTACTCGGGCAGCTGAGCCTTGAGAATAGCTTGAACCCGGGAGGTGGAGGTTGCAGTGAGCCGAGGTCTGCCATCACACTCCAGCCTGGACAACAGAGCAAGACTCCATCTCAAAAAAAAAAAAAAAAAAAAAAGATTTTTATTTTCCTTTACATAACCTTAAACAAGGACTCAGCTTTGCTACAGATGACATTAGCAGCAGACACAGTGATGAGGCAACTATTTCACAAGACCAAATGAATGCAGACATCAGCAGGGAGACAGAGCTGGCAAACACAAGAAGACTGTGAGTATATGTGGGACACTCTCATGGCACAACCTGGAGAGATTCTGAGATGGCTGAAGATCTAGCAGATTTTACGTTATTATTATTAACACAACCTCCTTTCTACCCACAGAGTGTGAGAACCAAGGAGTTCATGGTTACACTCGTTTCCAGCATCAGAGGGAAAGAGGCAGTTGGCCTGGTTCTCGCAGCTCTGCTGCTTTGGGAGTTAGATGGGCTCATCCCATTCAATGGTTCATCATTTCTCAACTTCCAAATAATGAGAATAACAGTAAGTTCATGGAGAGAAATTTCTGAATTTAAATTTTTTATTTATATGTTTTCCTTAAAACAATAGTGCTTCCGACTGCTTGTCTGCTTTTAAGCAGAGATTTTTTTTCTTTAATGAATAAATGGCAAATGCCAAAATAAATATTGATGGGAAACAGAATAAAATTGCAAGTTCAACAACTTTGCCATGAACATGTGGTTGTCACTACATTTTGCACATGTCAAATACAGCCATGTTTCCTACAGTTAAAACTTTCTAATTGTCATTTGCAAGATGAACTTAGATGTGTTGAGATGTCCTGGGGTGCACAACAAAAGGCACAATGATGTCCAGACACTCTGTCCCTAAAAGGAAGGGGGCGGGGGGTCCACTGCTCTAGGAAAAGGCTAAAGGCAGGCTCTGAAACTTGGGAGGCCGAATCAAATGGCCCCACCATCTTTCATAGCCCCAGCCATGATTATCCCCACTTCTCAGCAGTCACAAGCCCTGTTCAGGTCTCCCAAATGCCTCCCTCTGCACCCCCTGCACCCTGAGAGGCTAGAAAGTATAATGCTAAGGGTATGGACTCTGGAGCTGGACTGCCTGGTGCAAATCTCAACTTGACTTAGTAGCTGTGTGACCTTGCACAAGCCTAAATGCTTCATTTCTCGGTTTCTACATTACTGAAACGGGAATAATAATAGCACTTATTGAAGAGGCTGTGAGTGAATGGACCTGAAGCATATGAGCCATATGAGTGTTGGCTCCTATTACTGTCACCATAATTACCACCTCTTAGACAAGGCCTCATGGAGGCCACTAGGTTCTCTTCAGAGCCTTGGCCCAAACCATTGGACAGTGAGTGCTCAAAGCCCTGAACCCTTCACGCACCCATCCAGAAACCACCAATGACTCCTTGAGAGCCACAGAATTGAGTAGAAACTTCAAATCATCCCATTCAATGCCTTCGTTCCTTGAAGGAGGGAAGAAAGAAGAAGAGAGAATAAAAGAACGCCAGAAAGCAAGGAAAAGATTGACTAGGATGCTGCGTGATTGCTTCTGCTCATTGGCTACTGTACTAAATGTGTGGTCAAGTTGGAAACCAATTGTTCGGCTAAGTTAGTCATCTTAGGGGAGTCTGTTCCCTGAACATTTCAAAACCTAGACTGTAATGGGTTAATGTCAAAAATAACTTATCACTCCAAGACAGGTATATATACATACACCTGTCTATAACTGGTCAGGAGAACATAGTTTTGGGAATTCCCTGGGTCTTCACAGCTCTCGACTGGTCATACTATGAACAAGATCAACCTAACAGGACTTGGAGGAGGTCATCTGCAGAATTTCCCTGTACTTGCTCTTCTGGGCAAATCAGAGGCATCCAGAGGTACTGGGACCCCCTCCCCCACCCTCTAGTTTGCTGAGGACTGTCCCAGTTTGAGCAGTGAAAGCCCTGCATTGCAGGAAATCTCTGAGTTCCAAACCAGGATGGTTGGTCCCCCAAGGACCTGGCATCAGCGAATTTAGTCTGGCTCTCAGGGACTCTGTTTGTTCCAAGAAGATACCCAAAGAACCCAAACTGTAGTTCTAGCAGGGGTTCATAGTTGATTTCTTATCAGAGCTGCTGGGAAGCTGCTGGCTTCTAACCAGGACCTTCAGTGTTGACTGAAATTTGGGCACGTGTGGTCAGCCTAGAGCCTGGGCAGCTTCAACTTCTGCCCCCCACACTGTCCCCACCCTCATACCCAGACCTCACCAGAGATCAGCTACATCAGAATCTCTGAGGGAGGCCCCCAGGCAGCAGCATTGTAGAATCTCACGAGGTGATTCCAACCCACAGCCAAGTTTGTGAGAGCCAGTAATCTGGAACGGGGGCTGCAAACTTTTTTCAGTAAAGTACCAGAGAATGACAACTTTCGGCTTCATAGGCCATGTGGCCTCCATCCTGACCGCTCAACTCTGCCATCGTATGGCAACGGCAGCCACAGACAATACATGAACAAATGGGCATGGCTGTGTTCCAGGCAGAGCCAGCCTCATGGGTGATCAGCCCTTGCAAGCACAGGGCCCATGCTTAAAAGGACCTTTGTGCTTAGCTTAGTGCTCTGCTGCTATTGTCTTGAGAGTCTTAATAGTTTTGGAACAAAGGATCTCTTATTTTCATATTGCACTGGGCTCTGCAAATTCTGTAGCTGATCCTAGTTCCAATAAAACTCTGCTTACAAAAACAGACATTGGGTCAGATTTGCCCTGTAAGCCACAGTTTGACAACCAATCAGTGGTCTAGAGCCTTGTGCCCATAGTTCAGTTCATTTAGAGTTGGTATGGAGACCAGCAACAGCAGCAGCAGCAGCAGCTGATGGCTTATTAGACAGCCCGAGTCTCTGGGCCAGGCATGGTAGCTCATGCCTATAACCCCAGTGCTTTGGGAGGTCGAGGTGCGAGGATCAGTTGAGCTCAGGAGTTCAAGACCAGCCTGGGCAACATAGCAAGATCTCACCTCTACTAAAAATAAAAGTTAAAAAATTAACTGAGCATGGTGATGTGTGCCTGTAGTCCCAGCTGTTCAGAAGGCTGAGGTGGGAGGATCACTTAAGTCCAGTAGTTCAAGGCTACAGTGAGCTGTGATCGTGCCATTGCACTTCAGCCTGGATAACAGAGTGAGACCCTGTCTCAAAACAACAACAACAAAAACCATCCCAAGTTTCACCCCAGACCTGCTGAACCAGAGTCTGCAGCTTAGCAAGATCCCTGGATGATTCCTATGCACAGCACAGCTTGAGGAGCACTGCCCAAAGAAAGGACTTTAAGAATGGGGTTGATTGGCCGGGCCCGGTGGCTCAAGCCTGTAATCCCAGCACTTTGGGAGGCTGAGGCGGGTGGATCACAAGGTCAAGAGATCGAGACCATCCTGGTCAACATGGTGAAACCCCGTCTCTACTAAAAATACAAAAAATTAGCTGGGCATGGTGGCTCGTGCCTGTAATCCCAGCTACTCAGGAGGCTGAGGCAGGAGAATTGCCTGAACCCAGGAGGCGGAGGTTGCGGTGAGCCGAGATCACGCCATTGCACTCCAGCCTGGGTAACAGGAGCGAAACTCCGTCTCAAAAAAAAAAAAAAAGAATGGGGTTGATTGAAGGGCATGATGGCTCATACCTGTAATCTCACCACTTTGGGAGGCTGAGGCAGGCAGATTCCATGAGGTCAGGAGTTCGAGACCAGCCTGACCAACATGGTGAAACCTTGTCTCTAAAAAAAAAAAAATAATAATACAAACATTAGCTGAGTATGGTAGCACATATCTGTAATCCCAGCTACTCAGGAGGCTGAGGCAGGAGAATAGCTTGAACCAGGAGGTAGAGGTTGCAGTGAGCCAAGGTAGTGCCACTGCACTCCAGCCTGAGCAACAGAGTGAGATTCCGTCTCAAAGAAAGAAAGAAAGAAAAGAATGGGTTGACCACAGAAATGAAGTGGGGGTGTTTTAGACAGGTATTTTCTTAAAGCTGGTTCTTTGAAGCTCTGAATGTATGTGTGTGTGTGTGTGTGTGTGTGTGTGTGTGTGTGTGCAAGCTAAACAAAATGCTTTGTCCTCAATGTAACCTGAACACCCATTCATCCATTCTTTCATTTACACACCACACACATTGTCACACACGTGCAGTGGTTTGCGTTCACACATAGACACATGTCCACAGGCATACCTGCTCATTCACCTGCACACACACATTCACACCACCATTGCTGCTCCGTTCAGGAAGGACAGAGGAAACGTGGTGAAGTGCTGGCAGGACCAGCCCTGTTAAGAGAGGGAAGAGGCATTCTCCAGGGCAGGGGGGTGTTGCAGGCACCCAGGCCTGGAGGGGAAAGTGCTGGGTTCAGCAGTTTGGCATAAGTGGGACAGAAATACAAGGAGTAGCAGGGGAGTCAGAAGCAAAGACCAAAGGAACCATAGAGGCAGGAGAAGGGCAGAGCCGAGTGAGGGCAGCCTGGAGCCCAGGAGCGCTCTGAAGGTCCTCAGGGCTGAACGTGACCCCAAGCCAACCACAGCACAGGCTGCCAGAAACGAACACTCTAAGGAACAGCAACATCTGTCCTCTCTTAGTGTCAAAGGGGAGACTGAGGCCCAGAGAGGAGCAGAGACTTGCCAAGGTCACACTGCTGGCAGACCCCTAGCTAAAGATGCAGTTGTCAGTCAAATCCAGCCTACTTACTTGCAAGTTTTCCCACCCCGGCTGGGGTTTCAAAACATTCCTATGGTGAGAAAGGTTAAGGACACAGCTTTGGGGTGCAGGGTGGCAGTGGCTATTCTTTGTGGGAACAGCCTGCTAAGAACAGAGATGACAGCCCTGGGGGGACCCCCGGCTGAAGCTCCGAAGGATGTGCCCTCTGACCTGCTTCCCTTTGCACAGTGAGGGGAAGGCAGAGAGCTGACATTGTTCCTCCAGCCCCTGCACCTATGGAAGCCTCCAGAGACGGAACAAACAAAACACACTCTGCTGCTGAGTGTGTGTTTGGTCAGGAGAGAGAGCCTGAGAGAGAGGAAGCAATTATATTTAGTATTTACTGCCCCATACACGATTCGGTTGAAAAAGAATGTCACCTTTACTGTAAAAATCAATTTTAATAAGGGAAATGCTTCTATAAGCAACAAAATTCTCAGCCTCAGGACACATGAGCATTAATTAATGCTGTTGCTACTCCATCTTTTCTGCCACCCTCCAACCCCAATTCAGCAGAAGAACTGGGCCAAAGAATTGCCATGCTGGAAGGGACAGGAACCAGCCCTTGTGGAGGGAGTCCTGTGGTCTGGAACTGACCACCTCCTAACCTCCTGGGCAGCACCAGCCAAGGCAAAAACCTGCCAGGAGCAAGCTGCTCCAAGAGACAGGCAGAGTGATTGTGCTAGGACCCAGGCAAAGTCCTCAGCTGCCTGATTCAGCACAGGTATCACCAAGGGGACCCAACAAACCACTTCTGCCCTCTGGGACTCGGTTTCCCCATCTGTGCAATAATGAGGGAGTTGGCCCTTCCAGCTCTGATGTTCTATGACTCTAGAGCCTAGACCAGGGTTGGCAAATTATAGTCTACAGATCCAATCAGGCCCTCAGCTGTTTTTGCATAGCTCCTTAGCTAGGAACTTCGAAAGTATTTTTAAAGAACTATTTAAAAAAAAAAAGGAAAGAAAACCACAAGGAAGGCTATGCAACATTGTCTGTGTGTGACCCGCAAAGCCTAACACACTTCCTATTTAGCCTTTTACAGAAAAGGTCTGCCAATCACTTCTCTAGATAATGTTAAGTTTGTGCTTCTCTCTATCAGAATTCCTAGAACGCTCTGGAACTCTTTGGGATAAGTAGGATTGATCTGTAGCTGTGCAATTGTTGTTGAATTCTCCCACCTCCACTGTCCCATAAGCTCGTTCAACGCCCTCCTAGACCCCAGCACACAATAGATCTTCAGTTACTATTTGCTGAATGACTGAATGAATGAAGTCCATGCTCTTACATCCTTGTAGCCTATATGCAGCACCCCTCAGCCTGAATACTCACTTCAGTATCATACAGACTGAAAGAATATAATATACTTATTTTACCCAATTAACTGTCACTGAGCACTTTACTAGAACAAGGCTCCATGCTAGGCTGGTGCCCAGGCGTGGCTCTGCCCACCAGGAGCTCAGTCCAGTAAGAAAGATCAGACACAGACACAAATAACTACACTACAAGATAGGCCACTATTCATACCCTGAAAGGAATGCAGAGAAAGTACAATGCACACACAAAAGGAAGGGGCAATTAAACCTGAGCAGGATTAACAGTCCACTGGATAAATGCACAAAGCCAGGAAAAGACAATTCACAAAAATGAATGTACTCCAGTAAAACAAGTATATGGGAAAGTCCTCAGCTTTACTGGTAACCAGAAAAATACTAATAAAAATTACAAGACATCTTTTGACAATTATTAAAATAGTAAAAAAAAAATCTATTTCAAGCCATAATGCCCCGTGCTTTCAATGGCACAATGAAAGGCTCTCTTGCACAATGCTGTCGGGTGGGAGTAAAGTTGAATAACTCTTTGAAATCAATTTGGCAATAATATCAAACATCACGGCCGGGCGCAGTGGCTCAAGCCTGTAATCCCAGCACTTTGGGAGGCCGAGACGGGTGGATCACAAGGTCAAGAGATCGAGACCATCCTGGTCAACATGGTGAAACCCCGTCTCTACTAAAAATACAAAAAATTAGCTGGGCATGGTGGCGCATGCCTGTAATCCCAGCTACTCAGGAGGCTGAGGCAGGAGAATTGCCTGAACCCAGGAGGCGGAGGTTGCGGTGAGCCGAGATCACGCCATTGCACTCCAGCCTGGGTAACGAGAGCGAAACTCAGTCTCAAAAAAAAAAAAAAAAAAAATCACAAAAATGTTCAAACTTTATGACCCAGTCATCCCCCTTCCAAGAGTTGGTCCAAAGAAAATAATTCAAGTTAAGGAGAGGTTTATATGCTAATACACAGGATGACTACAGTAGCAGTTATTTGGAAGCAGTCTAAAACCTTACCATGGAATTATCTTCCTAGGATCCCTTTCCTACACGAGCTACCTGGTCCTTTAAAGATCACCAAGTGAGTGGAATCTGACCCTAAACCCCTTGCTCCACAAGAGAAGCCTGCTCAGCAGGGCGCAGTGGTTCATGCCTGTAATCCCAGCACTTTGGGAGGCTGAGGTGGGCGAATCACCTGAGGTCAGGAGTTCGAGGCCAGCCTGGCCAACATGGTGAAACCCCATCTCTACTAAAAGCACACAAATTAGCTGGGCATGGTGGCACACACCTGTAATCCCAGCCCCTCAGGAGGAGAATGGCTTGAATCCCCAAGGCAGAGGTTGCAGTAAGCCAAGATCACTCCATTGCACTCCAGCCTGGGGAGACAAGAGCAAGACTTTGTCTCAAAAAAAAAAAAAAAAAAAAAAGGACCCTGCTCCTGAAAAATAGGGTTAGTCTCTGTTTTGATGGCTGTATTGTCACACGTAAAGCTTGGGTATGGTCAGTGGGTATTTTCTGCCACACGGAGAGGAAAAGCAGAGGAAGCCGCTGGGCTGAGGGAGAGGGGAAAGAATGAAGCCGAGGCAGGCACGGATGCCTCAGACATCTGCACACAGGTTCTAGGTCCCCACGGCCCAGCAACATTTCTAACCTTGGCTTCTGGGAGATGCCCCAGTAGCCTCTGCACAGAGATCCCTTTTTGCCTAAGCTCTTCATTAGGCTGAGTTTCTGTCATATATAACTATTACTAATATACACTGGAACAGTGTATAACCATTAACAATTGTGATTTTATGAAGCAACATAGGAAAAAACCTTTTGACCTAATAAAGGGGAAAAAAGAAAAACAGGCTGGGAGTCTGGGCACAGTAGCTTACAGTTGTAATACTAGCATTTTGGGATGCCAAGGCAGGAGGATTGCTTGAGATCAGGAGTTCAAGACCAGCTTGAACAATATAGGAAGAAACCCTCTCTACAAAATATTGAAAAAAAAAAAAAAATACCTGAGCACAGTAGTACATGTCTGTAGTCCCAGCGAATTAGGGAGCTGAGGCAGGAGAATCACTTGAGCCCAGGTGATTGAGCTGCAGGGAGCCATAATCCTGTCACTGCACTCCAGCATGGGTAACACAGAGAGATCCCATCTATATATATTAAAAAATTAGATACAACATTATATGTGTACTACATATACCAATGTATGTGCACAGGGAAACTGGAAAGGAATATGTTAAAAGCTGTGTCAGTGTCAGTGATGCGATATGAGTGATTATTTCCTCTATGCCCTTACTCACATTGCTTTCCTTAAAATAAAATTCTGATTGAGGAGATGAGCCATACACCAAAGCAACAGTGATGCTAAGTGAACATTGCTTGTTGCCCAGAGAGAGGGCAGACACGGAGCTGGGGAACAGAAGGGAAGTGTATCTTTATTACATCCAGCTAGAGAGATCAGAAAAAATGATGAAGGCAGCAGCATCTGAAATGGGGTTTCAACAACGGGAAGGACTTGAACAGGAAGCAAAGTCTGCCAGGTGGGAAAGAAAATTGAGATGGAGAGAAAAGGATACATGGGCATGGACGAGCACTGCATTTAGGGAAGGAGGAGACATTCCCTATGGCAAGAGCAGAAGATACAAAATGGAGATCAGTAAGAAATCAGACTACGTTGCAGCGGTTTTAAGCTGGCAACTTTCAGGCCACATCGACCCAGTTTTATTTTATTTTATTTATTTTTTTTAACTCAGCACAGTAAGCACATATTTCTAAATTAGGTGCTATGCCTCTCATCTCTAACTCTATCTCCTCTAAATTTGCCTTTTGTGATGACAGCTGGAACACTTACACGAGGCTTGGCCTGCTGGCTCTCTTAGCCTCTGCTAACAGGGGGCGCTAGAGAGAGATCGCAAGGTGGAGGAGCCAGAGAACCCACACAACGAAGGTGGGAGCCCTTCCTGATCCGGCTTCAATTTGTAAGGTACGATACGCACATGTCTTATGATCCAGCAATCCCACTGTTAGTTACGCCTTTGAGAACCTTTTCCATGCACCCTGGGAGGCATGACCAAGAATGTTCAAAGTAGCATTTCATGATAGCAAAATCCTAGAAGCAAACCAAATGCCTAACAGAAACAGAATAGATAATGTGTGGTGTTTTTACACAATGAGATATTACACAGCAGGGAAAACTAATGAACTAAGCTACAGGCATCATCATGGATGAAGTTTAGAAACAACATTAGGTGAAAAAAAAGGAATTTTATAGAAGACTGTGAATATTTTACTGTAATATCATACAGTGTGATTTTTTATAAAGTTCAGATGCAAATAAAAGTAAATAATATATGCTTTGGAATATGTACACAAGTGCTGAAACTATTACAGAAAACAGCCAGGAAATCATAAATACCAAATCCTGGATTGTGGTCATTTCTGGGGGAGGCAAGGTGTTAGAGTTAAGAAAGATGCACCCAGACACACGCAAGAGTACAAGGAAAGTTCCAGTTCCAAAAGTGGATGTTGAGCTCACGGGTGCTAATTTTGCCATCATGTTTTGCAATTAATATATGCATTACAAATATTGTTCTGTATATACATAAAACATTTCATAATAAACATCTTGAAAAATTCAATCATAAAATAGCTTGTGACCAAGAAATGGTGTTTTCAGGAGGACCCTGTGTACTCTGCCCCCAAACATATTGGTGGCTGAGCCTGGGCGAGCATGGAGCTGCTGGGCTGGACTCTGGCCAGCACCATGTACAGACATCCCACCTGTTTTCTGCCTCCCCAGGCATAGCCACCCCTGAGAGGAGTCAGGAGAGCCTTGACCTAGACATCTGGTCCAGCTTCCAGTTCCACGTCTAACTTACTGAGTTACCTTGATCAAGCTCCCTCACCTTGGTTTTCCCATTTGTACAATGGGAGAGTAGGGAACAGGTGATTACCGAAGGCCTTCATTCTAGTATTATTGAGTGGCCCGGGTGCCTTGATGAAAAAAGTGGATTGGGAGCTTGATAGTCCTGCTGTCACCAGCTGGGAGATTTCAGGGTTTTTTGTTTTATTTTGCTTTGTTTTGAGATGGAGTCTCTCTCTCTGTTGCCCAGGCTGGAGTACAATGGCATGATCTCGGCTCACTGCAACTCCCACCTCCTGGGTTCAAGTGATTCTCCTGTCTCAACCTCCTGAGTAGCTGGGATTACAGGCACGTGCCTTCATGCCCAGGTAATTTTTTGTACTTTTAGTAAAGACAGGGTTTCACAATATTCACCAGGCTAGTCTTGCTCGTCACCCAGGCTGGAGTGCAATGCGATCTCAGCTCACTGCAACCTCTGTCCCCTGGGTTCAAGCAATTCTCCTGCCTCACGCTCCCAAGTAGCTGGAATTACAGGCATGTGCCACCATACCCAGCTAATTTTTTTTTTTTTTTGTATTTTTAATAGAGACAGAGTTGAGCCAGGCTGCTCTCGAACTCCTGACCTCAGGTGTTCTGCCCACCTCAGCCTCCCAAAGTGCTGGGATTACAGGCATGACCTACACCCGGATGACTTTGGGCTTTTTAAGAAACAACTTAACTTCTCTCTGCTTAGTTTCCTCATTTGTTAAATGAAGATGGAGCAGGTATCTGCCTCATATGGTTATTGTGAGGATGAAATAAAATAATACTTGTAAAGCATCCAGCATAGAATCTAGACGAAAAAGCCCCCAGTAGACAGCAGCCACTGGTGAAAGATCAGGCAGCCTGAGTGGCCACGCCCATGCTGTGGAAGTGTCCTCCCAAGGTCCACACTCCAGGAGGTGCATCTGGCCCATGTTGTGCCAGGCTGTTTCCTGCTTTCACCATCACTGGCTCCCCAGTGCTGTCAGGAGTAGCTCCTTAGTGTGACATTCAGGGCCTCTGCCACCTCTTGCCAACCTCCCTCCCAGGCTGCCTCTGGTGCATCCTTCCTTCCTTCTGAATGCATCTGATGGTGTCTGAGTCTAGCTGCTGCCCCGGGGTAGATTCCCACTCTACTTCAAACCAAGGGTGTTAGTCCTGTTCACCTCACTCATCAGTAACAGGCCTGAGGCTTGCTCCACAGCTCCTGGGATACAAGGACCATTGCGTGCTCTCCATGATAAAACCAGTTTGCCCACCCATGTCCATGGTCGACAAGCAGTCCCTCAGCCTCCCTTACACAGTACAGGAAGCCCCCAAGCTTACATAGTCCAGTTCTGAGGGCCACTGCCCCTTGTGGTCATGGCTGCCCCGCTTCTTGCTCAGACCGCTGGGGGTCATCCAAAGGCAAGTCACTGTGCTGGTCATCCTACTCCTCCTCCTCCACCTGCTGAGGCTCCTGGGGCTCCCAGGCTCCCATACATCCCCCCACCCACCCAAGGAGTCACATTGCTATGAGGTTGAGGCCCCTCCACCCTCTTAGGAACCTGCCACGCCACCACCTTTCTGAAGCAGGGGATGGGGGAGCAGGACAGGCAGTGTGCCATGAGGTTGGACACTTGCCATTCAATCCAGAGCACAGGTTCTCATGCTCCCCTGCCTCACACAACCCAGTGTGATCACCTCGGCTCAAACTCCCCACCCCATTAGAGATGGTCTCAGTTTAACTCTATCTGGCAAATTCTTCACTCTAGACCAGGCGTTCCCAAACTTTTTACACAGGGGGTCAGTTCACTGTCCCTCAGACCAATGAAAGAGGTGCCCCTTCCTGAAGTGTGGCAGGGGGCTGGATAAATGGCCTCAGGGGGCCGCATGCGGCCCGCGGGCCATAGTTTGGGGACGCCTGCTCTAGACTTAATACTCCAGAAAGCCTGTTTCCTTCCCTCCCCACAGTGAAAGGTTAAAAATAATACTAAAAGCCCAAACTTCAGAAACATGGGCACGTTTCTTCATGGGCAAGGAGTCCTGCAGGCTGCAGTGAAGCCTGGAGAGAAAATACTTTTGTTCCTCCTGGAAAGCCCACGAGAGTCAACAAAACAAAAAACCAATTAATTTCTTAATGCTCCTGTTGGTTATTCAGTGTTAGCCACAATTCAATCTAGCCCACTTTAAAAGAATAGTTCTTATCTACCTCATCCCACAAAATGCAAACTAAAAGGATAGAACGCTGTGCACAGCACGTAAGTAATCATCTTTGAGGTGGCAGGAAAATGTCTGCCTCTTCAGTAAGAAAGCTTTAGAAACACATCATGTTTCCCTTTGACCCTGTAGTCCACTGAAGAATGACCCTCAAAATCTCCAGGTCCTAATCCCTGGAACCTGGAAAAGTTACCTCACGTGGCAAAAAGGGTCTTGGAAGGTGTAATTAAATTAAGGATCAGGCCGGGCATCATGGCGCACGCCTGTAATCCCAACTACTCGGGAGGCTCAGGCAGGAGAATAGCTTGAACCTGAGAGGCAGAGGTTGCAGTGAACTGAGATCGTGCCATTATACTCCAGCCTCGGTGACGAAGAGAGACTCCATCTCATTAATTAATTAATTAATTAATTAAGGATCCTAAAATGGAGAGATTATCCTGAATTACCCAGGAGGACCCTAAATGCAATCACAAGTGTCCTTCTAAGAGGGAGGCAGAGGAAGATTTGCCACCAGAGAAGAAGGCAAAGTAACCACGGTGACAGAGACTAGAGTGCTACAGCCACAAGCCGAGGAATGGAATGCCAGAACCCAGCAGAGGCGGGACATGGACTCTCCTCTGCAGCATCCTGAGGGAATGAGACTCAGTCCTGTAAGCCTCAGTTTGGATCTCTGGCTTCCAAATCTATAAGCATCAATTTCTGTTGGCTTAAGCTGCTAGGTTTAAGTTCACTGGTTACAGCAGTCATAGGAAATAAATATAAACCCTGACTGCTAGGAACCTGTGAGCTCAACTGCAGCAACCTTTGTGGTCTAGGAGGTCTGAACAATTAGGTTCCTCCTGCTTTATCTGCAGGGTACAAATAATTTGTGTCTAGGAAGAAAGAGGCAAGTGAATGAATAGATAAACTGAGGCTAGATCATAAATGATCTTAAATGACAAACTAAGGACTGTGGCTTTTACTCTGCAGATTGTGGGAAGCCATAGAAGTGGAGAAGGGAAATGGTATGAACAGAATTCTTTTTAATACATTGCAGCACTGTAGAGAAAGAATGGGAGGCAGCCAAACTCTATGGCAGAACACAGGGAAGAGACGACTGCGATAATGCAGGAAAAAGATGACGACAGTGGGAGCCTGAGAGGTCAGGTGGGGAGACACCCACAGAGGCCTCTAGGTCCTGGCACAGAATAAAGAAGGGTAGCTTTTATAAGAAGCGGGAAGAAGGAGAGCGGGTGATTCTCAAAAAGGACAAACCAGGCTCCCTTTTGTTTGGAAGAAATCTAGCCTAGGAAGAGGAAGGCATTTGATCTCATGCCTCTAGATACACTTTTAAATGGCAAAAGCCAACCAAATCATTCACTTAAAAAAGAAACACTTTTGAAAATTCCAGGCAGATCGGCCTATCTTTGGCTAGTACAGTGATCAATATAAGTTAGTTCACACACCTGCTTTGGGTCTTATTTTGCAAAGCATCCAGCCACATTTCATGCAGGGCTTTGCATGATCAATGCAGATGACACACAAATGTGGGACTTTTACAAGGGAGGTGGCCTGGTTAACAGAAAGGTACTTTAGGCTGGCCGGGAGGAGCTCCTGGGTTCAGTCCTGACTTTGCTCCTAGCTGTGTGGCCTCAGACAAGCACTGGCCCCTCTCTGGGCCTCTGTTTGTCTCTAGATCAGCAGTGTTCAAACAGGTGGTAGAGCTCTGGAGTCCTTAAGAGCACAGGAGCCACAGACACATGCCTTAAGAGTCCCCAGGGATCCCTCTTCTGCATCTTGCAGGAGGCCTGGGATCCCTCTTCTGCTTCTTGCAGGAGGCCTGTTCAAAGGTAAAAGCCATTTGTTCTCTTCCTTTAGCTGACATTTATTGACTACTCACTATCTGCCAAGCGCTGTTCTAAGACCCTTGCCTGTGGTACTTGTTTTGCAAATGAGGAAACTGAGGCACAAAGAGATGAAATGATTGGTTTAAGGTTGCACAGCTAACACATGACACAGCTGGGATTTGAACACGCACAGTCTGGCTCCAAGGCCTGCAATGTCAGCAGCTTGCTTCATGTTTCTGTTTATTCTCTCTCCTCTGTGTCCCCACAGCCTCCCAATTCATCCTCCATTGCATCTGGGGCACGCTGCTGTGATTATTTGTGTCCCCCACCCCACACCTTCATATGTTGAAATCCTAACCCCCAAGGTAATGTTATTAGGAGATGGGGCCTTTAAGAAGTGATTAAGTGCTGGGCATGGTGGCTCATGCTTATAATCCCAGCACTTTGGGAGGCAGCTGCCAGTGGATCACCTGAGGTCAGGAGTTCAAGACCAGCCTGGCCAACATGATGAAACCCCGTCTCTACTAAAAATACAAAAATTATCTGGGCATGGTAGTACACACCTTTAGGCCCAGCTACTCAGGAGGCTGAGGCTGGAGAACTGCTTGAATGAGATGGAGGTAGTGGTGAGCCAAGATTGCACCACTGAACTCTAGCCTGGGTGAGAGAGTAAGACTCCATCTCAAAGAAAAACAAAAGTGATTAGGTGATAAGGACAGGGCTCTTGTGAATGGGATTAGAGCCCTTATAAAATATGCCCCAGAGAACTCCTTTGTGCCTTCAACCATGCAAGGACACAGCAAGGAAGTGCTGTCTACGAACCAGGAAACAGGCCCTTATCTGACACAGAATCTACCAACCAGCACCTCGGTTTTGGACTTCCCAGCCTCCAGCATTGTGAGAAATAAATTTCTTTCCTTTTTTCTTTTTTTTTTTTTTCTGAGACAGAGTCTTGCTCTGTCACCCAGGCTGGAGTGCAGTGGCACGATCTTGGCTCACTGCAACCTCCACCTCCCAGGTTCAAGCGATTCTCCTGCCTCAGCCTCCCGAGTAGCTGGGATTACAGGCACCCGACACCATGCCTGGCTAATTTTTGTATTTTTAGTAGAGATGGGGTTTCACTATGTTGGTCAGGCTGGTCTCGAAACCCTGACCTCGTGATCTGCCCACCTCAGCCTCCTAAAGTGCTGGGATTACAGGTATGAGCCACCACACCTGGCTGAGAAATAAATTTCTATTATTTATAAGCTACCCATTATGGAATTCTCATTATAGCAGCTCAAACAGACTAAGATACACACTGTCCACTATAACTCTAGGTTGACTTGCTGGACTCTTCCAACCACTCTTGGAGTATCATAAGGGTCAGAACAGAGTCTGTTTTCATCTCTGTTCACTCTCCCCACCCCCAAAGCAAGCCTGACACCTGCCAGCTTAGCTATCAGTGACAATGACTAAGGAATTGTCTGAATGAAGGTTGAAATGAGGGTCAGAGCAAAGCCCAGCAATAAAGCATCCCCTCTGCTCACATACTGGGCACCAACTCTGTGCCAGACCATGTGCTGGGCACTGTGGACACAGAGGAATCTAACTGGGCCCCTGACCTCCGGAAGCCCAGCCTGGCCAGGCAGACAGATCTGCAAGCTGATGACAGACGCGCAGTGTGCCATTGTCTAGCAGCACCCAGACAAAGCTCACTGACACTGGGTAACATCGTAACGACATCGCAGGAAACCTGCCTGTGCCTCTGACAGCCAGCCCCCACCTCCCAGACTTGGAGCCCAGCCTGTCCTGGGGGAGGGCAGACAGATGGCGACCCTGGCCAGCCAGCCCCCACCCAGAGGGCTCTTCATTCCCTCATTCAGTCAGACACGCACAGAGCAGCGTGAGGCTGGCCCTGCGGGGCACAGATGAGATGAATCAGACACGGTCCATGCCCTCAGGGATGTCACAGGCTAGTGGGCAGGGTAAGCCACAGACACAATAACTGTCTCGCTAACACGCAGGACTCTGAGCCAGGAGCAAACCACCTCCAGGTGCCAGGTGAAGGGAGACCGATTCACATACTACAGCTTCCAGACATACATTGAACCAAACCTTGACTTTACAGGTATAGAAACTGCCCACAGTCACATCACTAACAGAATCGGGACAGAAACTCAAGCATTCTCTCTCTTTATTCCTGATCCTCTGTCCCAGTTTGGAAGGTGGAACTGTTAGAGACTTCATATGTACCTGTTCTCCCCGGCGGTTGCTGAAATGTTGGTGACAACAGACAAAAGAACTCAATGCTCTCATTTCCTGGGCTCAAAGGAACGGTGGCCACAATCCTGCTGCAGCCATTGTTCTCACTCAGCTCAGCCACGGGCCTGTTAAATTCCAGACAGAGACACGTGGGTTGGTCCCCACCCACACCATCAGCCAGACCCAGTAGGTCAGAATCATGGCTGCCCCCAGAAGGAGCCAGCACTGCCCCCAAACCAAGCTCCATTTACAGCCCCTTCATGATGCAGGCAGATGCTGTGGTATGTCCACAGAGGGCTGGGTGCACTGGGGATTCTATGCCTAGGACAGAAGAGGCCTCCATAGCCCATGTGTGGTAGGAATCTCAAGGCTTGCCAGTGTGCAGAGGCTTTAAGTGGAACTCCCTGTGTCTGCAGCTATCTATTGAGCAGGAGCACAGCCTCAGGAGGACTGAACTTGAAGTAAGGTGCTCAGCACGCTGAACCCCATTTTCTTTATCTGTAAAATGAGGATATTGAGAGGAGCCTTGAATAGCCGTAAGGGCTGAGTGGGATAATGCACGCAGAGCTCTGAGCACGGTGCCAGCCTGTAGGCAGAGCTCAGCAACCCACAGCTGCTGATAATCACAGCATGAGTTGTATAAACAGTGGTATCAGAGCTGCAGGGTCACTGGAACAGACAGAGGCTACAGGTTTCAGATGGGGCCTGCAAGGTCTTGGGACTTCTAGGACCTACCTCAGGACTCAGAAGCCACATGGTGGAATCCGTCAGGGCTATCCCTAGAAGGGAACAAAGCATGGGGCAATTCAATTAACACGGGGCCACCCTATAGGGTATATACAAAATGATGATCATAAAAAGAGTCAGTGCCAGATGGTGTCCATCTGAGCGTGGTCAGTGAGCAATGCACTGCAGCACCCCTACACCCCCAAGCAAAGGGCCCAAGGGGCCTGGGCTTAGGGAAGTGCCAAATATTTCTGCTCATATTCTATCCCCAGCATCTAGCACAGAGCCAGATACACAGAGGACCCTTGATAATTGTGGCAGGAGGTAAAGGGGTACCGGGAAGGGTTCTGGCCCCAGTCAAAGGAACTCCCTCTCACTTCTGTTTTATATAATGAGCTTCTATTATATGGAAGATTGTCCTTTGAAGTAAGAGAATTTTAAAAATATAAAATTGAGGCCAGGCACGGTATCTCACTCCTGTAATCCCAGCACTTTGGGAGACTAAGGCAGGCGGATCACCTGTGGTCAGGAGTTCGAGACCAGCCTGGCCAATACGGGGAAACCCTGCTTCTACTAAAAAATATAAAAATTAGCCAGGCATGATGATACATGCCTGTAATCCCACCTACTCAGGAGGCTGAGGCAGGAGAATTGCTTGAATCTGGAAGGCGGAGGTTGTGGTGAGCCGAGATCACACCACTGCACTTCAGCCTGGGTGACAGAGTGGGACTCCATCTCCAAAAAAAAAAGAATAGATATTTAGGGGAGGTTGGAGGGAGTTAATGAGTAATTTTTAAATTGTTTTACATATTGTGTTTTTTCCCAATTTTCTATAGTAAACATGCATTTCCTTTAGAATCAAAAAAGTAAAAAAAAAAAAAAAAAAAAAATTAAGATTCCCTGCCCAAGACCAGGTAGGACCCCTTGAGAGGGCCAGCCTCATTCATCCCTTAGTGCAGCAAACTACCACTATCTTATTTCAGGCCCTTGTGTTTCCAGACACTAGATATGTCTTAGATATAGATGCCTTTTTTTTTTTTTTTTTTTTTTTGAGATGGAGGCTCACTGCAGCCTCAACCTCCCCAGACTCAAATGATTCTCCCACCTCAGCCTGCCAAATAGTTGGGACTACAGGTGCACACCCACACACCTGGCTAATTTTTGTATATATATATATATATATATATATTTTTTTTTTTTTTAGAGAATGGGTTTTGCCATGTTGCCAAGGCTGGTCTTGAACTGGGTTCAAGTGATCTGCCCACCTCAGACTTGGAAAGTGCTGGAATTACAGTCATGAGCCACTGCACCATTTTTAATCCATTTCATGAGTCAATTGCCACATATTAATAATATTAATAAGCTCCTTCTTATTGCTGAGCCAGCCATTAAAGATTCTCAAAGTGTCATAATACATATTTTGCATTTAGGGAAGCAGTTTAAATGTTCAAGCTTTAAAACCCCAAAAGCTACTATTTTTGTCTTTTGTGCCCTGTAGATCGCCTTCTGCATTTCAAGAAGGAAACATGCCCACTCTTCTCCCTGCTTAGACTCTAGCAGTTTCTTTTTTCTTCCAGCTAAACTTATCACTGGTGCTAATGGTCCCTGGTGCACTGTGTGACTTTGAACGCGTCACTTGACCACCTGGACTTCAGTTATCCCTCGATAAAGACCTTTCTAGCTTGAGATTCTTACTGTCTCTCAGCTTCAATTCCCTCATGGCAGCCAGCTGACAGTTTTCAGTCTCCAGATGTCTTGGCTGGGCCCTTACATGGTGCCCCTCAAAGGCTGGGACAGTTGATTCCAGCATCCAGACTTCAAGAGCAGTTAAAGAAGCTGCACCTTTCAGGGGCAGTGCTAAGATAGATTCAGCATCCTAAAAGGGCAAATCATTCTGATCTCAATCTTTATGGGCTCCCAGTGCCTCATTAAACATCCAAGCCCCTAAGGCTCTGAATCACAGCTCCTCTTCCCTGGCAGCCCTCCAGGAGGAGTTCTGATTACCCCATAAATTACTCGTTGTCTGAGGGTATCTGCAGGCCCTTCATCTTGCAATCCAGCCACCAACGTTTTTATGGGATATGGATCCTGCCAGGCTCCCACTCCCTCCATCCCCATGGTTACCAGGGAGCGTACCAGCCGAATGCCCTCCTTGGAGCAGTAGCTCAATCTCTGCTGATGCTTCTCCCCTCTCAGAAATGAGTTAAATTCTCCCAAATGGAGAAGCATTTGTTCTCAGCTCTTCTACCAAAATGAAGTCCAGGTGGCCTGCAGACCCAGCTGCCTAAGTAAAACCAAACAAACCACTTTCTAGACACTCTCACTCCTCCTGGATGTTCAAAGGGGCTGGCCCAGGGGCCAGAACCACTACTGAGACCCCAGTCTCAGGGTCAGATCCCAAATAGCCGCGGTGACTAGCCAGCCAAGCTGAAGGAATGGCCAGAAGAGCCATAAAAACAAGGTGCAAAGGAAGGGGCCGAGACCCGCTCAGCTCACGCCCCAGGCTCAAAATCTCCCTTTCTCAGCCCAGTGGTGCCTGCCTTTGGTTCCCAGGTCTGGTGTGCCTCTACCTCACCCCTCTGGCCATTTTGATGCATGCCTACTGTCTTGGTCTGGGTTCCCCTAAATGCTGACTATGAGATAAGGATTCGGGTGTAAGCATTACCCCAGAAGACTCCTGCTGGAGAGTGGGATATGGAGCAAGGAAGTGAGTCGGCCAGGAAAGGATGCAGTGTGAAGTTTAATCCATCGGGGAACTTCTAGGAGCTGGTGTCAAACTCATGCCTCCATCCAAGTGCTCCACCCCCGACCTCCCAGGAGCAAAGAGCTGGGTATGTGCACACCAACCTCAGCCAGTCATTGGCAGGAGACTGCTGGGAGGACAAATTCTCTAGCGCTTGTGGCCTGCCATAGACTCTGGCAGGCAAAACAAGTCCTTGGGCAAAGAGATGCAGGTGCTGTGCTTGGAAATCAGGTATCCATCAAGGTGCTGGGGATGAAGGATCAGCTGCTACACCTGTTTAGCCACTTAGCAGGCAGCTCACCTCCTCAGGGAAGCTGTTTTGGCTGCAACATCCTGTGCAAAGTTAGACAGTTTTATTCCTTTTTGTAATGTCACCTCCTTTAGAGGAGCCAAGAAATGCCAGGATGCTGGGACTCAGGACAGGGAAGTGAGTTGCCCACACAGCCAGTGGTTGCAGAGACAGGCTCCTGTGATGATCTCACTAGGTCTGATGGTGTGACCCGCACCCAGATGCTCCTTCATTCCCAATGCTCAGGTGATGCCTTTGTGCCCTAGGGAAAACTTGGATAGCCCTGAGTTGCATGATCTACATGGGTTCCCAGAGTTCCCTCGTGAGGGGAAACACCAGTCACCCACGATGGCCACTTGCTGATAACACTCCCTTTATTGGCAGCCCTCCCTTCCCCGCCTCACTTTCTTACTCTCCTATGTGTGTTTCCTGGAATCACCTTCCAAATAGACTACTTGCACTCAAATCTTTGCCTGAGGTCTACCTCTGAGAAACCCAGGCAATGAGCGGAAGTAGAGGGACATGGAGATGCCTTTCTGGGAAAATTTCAGTAGCAAGACTGAATAGTATAAAATGTGAGTTCTTCACAAATTAAGTTTTCTGCTCAACACAGTTCCAATAAAAATTACAGTGGGAAAACTCTTAGAACATCATTTTTAAAAATAATTTTTAAGGTAGTGTGTTAGCTTCCTACTGCTACTATAACAAACAACTGCAAAGTTAGTGGCTTAAAACAACACAAATTTATTCTCCTACGGGGGATCAGAAGTCCAAGATAAGTCTTAAGGAGCTAAGAGCAAAGCATCGGCAGGGCTGGTGCCTTCTGGAGGCTCCAAGGAGTAATCTGTTTCCTGTTCTTCTGGCTTGTAGAAGCTGCTTATACTCCTTGGCTTGTGGCCCCATGATTCCAATCCTTGTTTGTATGGTTTCCTCTCTCTGCCACCCATGCCTCCCTCTTACAAGAACCCTTGTGATTATATAGAGCCCCTCCCAGGTAATTCAAGATAATTTGATCATCTCAGGATTCTTAAGAATCTTAATCACATCTGCAAAGTCCCTTTTCATGTAAAGTAACATATTCACAGGTTCCAGAGATGAGGACCTGGACATCTTTAGGGGTCATTATTTAGCCCTCGACAGTTAGGAGACAAGTAAATGAGCTGAAATGGCAAAGAAAGAAATTTTTGAAGAAATAAAGAGTAATGAAGGTAGACTTGCTTACATGATAAATAAACTCTAAAACCCTCATAATTGAAACTGTACTATTTGTGGAAAAAATCAACAATAATGGGATCGTGGAAATAGATCCAATGATATGTTAAAAGCTGGTTTAAGATAAATGTGGTAGATCAAATAGGTGTAAAAAGGAAGAAGTTATTATTCAATATATAATCCAGTTGGTTAACTTCCTGAGGACAAATAGTTTACTTACAATTTAAAACAAAATATAGGTAGATTAAAGAATGTAATGTTTAAGAGTTTAACCAATAAAGGACTATAAGGAAATAAAAGTAAAAATATTTACTAGTTTTTGGTATTAAGAAGGATTTCTCTGCCTGTAATCCCAGTACTTTGGGAGGCTGAGGTGGAAGGATCTTTTGAGGCCAGAAGTTTGAGACCAGCCTAGGCAACATAGAAAGACCCTATCTCTACCAAAAAGGAAGGATTTCTCAGTATGAAATCAATAAAATTCATAATAGAAAAGGTTAATGAATTCAACTACTTAAAATTTAAAGTCTCTATATCAAATATACCACAATATGATGGTATATTTGACCAAACAGCCCATGAAAAAGCGTTTGACATCCTCAGTCATCAAGGAAATGAAAATCCTTATTACAAGATGCCACTACAGTCCACTAGAATGGCTAAGATTTTAAAAACTTACAACACCATATGTTGGCAAGATACTGAGAAACTGGAACCTTATACACTACTGGGGGAGTGTTAAATGGTACAATCACTTTAGGAAACAGTATGGCAGTTTCTAAAAAAAGTTAAACGTACACTTGCCATATAATCCAGCAAACCATTCTTAGATATTAAGCCAAAAAATAAAAAATAAAAACATATGTTCACAAAAAGACTTGTACAAAAGCATTCATTGGAGCATTATTTATAATAGCTAAATACTAGAGACAACCCAAATGTCAGCCCACCGGAGAATGAATAAACAAACTGCTATGTTCATACAATGGAATATCAATAAGCAGTAAAAAGGAAGAGCGTATCAACTGTAACAACACAGGTAAATCTCAAACACATTATGCTGAGGGGAAGAAGCCAGACACAGAAAAGTCCATGCTTTACAATTCCACTTGCATGAAATTCTAGAAGAAGCAAGACTGATCCACAGTGATAGAAATCAGAGCAGTGGTTGCCTCTGGCAGAGCAGTGAGAGGATGAGGATTGACTGGAAAGAGCACAGGGAAACTTTCTAGGGTAATAGAAATATTTATATATATGTTATTTTTTTTTTCAAAGTAGTGATCGTTATAAACAATCAGATAGGCATGCTGAGTATTGCAAGTCCTGATTATGCAGAGGCGTTAATCACATTTCATGCATCTCCAATCATCGTGTCCTATCTACCCTCCAAAAGGAGGAATAGGTAAGGATTATCCCACCTGTCAATAAGTATTACATATTTTGATAGAAATGTGGGTTATACAGGTATATGCATTTGTCAGAATTCATCCAACTTACACCTAAGCTCTATGTCAGGGTGACCCATCTTTTCGCCTAACTGGGAAACATTGGAAGACAAAACATTTGTCTGGGGTCACACATAAAATACACTAAGTCACAGGATCCTTGGGGTGTCACTTTTCTGGCCAGAAACCTCTGTGGCCACTGGTGCCTTTGCCTGAGTTTTGCTTGGGCCCACTGGGCTTGTTCTGCTCACTTGGCCTGGCAGGCTTTGCTCTGTTCACACTACCAGCCTGAATTCCATGCCTTCCAAGAGTGAGCCAGGTGTGAGTGACAAGGGGTTTGTGAGTGAGTGAGCATGGGGCCTGGCTGCTACACACAGCCAGGCACACCAGCTGTGGCAGGGCAGGCAGCTCCAGGCACTGGCATGGGTGCTGGTTCTCTGCAAGGCTGCAGCTGGACCAGGCATACTGCAAACGGTTTCCATGGCCAACACTGGGGAATTCAGTGGTGCACAGAAGCTTGGAGACTCCAGGAACTGCACACCCCCAAAAAGGGCGTTACAGCCCTGACTCAGGGAGCTCCTAGGTCTGGGCTCCCCAAAGGGCTCCTTCTCTCTTCTCTCTTTCTCATCTTCCACAATGTGGCAAGCAAGGGACATATTTCAGTCCTGTTTGTGTAACAGCTCTTTCAGCCCTGCCATTCAGCAGGTCCTGAGTTCTTGTCCTGTGTCCAGGAAGAATGAGGTATGCAGACAAGTGGAGGGTAGCAAGGAAGTGCTTTATTGAGTGATAGAACAGCTCGAGGAGACTCGCAGTGGGTAGGTCCTCTTCACAGGCAGGTCATCCTGACAAGTGTCCAGCTCTCAGCAGAAAGGAGACCCATGGTGGGTAGCTCCTCTCCACAGACAGGTCATCTGTGTAAGTCTGACTGAGTCCAGGGTTTTTATATGCCTCAGAGGGGAGGAAGTATGTGCTGATTGGTCCAGGAGTGGCCATGAGCAGGCCCAAAAAAGCACTATAAGTTCTCAATCTGGTTGGCAGAACTGTCTGCCTGGCCCCCAGCCCTCAGGCTGTCCCTGGCCTGAAGGTGGGGTTTCATGTGGGACCTGCCCCTTTCTGCCCAGGAGCCTATCTGTCTCCTGCCGCCATTAACCTGTCATCCACAGTGCCCAGACTGTTCATGCCAAGGGATGCCTGCAGACCTGCCCTACCTGCTCTTATACCGACCTTGGTCTCCCTCCCCTGCTCATTGGTATTCAAAGTCTGGAGGGGCTGAAGCAGTAGGGGGCTGGCATTTTAGCACTGCCCTGAGCATGCACCTACCCAGCTGGGTCATGACAGCACCTGGGCTCAGCCACAACTTTGCTCCAAAATTGGAGTGGGTGCTGGGAGTGGGGAGAGGCCAGACAGCAGTGAATTCAGAGCCTTTAGAGGGAGGGGGGCTTCCTGGGCCCCTAGAGTGCAGAGATGCCTGGATGTGCAGCTGTGGCTAGGTGGCTACAGTTGTCCTGGGAAGGCAGGGCTCCACCCCTCCAACTTGGAAGGGAGCAGGGCTTCTGCCTGTTCCCAGCTCTCACTGGCTCTGTGGAGCCGGCAGCCCTGGCTACGCCTCCCCATCTGCAGCCAGCGTCATGGCAGCAGCTGGGCCACTGCTGCCATCACTAACACTAACAATAGCTAATGAGTGGGAAAAAAAGCACAAAAAAAATCTCATAATGTTTTAAGAAAGTTTACAAATTTGTGTTGGGCAGCATTCAAAGCCATCCTGAGCTGCATGCAGCCTGTGGGCCACAGGTTAGACAAGCTCAATTGTGCATTTCAGTAACAAAAAGTGACACTGGGTGTGGTGGCTCACGCTTGTAATCCCAGCACTTTGGGAGGCCAAGGTGGGCAGATCACTTGAGGTCAGGAGTTCAAGACCAGCCTGGCCAACATGGTTAAAACCCTGTCTCTACTAAAAATACAAAAATTAGCCGGGCGTAGTGTGGTGGGGTGGGGCTGAGGCAAGAGAATCGCTTGAACACAGGAGGCAGAGGTTGCAGTGAGCCGTGATCGCACCACTGCACTCCAGCCTGGCAACAGAGCAAGACTCCATCTCAAAAGACAAAAAAAGTGAAACAAACAAAATTAAAGGCAAGCAAATTAAAAATAATGTTTGTAAAAAATATGACAGTCTTATAACTTTAATATATAGAGTTTACTTGAAAGTCAATAAAATAGGCTGAGTGTGGTGGCTCACGCCTGTAATCCCAGCACTTTGGGAGGTTGAGGTGAGCAGATCACCTGAGGTCGGAAGTTGGAAACCAGCCTGACCGACATGGAGAAACCCCATCTCTGCTAAAAATACAAAACATTAGCTGGGTGTGGTAGCGCATGTCTGTAATCCCAGCTACTCAGGAGGCTGAGGCAGAAGAATCACTTGAACCCAGGAGGCAGAGGTTGCAGTGAATGAGATCATGCCATTGCACTCCAGCCTGGGCAACAAGAGCAAAAAACTGTCTCAAAAAAAAAAAAAAAAAAATATATATATATATATATATATATATATATATATATATATATATAACCATCAGATCTTGAGGAAAAAAAAAAGTCAATAAAATAACATCCAAAAGAAAGAAAAATGAATATGAACAGTCAATTCCCCCGAAAAAAGATAAAGACACACACAAATACACACACACACACACACACACACACACACACACACGTGTATGAAAAATAGTAATAAAATAGTATGGGTGGATACTACATATGTATATACTTACATTTAAGCGCTATGTTAGGGTGACCAATCTTTGGCCTCCCTGGGCTATATTAAATGAAGCCTAATTGTCTGGAGTCGCACATAAAATACACTAATGTCACAGGTACTGCAGACTTGAAAGCAAATTGGACTGAGGGTGGTAATATAATGAACGCCTGTGTATCTCCTACTTAAGCTCCGAAGTATTCACATTTACATGCCTTTTTTGAAGAGCAATTTGGCATTACCTATCACACTTCTAAATGTATATACTCTTTAACTCCATATATGTATACATACATACACATGAAAAGTGATCAAAGAAATCTATGAACATTAGTAATAAAAGAAATATGAAGTATAATACCAATAAATCTAGATATCAAATTAATTAACAGAGATTGTTAACAATGGTGAAACTAAATGGCTATCTGGATTAAAAAAAGGGGGGATGGGGCTTAGTAACTGCTCATCTAAGGTTTAAGCAAAATCCTTCCTCGGTCCAATCTGTTTTCAAGTCTGTAGCACATGGCAGAAATGACAATGTCTAGGTCAGCATTCTGAAACCCTAGCCATTGCTGTCTGGGTCACCCAGAGCTCCATTTGGAAGCTCTGAGCCCTGGCATGTTCTCTATGCTGCCCATGAAATTTCCATCCTGACTCATAAATTCTTTCCACCTCCCTCATCTCTGCAACCCACATCATTACCTAGAGTCTTATTAATTCAGTTCTTTCATCTGTCTTCACCCTGTATCGCCTAAGTCTTTTCAATCACTCCCTCCCCAGTGTTCTCATGTAAAAGATTGACTTTGATAATCTGATATCAGTCAATAATTTCCCAGAAGGTCACAGGGCCTGAGGAAAGAGGCTTCCCTGATAAGATATCATCTTATTTCCTTTGTATAGGCATGTGCTATCAGTAAATAAGCAGAAAGGAAGACAGTTCAGAGAGGTGAAATGCAATTAATAAACAAACATATTAAAATATTCAACCTCACTGGTAATAAGAAAAATACAAATGAAATTAATGCCTCATATTTACCTATAAAATTAGAAAGAAACTAATTTGTATTTAGAATACCTAATGCTGATAAGAGAATAATAAAATTGGGGGTACTGTATATTGTACTGTCCTTTGAGAAAGCAATTTGACAATATTCATTGAGTCATAAAAGTGTCCACACTGTTGACCCACCAATTCATCTTCTGAAATGGCAGATTGAAGACAAAAGTCTAAAAAGAGAAGAGAAAAAGGCTTCACGTAGAAGATATTCACAGTTTTTCAGAAATCATATAAATAACCCTCAAGAAGAGCGTTAAGTAAATTAAGGCACATGTATAAAATGAAACCGTCTGTAGGCATTAAAGTACAACTTAATAGAAATGCAAAGCAATTTACTGAAAAAAATGATCAGCTGCCCTCATGATTAAATAAATGCAATTAAAGCGATAGGGATATACCATTTTCCACCCTTCAGATGGACAAAGATTTAAAATCTCGTTAGTGGCCTGTTGGGAAAATGAAAGCATGTTTATTTACTGTTCATGGGAGTGTAAATATTGTGACTTCTTGTACATATGTAGGTAAACTATCCAAGCATACAAAAAAATGGGCAGTAATATAATGAACACCTGTGTGTCTCCTACTTAAGCTCTGAAATATTCACGATTATGTGACTTCTTTGAAGAGCAATTTGGCATTACCTATACTTCTAAATGTATATACTCTTTAACTCCAATAATTATATTCCTAAGAATTTTACATACAAAAATAGTTCCATCTGTGCACAAAAATAAGTATATTAACAGGTAATATTAAGCCAGGTGCAGTGGCTCATGCTTGTAATCCCAGTGCTTTGGAAGGCCAAGGTGGGTAGATCACCTGAGGTCAGGAGTTCAAGATCAGCCTGACCAACATGGAGAAGCCCCGTCTCTACTAAAAATACAAAAATTAGCTGGGCATGGTGGCACATGCCTGTAATCCCAGCTATTCAGGAGGCTGAGGCAAATGAATCACTTGAACTCAGGAGGTGGAGGTTGCGGTGAGCTGAGATCTCGCCACTGCACTCTAGCCTGGGCAACAAGAGTGAAACTCCGTCCAAAAGAAAAGGTATATTGAAGTATTCTTTTTAATAGCAACAGATTAGAAACAACAGAAAGTCCACATAGTAAAAAACTGTTCAACAAGCCCTGCTCCATTCCCACAATGGAACAGCACCCCGCTCTTGAAAGGGAGTGAGTTCTCTCTATATGCTAATAAGAAAGTATCTCCAAGATATGGCATTGAGTGAAAAAAGCAAGGTGCAGAACAGTAGGCACAGTAGGATGCCACTTGTCTATTTTAAAATATATGCACATATATACTTGTATATGCATTAAAAATTTTGGGAAGAATTCCCAAGAAACTGATGAAAAGCAGTTTTCCTACAGGAAGGCAGGCTGAGGGAGGATGGAGAAGACTTTCATTTTCATCTTTTATTCCTTCTGAACTGTTTGCATTTTGTTTTACCATATGCATGTGTTGTTTTTGTCATTTAAAAACTAACTTTAAAAGTATGAATATTATATTGCAAATGGGAAATGCATATAGTATTAACTGAACGAGATGGACTCAACTCTGCATGTCATGCAGCTGGATACAGCAGGGTCTTTTGGAGACAAAGGTAATCCTGCTGCCTCTGTCCTTAACTCCTACAGCTACTCCTGAATTCCCTCCTTCTCCCCAAACTTCATCCTCTTCCTTGAGCATTAACACATCAAGTGTCTCCTCATTAAATCAAAAACAAAACCAAAAACTCAGCATCCTCCCTGGCTCCAGCACTCCCTGTTCCTTTCATAGCCCCTCCAAGCTGGCTTCTATCCCATCATCCCCTTGTCCCCAGCTTTTTCCAAGCTCTCTGGTCACTCGACTGTGCAATTACTTTCCCATTGCCATATCACTGGAACTCTCTGCAGAGGATCACTTCCTCATTATCTCCTCCTGAGGCTTGGGTTGCCCTAGACCCTTTCTGACTCTCCCAGCTCCTGGAAGCCTCTTTCTGGCCAGTCTCCTCCCTGAACTCCAGCAGATTAAGCCCTAGCCCTCCTCTCTCATGTCTATATACAGCCTCCCTAAATGATCTCAACTCCTTGAGCTGCAGAATTCTCAATTGTGTGTGAAGACACCCTGATACAGCCCATGGATGCCGTACTGTTTCTTGACCCAGCATACACTCCTAGGAATGACACCTCACTTCTGCTTTGGGGAATTGCTCATTCTGCATTCCACAAGGTCACAGGGAAACTGCCAATCACAATGGTCGCCATCCTCTAACTTCAGGACTGGGGTAGTCTTATTTCGTTCTTAATTCAGACCAATTGGAGTTCTCCCAGGACTTTGCTGCTGGCAGAAATTAGCCTCTTTCCTCTGGAGATACTGAGCCTATCTGGTGGTGAGAACCTACATGCAGAATGAAGCCAAATATGGCCCAGTAGAATTGAGATACGGAGAGACAAACAGAGGGACAGAGAGACTATTAACTGACATCATTGAACATCACTGAACCCCTAGGTCCAGCCACGCCTAACGTCAGAACCAACCAACCCCTGGACTTTCCACTTATATAAGCTGATAAATTGCCTTTTTGACTTGAGACAGTTAAAGTTAGGATTATGATTCTTACAAGTAGAAGAATGCTTGCTAATATATACCCAAACCACTATTTGAAGTGCAAATTTATAAGCATGACAGTCTGCTGGATATCTCCACTTGCAGGCCACCATGAACCTCAGCCTCAACGCATCCAGAATGGAATCCTTTGTCTTCCTGCCCCAGCCACCCAGCTCCTCCACGATGATCTTTTCCCAGCCTCTCCAGTCACTAGACACATAAGCTAAAACAGAGCCAAAAGAAAGTTTGAAATAATAGCTTTTCCTGCCTTGTTTGAGATTTTTCCAATTCAATTTGTAAACATCAAATACTGTATTCAGTTGTACGAGTTCCAGGAAACTAGGTTAAAATGGCATCTTTGGAAAGATTGAGGATCAGCTATGCAGGAGCTGAGCATCAGTGCCTCAAACAAGTGCTTTCCAAAAGGTTAGACTTCCTCCCGCTTCACTGGCCCAGAAATCATTGCTAATAAATCCATGAAGATTGGATTTTACCTTTCCCAAACCTAGTATTTCAGCTAATGGCAGTCCCACCACTGCCATGAGAAGCAACTTGTCAATCACTGCACACCTCCAAACCCATACTCCACTCCTCAAGAACTTTCTATGGCTCCCCATCACCAAAAGGTTCCAACCACCCTGGATCAGCTACTGTTACCTGGACATACTACACATGTTTCTGCCCCTGGGATTCCACTCACTCTCTTCCCTAGTGATTCTATTTCCACCTCGTCTCTGCTTCCATCCTGCCAAGGCATGGATCAAATTCTGCTCCATCCAGGAAACTGTGGTGCCACCTTCATTCCCAAATAGGATAAAAATGCCGCCTTCTTCCAATACTCAGAGAACATATTTGTAACTCTGATGCCTCTGAGAACATATTGCCTTTGGTTAGTTTCCGTGTGTGGGTTCACACAGCTCATGTCCCCAGCTAGATTGTCAAGTCTACTTGAAGTCTTGCCTTGAAGCTGGATTGATGTCTTCCTCCTCTGAGTTCCCGTAGCAACGAGGTGCATCTCCCACACTGCCTTTCACAGTGACTATTAACTGCCTCTTCCCAAATCTGGCTCTCCTCTTTTTGTGTGGGTGTGAACTCATGTCTGAATCCGTCACAAGACCCCTGACACCTTTGCTTGATACCATCAGGTATTGTCCCCTTAATCAGATGCCTTTGAGAGCTTGAATCAATTAAGCTCAACCAGAAAGGAGCAGTGGCTGCATTATCTAAGGTAAAGGAGGTGAGAAAGCAGAGATTCCTGCCTGGGGACATCCAGAAGACACCAAAAATTAAGCATGCATTCACAGGGCTAGTCATCCCTTCAACCACTGATAGCCCCTTCCCTGAGATCTTGATAGCAGGTTTGCACAAGGACATCACATGCAGAAAGCTGCCAAGGCCTCTCCCTTAGAAACTCTTCAGGAGCTGAAAGAAGAATCAGAAGAGACAAGGAGAAACAGCCTAAGGAGAGGAGAAAAATCGAAAGAGCCAGGTGTCAAGGAGGCAAGGAAAGCTTTTCAAGAAAGAGGGAGTAATCTGGAGGGCTGGAGAAGGAGCCAGAAGACACTGGCTTCCCTGACTGAGAGGAAGGCTCAACTAGGCTGTTGGAAGTAGGAAGAACACGGGTAAGTCCGGAGCCCGCTGGAATCCTTCAAACCTGCTTGTGTAACTTAAAAGGAAAAACCCTTTCCTTCTCTCCACCTCCAGGCCTTTGCTCAGGTGTGGCCTTCTCCTCTAAGACCATTTCCTACCTGAAAAGTTCTCTCTGCCTTCACTGCCCAGCTTGATCTCACCCCTCCACAAAGCTGCCTTCTGGATGTCTTGGTTTCTGGATGTCCTGCCTTCTGGATTGTGGGAGAGATTCCCAGTCCTCTGAGCTTAAGGCTCTGACTCTTGAAGATAAAAGGCATTTCATTCGGCTGCATGTCACACTTGGGTGTGACCTATCCTGCCCTCCAGGCTGTGACAGCAAGCTGCAAAGAACTGGGGGAGGAGGACTCCTGCAGACCCACTAAGTGCTGCACACAGGCATGGGATGCTTTCACTTTCTGCTCTGAAAGCCCTGAGGCTCCGCGAATGAGACAAAGCAGCCATTGGAGGTGAGATGTGTCTTTTCCTTTTAACAAATATGCCTAAAACCTCACACCCATTAGGATGGCTACTATCAAAAAACAGAAAATGGCAAGTGTTGGTGAGGATATGGAGGATAGATGCACTACTGGGGGAATGAATGGCACAGCCACTACAGAAAGCAGTGTGGTGGTTCCTAAAAATCATTAAACATAGAATTACAATACCAGCTGGTGCAGTGGCTGACACCTGTAACCCCAGCACTTTGGAAGGCAGAGGGAGGCAGATTACCTGATGTCAAGAGTTCAAGACCAGCTGGCCAATGCAGTGAAACCCAGTCTCTACTAAAAATACAAAAAAAAAAAAAAAAAATTAGCCAGGCATGGTGGCACATGCTTGTAATCCCAGCTACTCAGAAGGCTGAGGCAGGAGATTCACTTGAACCCAGGAGGCTGAGGTTGCAGTGAGCTGAGATCATACCATTGTACTCCAGTCTGGGCAATAAAAGTGAAGCTCCATCTAAAAAAAAAAAAAAAAAATTATAACACTACATGATCCTGCAATTCCACTTCTTGGTATATACCCAAAAGAATTGAAAATAGGATCTTGAACAGATATTTATAGACCCATGTTCTTAACAGCATTATTCACAACAGCCATAAGGGAAAACAATCCAAATGTCCCCCTATGGCTGGATGGATAAGCAGAATGTGGCACACATACACACAGTGGAATATTATTCCAACTTCAAAGGAAAGAAATCCTGACACCTGCTACAACATGGAATAATCTTGAGGACATTATGCTAAACAAGAGACCAGTCACAAAGAAATCCTGACACCTGCTACAACATGGAACAATCTTGAGGACATTATGCTAAACAAAAGAGACCAGTCACAAAAAGATAATATTGCATGATTCCACGTCTATGAGACACTTAAAGTAGTCAAATTCATAGAGAAGGAAAGTGGAATCATGGTTGCCAAAGGATGGGAGCAAAGGAAGTGGGGAGTTATTGTTCCATGGGTAGAGTTTGAGTTCTGCAAGATAGAAAAGTTCTAAAACTGGATGGTCATGACAGTTGCACAATGGGAATATATTTAACTCTACTGAACTGAACACTTTAAAATGGTTAAGATGGTAACTTTTTTGGTCGTGTATTTTACCATAGTTTTGTTTTTTTTTAAAGTATGCAAAACTTACATTCTATTCCATAATATATCCATTTAGTAAAATGATTATGATCGTTAGTAGAATGATCTAAGTAAAATGACCTTAGTAAAATGACGCATGGTTTTTTTCTCCCGAAATCTTCGATAACAACTGATGTTCCAGGAAGATGCCGTGTGTTTATCCTGACCCCGGGGAGGAAAGCCAGAATCCCTGTGCCTGCCCTTCCTCTGCCCTCCTCCCCCAGGTCCTCAAGTGCTCTCCTGCCGGCCAAGAGCTTCCTCCTCGCCTTAGGGCGGCAGAGGTTTGTTCTGCTTTCTTCCATGCTGCCGATAGTAGGAACTGCCTAATCTGGAGGACCTGAAACTTTTGAAGAGTAGGGCCAGAGAAGGAAAGCTGAGTGACATGTTAGAATTAGACCAAAGGCAGCTTCTTCAGCTGATGAATTCAGTTTCACAGAGCCCTCTTTTTTTACTTTCTTAGAGCAGTGGCTGTCTCCTGACTCCCACAACTACACAAAACAAAGGAGCTCAATGCTGCTGTAACAGTGTTTCCATAATTGTGCACTGGAGTGCTGAGGCTACCCTAGGATACCCTCTGGCTTCCTACCCATCCACTCCCCTGTCTGCAATCTCAGGCTTTTCTCACCACACATCACTGAAAGAGAATTCCTAAAACAGGGCCACTTACCAACTTGATGTCCAACACAGACAGCTCCAGGCTCTGTAAGACAGAATTGGACAAGTCTGACCCCATCCCTTCCCTGCCTCCTATGGTTCCCCCTGTCTCTAGGTCAAATCTGAAGCTCCATAGCCTTGTTCCCAAGCCTCATTGCCTGCTGCCTGCCCAATGAGCTAGAAGCCCACCGTTTTCCCCCCAGCTTTTGGACATTCTGCTCTCTCCATCTGATTCCAAAACCACTGTTATCCCAGAGCACCATATCTGCTCTCTTCCAGGCCCAAAGAACTTACTATCTTGTGCTTTGCTCCTCTGTTAAACTGTGGTCACCCTAACTAAGTCTGAGGCTGTTCACAGCTCAGCTCTGGATGGGTGTGGCATGTAGGAGTCATCAACAAGCATTCTAAAGAAATTAACTAGAGAGGGCTCCCTTGAAAGAGGGTCCCAGGCTCACTGTGATTTTCTGTCCTCTGCAGACAGTTCCCAACACCTCATGGTTCAGGTCATGGGTGGGCGCCTGATCCAGCCCAGGCCAGTTTGAATCCTTCTAGGGATTTCCCTAACAGGACCTGGGGAAAGAGGAACTGTCTGTCTCTTGGTGTAAAGCTCTAAGCTGGGGGACACTGGAGAGTGGTCAGCACTGTGTCCTCTAGTGTGGACGAAGTCATCAGAGACAAAGCTGACACAAATATAAGCAGAGATGAGACACGGTCTTGGCTGTATTAAGCTACAAGGACGTATTTGTTGACATGAGCAAGGCCTTGCTATGATTTTGTGACATGAAAAAGCCCAGTGTCTTTCCAATAACTCCCTTTGCCCTTGGCCTAAGCTTATTTGAGTGGGGTTTCTGTGACAGCCAAAAGCATCCTGACCTTCAATGACTGAGTGAACCAAGTGTATTCTGACCTTTTATTCTGACTTTTGTCTCTGTTGCAAGGAATCCTGAAGTCAAGCTTGGAAGACTCCCTATGGGAAGAGGCCCCATATACACCTTCTCATCCACCTGGGGCAACAAGAGTCCTCTGCCATTGCCCCTGCTCCTTCTTCCCTGTCCCCAATATCAGATGCTTTCCTCCCTCTGCCTTCCATTCTAGAGAACTCTATGAAATTCGCAACAGGCAGCTGCCGGTCTGTCCTCCTCGGTTCCAGGAGCTCAAGCCCAGTGAAGTTTCCTCCCCAAAGGAGTGGCACAGTCCTATTGTCCCCTGCCCAGGACTTTTTCCTGGGACCCCCACATAGACAGCCTGGCCAGCAAGGAGGGATGACTGGAATGGAGGCCAGGGGTGGTTTTTACTCCTGGGCTTGGGTGAGGAGGGTAGGGGCAAGGAAATGTTTCTCTCACTGTACAGGCCAAGAGCTGTTCTGAAGTCGATTTCAAGATCCCATCGAAATGCTTTCTCTCCAACCCCTAATCCTTAATGGGATGAGACAAGATTAGACAAGATAAGGGAATGGGAAAGAGACAGCCCGGAGCGCATTGGAAAACCCCTAGCTGGTGCAGAAGCCTCAGGCTCCAGTCACAGCTCTGCCCTGACTGGCGGTACAGACGCATGAAAGCCCCTTCCCCTCTCCAAACCTCTCTTTCTCTAGCTGTAAATTGAGGGAGTTGGATGGTTTCTAAGGGTCCTTTCAACTTTGATGGGGGAGGATTCCTCTGTTAGATGGGAAGGGAAAGGGAACAGGGAATTCCCAGGGACAGGGGGAGACAGTGCAGCACACACATCAGAGAAGTGCAGCCACCTGGCAGCCTGGGACCCCATTCCAGTCCCAGGCACAGCTGGAGACGGATGCTTGCCACCCTGCCCACAGCCCTCCCTTCAGACAGCAGGGCGATTTGGGGGTCTCCCCTAGAGATAAGAACCTCCTGGACAAGGTCTCTGACTCCATTTCTTGTGGAGGTCCCTGCAGCCTAAAAAGGCATCTGTCTTTGTATCCATCCCACCACCTCTCCTCCTCCCACTTCATCTTGGCCCCTTTTGACGGCAGGAAAAAGAGACCCAGGAGACAAACCCAAAGAATAGACACCTTTGAGGGAGGTTTCAGGAGAAGAGGGTGACAGGGAAGCCATGGCTGGGAGTCAGAAGACCCTGCCCCACCCTGTGCCCCTGGTTAGTCCCTTTCCCTCTCCAGCCCCAGGTTCACCCTCTGCACAACGAGGGGTGGGGCCACTAGGCTGCTGAGAACCCTGCCTTCCAGAGCCTTTGCCCTGGGAATGATTCTAGGCCTCAGTCTCCCAGGGACAGTATAGCTTGATAATCTCATCGTCTCGTTTACCTGAGGCATTTGATGGTTAGCCCAAGAAGAAGAGAGAGAAACAGTCCCATCCACACATAATATAATCCTCAGTCATCACAGGCAGCCAAGGAGCCAAGGACAAGACATAGGCCACCTCCCAGTGCCAACCCTGCCACCATTCCCACCATCCCCAATGTACAGGGTGCATCTTTTGTTTTATTTTGTTTTTGAGATGGAGTCTTGCTCTGTTGCCCAGGCTAGATCTGGGCTCACGGCAACCTCCACCTCCTGGGTTCAGGCAATTCTCCTGCCTCAGCCTCCCAAGTAGCTGAGATTACAGACATGCACCACCACGCCTGGCTAGTTACTTGTATTTTTAGTAGAGATGGGTTTTCAGCATGTTGGCTAGGCTGGGTCCAAACTCCTGACCTCACATATTTTATATGTCCTGGAAATGCAGGTGGAGGGGGGGTGGTGGGGGAATAGAAATAATCCTTTCCCTGCCCCAAGGAAGACATGGCCCAGCCAAGTCACACCTGTGCTGTGGGAAGAGGCTAGGATCTAAGAGTCAGCTGTGCTGCCTCAGGCCCCAAGGAAAGGAGAATGGGAAGGGTGAGGAAGGGGAGGCAGGAGGGAGGGGCTTCTCTTGGCTTCGCTGCACCCAGTGAGCCTCCTGGTGGATCCCCGCTAAATTCCCTGGGTAAACACTCCCACATTTAAAGGCAGGTCCCAGCACAGCCCAAGGGCAGAGAGAAGTGATTTCTGGATTATGCACTTTCACCCTGTAGAGATAGATGAAGAGTTGTTTCTGCCCCAACGAGACCATGTCCTTAAAGGCCAGGGCCCTGTCCTGGGAACTCACCATGTCAAACCACCGAGATTTCAAGACTGTTACTGTGGTTAGTCCACCCTGACTAATACACAATCCCAAGTGAATGACTCGAGTCTGTTTCTTCTTAACTATGGGTGGGTGCCTGAGGTTCTCCCTGGTAGTTTAAGCATCCCGAGGAAGCACTCCCATTCCTCTGGGGAACCCCTCCTGTCCAGCCTGGCTCTGCACCCAACTCCATCCTTCTAACCCCTGCATGTCATGATGCCCTTCCCCCAACTCCTCTTTCATAGACCTTCATTTCCCCAAGAACCATTAGCCGCAGCCACATACATTGCTGAAGGTCTGAGGTTAACAGCAGGGGATTACTTTACAGAATAAGAAAACCATTTAAAATTAAACATCAGGCATCACTCTTGCTTAAAGCTCATCTGCCAAACTTACCATGGGGAGTCTCTTATTGCTTTGGCTTCTGATAAGATTCCAGCCACTTTGTGTTTATTTATTCATTCAGCAATTATTGATTGTGCACCTGCTGTGCTCCAGTGGAGCACCCCTCCTAACTGCTAGGACATGCAGAAAACAAAGCAACCCCTTCGATCGCAAAGCTTACTTTCTATTAGGAACAAAAGGCAATAAACAAGCAAATACATGCATAATATGCTGTCAGAGTTAAGAAAAAATTATTCAAACCATGAAAACGATTCAAAACGTTTGTCTAACAAGCTGCCTAATTGTCATGTGATGTCCTAGGGCTGGATTGTCCAATGCGATATCCATTGGCCACATTGGCCATTTAAGTTTAATTTATTAACTTTATATTAATTAAATGAATTAACTATATTTAATATAATATATATCTCTCTCTCTCTCTTAGATGGGTCTCACTCTGTCACCCAGGTTGGAATGCAGTGGTGTGATCTCAGCTCACTGCAACCTCCACTTCTCAGGCTCAGCCGATCCTCCCACTTCAGCCTCCTGAGTAGGTGGGACCACAGGTGCTCGCCACTGTGCCCAGCTAACTTTTTGTATTTTTGATAGAGATTAGATTTTGCCATGTTGCCCAGGCTGGTCTTGAACTCCTGAGCTAAAGGATCTGCCTGCCTCTGCCTCCCAAAGTCCTGGGATTACAGGCATGAGCTACCATCCTCAGCTCATAAATGACATATTTACATATAATTTACATATATAAATATGAAATTATTCATGTCACCTTATCTTAATATTATAGTAAAATACATGTCAATACATATAATATTTACTATATTGATTAAATGTATTAAAATTTAATTCAAACAACTAAAATTCTGTTTCTCAATCACACCAACCACATGTCAAGAGCTAAACAGCCACTTGGGGCTAGGGACTACCCTATTGGTTTGTGCAGATGTAAAACCTTTTCTTCATTGGAGAAAGTCCTTTTAGACAAGGCTGTTCTAGGAGAGTCGCTTTTGCTTCACTTACTATTTACTATTGATTAGGGCCCAGACTCTAGGAAGTTAAATGTTAACTTCAAGAAGATTAATAAGCTGCAAATGATTTTTGTCCAGCAGAGATGCAAATGGTTTCTATCTGAAAGAAAAGATAACCCCAAAGGTTGCAGTTTTATCGTCCTATGGGACATTAACCAATTTAGTATCTAACTTTGCCATCTTATTTCAGCACTCTCTTTCCATTGATTACATATAGCAGGTTCTCATATCCCCTCTTGAACCAGCTCTGTCATCTTGCTGATTCCTCACTAATGAGTTAAATAAATCACTGACACATCTCGCTGGATGCTTCTATGAAAGTCATGTTTTTGACTCTTTGGAAATTATACTTTGACATCAAGTAATGATCAGTGCTATGAAGACAATTTAAGCACAGTGAAGAGACAGTGACCGTGTGCGATCTTAGCTAGGCAGGTCAGAGAAGGCCCTTCCGGCGAGGTGACCTTTGGAGCAAAGACGAAATTAAATGAAGAATCAGCCCTTTAGACACCCAGGGGTGCAAGTCCCGGCAGAGAGGAGCAGGTGCTAAGGTTCGAAGGCAGCGTAGAAGCTGGATTGCACTTGGTGTTGGAGGCAAGCAGGAAGTGGTGTGACCCTGGTGGGTGATGAGGGATAGAACAGATTTCGTAGGGCCTTGGAGTCCAAAGGAAGGACTTTGGATTACATCTTGGAAGTGGGGTATAACTACTTCCTATCTTATTCCAGGGGAGAGTTGAGGAACAGCCTTTGTGATGAGTCCTGCTGAGGTTCTCACTGGTTGTGGTGCTGGGGAGGGGCACCCTTCCAGGAGGGGTAAAGCTTCCTTTTACCCCCTTTCGTAGAGGGGTGAAACATGCTATGTCCCAGAGGCTGTATTCACAAGGCCATGCGGATGGGCCTCCAGAGGTGTGTTGGGCAGTGCACCTGGGAGTCCCCTCCCCTGATGCTCTCTGCTCTCCTATCCTCCGTCCAGAGCTGCTGGGGTCCCTGCCCAGGCCTTGTGCCTCACCTAAAGGCTCTCAAAGGAGTTCTCTAAACAAAATAACCATTTCTACAAAAGATGAATTTTGTGGACCTTTCAGAAGGTTCCAAAGCAGCCAGCTTTCAAATGAGCAGATTGGCTTCTCCTTTCACGTAGGGAAACTGGTTTTTCACTAGATATGGTAATACCTTTGCGGCTTCAGAGCACTGGTGAGGTGGCTAGTATGAGTCTAAGGATTTAGGCAGGTAAAGTGAAGGTAGGAGGGGCTACGAGACTGAGTGAAATGGGGGCAAGGTACACAAAGGACCTAAAGATCTCTATAAGGTGCAGAGGGACCCTGTGGCCAAGGAGTGAGCTGTGGCAGCTGAGGTTTCAGAGGCGGGGAAGCCCCAGGTGGTTTTGGTTCAGGCACAATGGTACTTGTGCCAAAACCCAGCTCTGCTACTCCTGACCTGCATGAGTTGGGGCAAATCGTGGGTCCTACCTCAGGTATAGGATGAGTAGAAGAATAGTGCTCTGGTTGGGTATGATGGCTCACACCTGGAATCCTAGCATTTTGGGAGGCTGACTAGGGCAGATCACCTGAGCTCAGAAGCTCAAGACCAGGTTGGCAACCTGGCAAAAACCCATCTCCACTAAAATACAAAAAATTAGCTGGGCATGGTGATGCATGCCTATAATTCCAGCTATAGGAAAGGCTGAGGAATGAGAATCATTTGAACCTCGGAGGTGGAGGTTGCAGTAAGCCGAGATTTGGCCACTTCACTCCAGCCTGGGTGACAGAGCGAGGCTCCAGCTATTGGGAGCATCAAATAAGATGACGTGTATGGAGAACTTAGAACAGGGCCTGGCACGAGGCAAGTGCTGCATTAACATTAACTGCTGCGATTGTTATCAAAGGTGATCCTGGACAGTGGGGCTGAAGTGGAGTGATAAGTCCAGGGGACACTGAGGCCACCTATGTTGGCAGTGGGATAGAAGTAGAGTGGAAGTGTGTATTGAATTGGAGCAGGAGGTGCCTGGAGGCCAACTGTTGGAATGATAATCTGCCTATCTGGGAACCCTCCAGGGCCATGTTCCAGGCTCCTAACCCTCGTCCCCTCCTCCCAAACAGAGCCTGGAGTGAGCCTAAGCCACTAGGAATCCTTCAATGTCTCCCCGCATTACAGAGTCCCAAGCTTTACATGTATTATATCATCCCTAAGAGCCCCGAAAGACAAGCATGTTCCCTCCATTTCCCACCCCAATCCAAGGCCTGGGGTGAGTTGACCAGCCGGTGTTAGGCGCTCAGCTAGGCAGAGACTTCTTCCTTGACTTCACTCAAAGCAGTCTCCTATTTGTTGCTGTCCATATTGGACCTTCACTGAAAATATTGCGTTAAAGGATGTCACAACTTAAAGAATAAACAAGCAGGGAAAGACTGAAAAGACCTAGGCTTGATCACCTTAAGGAACTGGTTAAAACTCTGACCTTTCTTGGCCCCTTTGCATGAATACTTTCTAGGTATCCCCTTAGCATCAGTAGGACCCAAAAAAGTCTCTTCCCCCAAGGTCATTGTCAGGGATGCTTCTTTAGCCTCACACAGATCCACGACTAGGCAGAAATGCCTGCGATTCTGGGAGGCTCTGCTCAAGGGCAGAGGAAGGGAGAGATGGTGCTAGAGAGAGAAGAGAAAAGGAACATGATATTGTCCCTTTCGAGATCCTTCTTGTTCATTGCAATTCTGCAGTGGCCTGCATGACACATTTCAATGCACCCCCTGCAACCCCTGGAGTGATGCACAGAATGCAATAATCCTTGAAGCTTATCTGCTCACCCAGGCAGATCACAGGACAAAGGGCAGGCAAGGGAGAGCCTGTTCCGCTCTACCCCATGGCGAGCTCTGTGCCCACTTGCACTCAACACGTGCCACTCCCCTGTCTCCCAGGACATGGAACCATCCCTCCCCTGGGGGGATGGAAGGAAGCCCACTCTGCTTCCTCCCTCTGGAAGAGAATGTCCTTCTGAGTCAGGAACCTCCCAACCTCCACCTCTGAGTATGGAAATGACCTCCCTCCCCAACCTTATTATGGGAAGTGAGATTTTGGTTACTTTAAAAAAAATTTTTTTGTGTGCTTTTCTGTGTTGCTTGACTGCATTTAATTAGCAGCTATTACAAATACAAAGCAATAAGGATATTAATTTTTTTTTTTTTTTTTGAGACAGAGTCTTGCTCTATTACCCAGGCTGGAGTGCAATGGTGTGATCTCAGCTCACTGCAGCCTCTGCCTCCCAAGTTCAAGTGATTCTCCTGCCTCAGCCTCCCAAGTAGTTGGGATTACAGGTACCAACCACCATGCTGGGCTAATTTTTGTATTTTCAGTAGAGATGGAGTTTTGCCATGTTGGCCAGAGTGGTCTTGAACTCCTGACCTCAGGTGATCTACCCGCCTCAGCCACCCAAGGTGCTGGGGTTACAGGTGTGAGCCACCACACCCAGCCAAAGCTATTAATGTTATGGAGTTTTTTAATGGCTAGCTATATTTCAAGGTCCAGAAAGCTTCCTAAGCCCCCACCAGCAAGGACACCTACCTCTTCCAAGCCCCCAAAGCTTTTCATTTTTCCTCTCTCATGTCCCTTAGCACCATGCATCTGCAGATATAGGTGCTCTGTCCAGGTCATAGCTCCTTCCTGACCAGAGTGTGCTGAAGGCCAAAGTGGCGGATCTGTCTCCATTGCCCACAGTCCCATAACACACTCCCATAACCCTTTCAAAAACACTACAACTTTTACCACCCACCAACATCATTACCACCTGCCCTGCCCCATTACCACAACCATTACCCCTCCACCATCACTACACTCATCATCACCAATGCCACAACCACCATGGTCACCAACATCATCACTACCATCATTCCCCCTATGATGGGCCAAAAAATTAATCCCTTAAAGATATCCACACTCTAATCCCCAGAATCTGTAAATCTGTCACCTTACACATGGCAAAAGGGACTTTATAGATGTGATTAAGGGGACAGACCTTGAGATGGGGAGATTACCCTGGGTTTCCTGAGTGGGTACAATTTAACCACAAGTCTCTGAAAGCAGAAAACCTTCCCTGTCTGTGGTCAAAGAGAGAGATAGACAATGGGGGAAGGGTCAGACAGATATGACATCACTGGCTTTGCAACATCGCTGGAAGGAGGCCATGAGCCAAAGAATGGGTGTGGCCTCTAAAAGCTGGAAGATGAAAGGAAGTCAACTCTTCCTTAGAGCTCCCAGAGCGGAATTAAGCTTGCTGACACCTTGATTTTAGCCGAATGAACCCTATGTTGGACTTGTGCTCTACAAAACTGAAGATAATAAATATGTGTCATTTCAAGCCACTAAATTTGTGATAACTTGTTATAACAGCAATAGAAAGCTAATACAACTTCCATCAACAATACCATGATCAATACCGCCATAACCACAACTACCCATTGACACCACCTCTACCAGCAAAATCTGCCATCATCATAAGCAATGATACCATGATCACTATCACCATACTCTCATCAACAGCAACACGTTTACTCCCAAAACACCTATCACCACTATTCTTGTTCCGGTCACCATCCCCGCAGATAACACTACCACCACCACTATCTACATCAGCTCTGCCACTGATATACCCATCAACAACACCATGATCACTACCATCAATACCACCCAACAACAAAAACACTCACCTACTACCACCACTGCCCACCATCAGTACCGTCACCCATACCACCACTATATACAACATCACCAACACCCATCAGTACCACCCACCACCAACAAAAGCACCCCTACCGGCAGCACCAACATAACCTACCTACCACAACCATCGCCACCACCGATGCACCCCTCCACCTCCAGCATCACACAACTGTACACGCACAGCATGAATGACTGGTTGGTTGGTTACATGAGTGAATGAATATGTGTCTGTATGAATAAGTAAAGAAACAAGGGCTGGGCGCAGTGGCTCACGTCTATAACACCAACACTTTGGAAGGCCGAGGCAGGCAGATCACAAGGTCCAGAGATGGAGACCAGCCTGGCTAACGCGGTGAAACCCCAACTCTACTAAAAATAAAAAAAATTAGCCGGGTGTGGTGGCGGGCACCTGTAGTCCCAGTTACTTGGGAGACTGAGGCAGGAGAATCATTTGAATCTGGGAGGCGGAGGTTGCAGTGAGCCAACATTTCACTGCCACTGCACTCCAGCCTAGGTGACAGAGCGAGACTCCATCTAAAAAAAACAAACAAACAAACAAAGAAAAAGACAACCTCAGAATATCTATGAAAAAATGTCCACTCCACTACTTGGTGACTCATGGTGGGTAACGTAGATGGATTTGTATGTCTGAACGTCACCTTTTGAACACCTTTTCCTTCTTTTTGACATATCCCCATCTGTTGCCCTCTGCAGCCACTGCCCAGCACTCCCAAAAGCACAGTCATGGAGCAGCCTCCTCTAAGATTGTGCCCACAGGGCTGGCCAGCCTTTGAGAGAGAAGAGCTCAAAGTCTTGAGTTCCTGGTGATTAAAGGGGTAGTGAGCAGCCAGCTGTCTCTGAGCTAGCTCCTGGGCAATAAGATGGGACAGTCCAAGTGGCTCTCTGAAACAGCCTAAGTCGGAAAATAGAAGGGAAAAGCAGTACCATCCCACCCCAAATTCTGGGGATGTTTCTGGGGACTTGGCTTTTCTTGCTGCCTGAGAAACCTGTGCACTTCACTCGCTGCCACTCAGCATGCAGCCCAGTGCTCTGGGGTCTGTGACTGGGCCAGCAGATGCAAATTCTACCTTCTAGCTCCCATCGTGATGACAGCTCTCTGAGTCTATCTCTCTGGGCAAAGAGGAACTCAAGAAAGACGTGCCTGGTGCCCCTCCAGCTTTGATGGTCCATGAGTTCACATTTCTACCAAGAAGATTTCTTAGCTGGAGAAATCAATAAGTGCAGTTAATAAGTCTCCTTGGGTGGACAATTCCTCTCTGACTACATCCTTGATGGCTGACACGATCCCAAAGTAGTAGTCAGGGGTGAGCATCCAAGAAGGGACGGACCCTTTTATCTTTAAGTCCCATCGGCTCAATCAGTCAGGAATTTTAAAGCTAGGAGAACTTTAGGGACCAGCTAAATAAAGCTCTGGAGTAAAAAGCTTCTCAAGACTGCCAGCCAGGCAGCACCAGACCCCAGGCCAGGGCTAGATGTTCCTGCCCTTCTGAGAATTTTGTGCTGTCTTAGGAAAACCAATGGACCCCAGCACTTTTCTCAAAGTCCCACCTCATACTGACATAGCTGCTGTAACCCACGCACTACCTGGAAAGCTGAAGCCCTGGGCTCCAGTGAAGAAGCTTCGAGCCATGTCATCCTAGAGGCCTCACAGAATCCAGAGTGGGCAGCAGCTGCACTTGCCTTTGAAGTATTTCCCAGGGGCCACGTGGAGGAAGGAGACAGGCAGTTGTAGAGCAGGCTCCGTTATTGTAGTCTCCCTCTGTCTCTGCTTCCCATCTCTCTCACACACTGTCTGGTGGTCTCTTTCTGACTCTCTTTTGATCTCTTTGTTGGGCTTTGATCATTTTTCATCTTTCTTTCTGGCCCTGTGTTTCTTTTTTTTTGTCCCTATCTTATTCTCTCTTTGTTTCTCTCTCTCCTTTTTTTCTTTCTCCCATCCCTCTCTCTTCCCTCCCTCACTTCCTCCATCAGTGATTTTGCTCCTGGAATTTCAAAGATAAGTGCCAATTTCAAGGTCATATTAATCCAGCTCTAGGAAAATCCCTATTCATGAAAGAAAACATCCAGGAATTACAACTGTACTCATAAAACCCCACAGCCTGGTGAAGATGGACGAGCCCAGGCCCGGGAGTAAAAGCCCTGGGTTTCTTTCCCACCCCTGCCCTGATTCGCTGGGTGGTCTTGGGAAGCCTTCTTGGGGCTTCAACTTGTACATCTATAAAATGAGTGGGCTGGAACACATTGATCTCAAGCACCAGCTCCAGCTCTCTAGAACTGGAAGAATTCAGATAATCAGGCTCCACAGCACAGCCAGTGGGAATCCCACCTATGGGCACCATCGACCACTGGCTTTTGCAGGCACTTGCTGGGAATTTCACCAAAGCTCCCTGTGTCAGCAGGTGTTTGTGTGCTCAGTGACTAGGATCTTGCACTAATCCTGGCTTCTTCCTGCTCCTTTGTTTAAATGAGGAACATACATTGGGCTTGGCAGATGAACCCAGTTGCCCTTCAAGAAGATCTATCTATGGTGGGTAGATCAGAGGAGGCCTCTCAAGTAGCCCAACTGGGGAGGGAGACAAGCCAGAAGTCCATAAAGAAGCCATTCCCTTAGTCACCAAATGTATACTGAGCAGCACCAACGTGCTGACCACCTGGCTGCCTCTGTGGACACTGCCCCTGCCTTTACCAGGAGATAAAGAAGAAAGAAGACAATCCTTCTCTGTAAAGTGAGTAACATTCTGCGGGAATGCACAAGTAACAGCATTTTTCTTTGAATGGGGAGATCAAGGAAAGCTTCCCAGGAAAATAACAGTTGATCTGAGGCCCAGTGGGTGAATAGAATGTCACTGGACACAGAAGAGAGGGGAGGGCATGCTCCATGCACAGGGACAGAATCAGCAAAGGAATTGGGGGCCCATCTCTTTGGGAGCAGCTGAGTAGAGCAGTTAGGTTGAGACCAGACCAGAACGTAGAGGGGTGTGGGATGCTTGAAAAGGAGGCTAAGGAGATAACCTTGATCCTGAGGCTTCGGCGAGCCACTGAAGGTTTTTCAGTAGGAGAGTGACAGGCTCAAATTTAAGCTTTAAGAAAGATCCCATGGGGTCTCAGTGTAGGGGCTGAGATAGAATAGGAGAGACAGGAGGCAGAGACTTTCTGCAAGACCAAGAAACACAGAGGCAGAGGCTATGCCATGAGTGGCAAAGCAAGACCCTGTCTCAAAAAAAAAGAAAAGAAAAATGCAAATAAAAACCATAATGATCTATTACTTCACACCCACTAGGTTGGTTATAATCAGAAAGACAGTAACAAGTGTTGCTGAGGACACAGAAAATGTGAAACTCTAATGCATTGCTAGTGAAAATGTAAAATAGTGTAGCCACTTTGGAAAATAGTTTGGCAGATCCCCAAAAAGTTAAGTATAGAGTTACCATATGACCCAGATATTTTATCCCTAGGTGTAGTCCCAAGAAAAGTGAAAACACATGCTCAAATAAAAACTTTTACACTAATGTGCACGGCAAGATTATTAATAACAGCCAAGGTAGAAACAATCTAAATCATATCAACTGATGAATGGATAAACAAAATGTGGTATATCCATACAATGCAATACTGTTCAGCCATAAAAATAAATTAAGTACTGGCCGGGCGCGGTGGCTCAAGCCTGTAATCCCAGCACTTTGGGAGGCCGAGGCGGGTGGATCACGAGGTCAAGAGATCGAGACCATCCTGGTCAACATGGTGAAACCCCGTCTCTACTAAAAATACAAAAAAAAAATTAGCTGGGCATGGTGGCGCGTGCCTGTAATCCCCGCTACTCAGGAGGCTGAGGCAGGAGAATTGCCTGAACCCAGGAGGCGGAGGTTGCGGTGAGCCGAGATCGCGCCATTGCACTCCAGCCTGGGTAACAAGAGCGAAACTCCGTCTCAAAAAATAAATAAATAAATAAATTAAGTACTAACATATGCTATGATATTGATGAACCTTGAAAATATTATGCTATATAAAAGAACCCCAATAAAAAAGGCATCATATTATATAATTCCATTTACATTAAATATCCAAAATGGACAAATCCATAGAGACAGAAATAACATGGAGACGGAAACTAAATTAGTGGCCAGGCACAGTGGCTCATACCTGTAATCCCAGCACTTTGGGAGGCCGAGGCAGGCGGATCACTTGAGGTCAGGAGTTTGAGACCAGTCTGGCCAACATGGCAAAACCCCGTCTCTATTAAAAATACAAAAATTAGCCGGGCATGGTAGTGTGTGCCTATAATCCCAGCTACTTAGGAGGCTGAGGCAGGAGAATTACTTGAACCTGGGAGGCAGAGGTTGCACTGAGCCGAGATCACACCACTGCACTGCACTCCAGCCTGGGTGACAGAGTGAGACTCTGTCTCCCAAAAAAAGAAAAAGAAACTAAGTTATTAGTTGCCAGGAGCTGGAGGGAGAGAAAAATGGGTAGTGACTGCTTAAAAGGTATGGCATTCCCTTTTGGGGTGATGGGCATGTTCTGGAATGAAATCATGGTGATAGCTGCACAACCCTGTGAGCGTACTCAAAAACCACTGAACTGTATACTTTATATAGTGAATTTTATGGCATGTCAATTACATCTCAATAAAAGAGAGACAGAGAGCAGGTAGAAGTTTCTCAGGCAAATCTTGAGTGTGTTTAATCCCTCAGGGAACATCAAAGAACCCATTTAGGCTATTCAAAAGAAAAAAAAACATATTTTATTCATCTGTTAAATTCTTTTGAACTTATTACTCTGAGGGCTAGCTTATGTTGCATTTTTTACTACCTTTTTATAAAGTTATATATTAATAATAGCTAGATTTATAGAGAAGTGTCTGAAAGGTTGTTATCTGTAATGTTAACAGTGGCTGCCTCTGGGAGATAGTATCTTGTGTGATTTTAAATTTATTCTTTATGCTTTTATGTATCATTTACATTTTCTGTATGCATATTTATCAACTTTACAATCAATAAAATCCATAAAGCTCTTTTTGTTTTGGAATATATATATATATATATATATACACACACACACACACACACACACACACACACATATATATATAATTGAATACATTGAAAAAATGTTGATAGATAACTTTTAAAATTCTTTCAACTTACATGAAACCAATGTCATTTTGGTAGTTGCTCCCAAGGTGGAAAAACTACCCAATTAGCCAAGTGATCACAATTCAGTTATTTTTTGAACATTGAACAAGGAGCTGTGTGAGAGAGAAGGACGTTGAGAGCATGGTTCCTGCATTCAAGGGGTCTTTTGATGTAGTAAAGGACCTCAGATGTGTAAATAAATAACTGAAAGCAAGGCAGAACATAAAAGTCTAGAACAGAGGCACCTGTAAGATGCTGCAGAATCCCTGAGGACGCTGTGATTCTCCACTGTAGGATTCAAAACGGCAGGTCTGCTGCAGAGCCTGGCCTTGAGGCTGAGTCATATTTCACTGTGTGGATGGCAGGAGGGACAGGCAAGAGCCAAGGCCGAAGGTGAGGCATTTCCAAGCCCGCTCACCCTTCCTGTCCCTGTATACTTCACACTCCATGCCCTAAACTTCCAGAGCTGCTGATCATCCTGGGCACAGGCCTGGGTCTCACAACTTCAACTTGCTGCTCACATGGAATGTGCATTCCTTCTTCATCACCTAGCTCACTCATGCTGTTCCTTCCAAGACTGGGGTCCCTGCCACTGTTTCAGGAAGCCTCCTTTACCGAACAGATTGAGTTCAAAGCCTCCTGTGCGGGTTCTGACAGCATGCTGAGTCTGCCAATACTGGCGCACTCTACCCCCTGCACTGGCATGATCTGTTTGGGTATTTGTTTCCTCCACCAGATTCTGAGGTCCACTGAAGAAAGGCTGGAGCCTGGCACAGGTTGGTACCCAGTAAGTGCTTAACTAATTGTACATGCACTGTGGCTAAGATGTGCAGAGCAGGAATGGCAGCCACAGCTCTGTCTGCCCAGTACACTCCCCTCCTCTTCCTCCTCTTCCCCCTCCTCCTCCTCCTCCTCTTCTACTCCTCCTCTCCCTCCTCATCCTCCTTCTTCTCCTCCTCCTCCCCCTTCTTTTCCTCCTCCCACTGTTCTTCTTTGATTTTTTTTAGAGACACTGTCTCACTCTGCTACCCAGGCTGGAGTGCAATGATGTGATAATAGCTCAGTGCAACCTCCAATTCCTGGGCTCCAGTGACCCTCCTACCTCAACCTCCCAAGTAGCTAGGACTATATAGGTGCATGTCACCATACCTGTCTGGTTTTTGTTTCGTTTCGTTTTTTGGTAGAGAGAGCATCTCAGTTTGTTGCCCAGGCTAATCTTGAACTCCTGGCCTCAAGCGATCTTCCCACCACAGCCTCCCAAAGTGCTGGGATTACAGATGGGAGCCACTGTGCCTACTCCTTCTCCTCCTTTCTTCTAAGAGTCTATTCTGCCCTCCTCCTGACCAGAGAGTCGGGCCAGTGATGCTGGCTGGGTCAGTTATAGCTCCCCAAACCCCAGATTTAGTAACTGGTCCAAGGCTGCACTGACCCAATCCAGGCTAATCAGTGTCCCTCCCCTAGAGCAGCAGGAAGAAAGTACTTTCCTTGATGAGGAGTTAGACTGATGACGGCCACATTCCTACTATGTAGAGAAAACCTGTCTGCAGGAGAGAATGAGGCCATCACACAAGACAAGCAGGGAGACGGCAGTTGCTCATGGGTTGGAGCAACTGCTTCCGGTCTCGGAGGTCTCGGAGGTCTCCTTCCGGTCTCGGAGGTCCCCAGAGTTGGGCTGGTTCAGGCAGGCCTTTCTCCAATTCTGTGTCCTATGCCAGGACCTGTCAGTAAACATCTCTGTGGGTATAAGCTAGTGAGCTTGAGTTTCTGTCACTTACAATGAGAACATCCATGTCCAGTGCTGGGGTCCTTGGCACAATGTACATCTGGAAATGTCAGCTGAGGCCAGGCTGGGGAAGGCTCTAAATGCTGTCCTTGGGGGTTTAGAGTCTCTATTGCAGTTGCAGTTGGAGCCTCATGACAGAACACCAGCAACATGTGAGTTTCAAATCAGAGAGGAGGCAAGACTGGAAGCCAGTTGGAAATGCAAAATAAAACCACCTCCATATATCACAGAGGTCAAGGAGAAAGAAGATTGAATAAAACCCCGATTTTGTTACGTAGGAAAGAGCAGCAGGGCTTGTGATGAATGGGGAAGTAAAGGAGAAAGGTGGTCATGTCAAATAAATAGTCATTTCAGAAACACAGCCAACAGCTCTGTGTGCAAACATTAGTCAGTCATACAAATGGGATCTCAGGAGTTTTATAAACAAGCAAGCCATTGCCAACACCCACATCTGGCAGATGATACATCCATCATGTGTAAATACTTCACGTAGCATTGATTACCCTGATCAATTTTAGGTATCTATCATTTTCCAGACCTGCAACCCAGCACAGGGAAATTACAAAGAAATACAGTAGAATGCTCTGATCATTCTACCACTACAGCTCATAGGAAAACAGTGAATAAATCCATGACAAAACTCAGGTGGTTTTCAAGGCATAAAGAAAAAAAATTATTATTGTGTTTTTCCTTAGAATTATTTCTTAACTAGATCAAGATATCATTCTTTTCAAAATTCACTAAGAAAACCATCCTCATCTTTGGAGGGAGAAAGATCGATAGTGAGACATAAGAAATATGGACAAGAAATGCTTGACACTGGAAGCTGCAGTCATCGACTCTGATGCTACAGTGTGACGTGCTTAAAGGAAGAGGAAGTAAGACTAAGAAGGTAGAAGGCACCAAGGAGTTTAGGTTTTATCTTGGTAGGTGACAGGGAGCCATATGAGTTTTCTTAAGCAAGAAAAGGGCCTGGTCAGAATGGGTTCAGAAAGGGCTTTTCTAGACAGGGATGAAAGGCATTAAGGTCCCTGGATGTGCAGAGAAAGTTAGCAGACTTGGAATTGTCAGTCAGGACAGATGATGGGCTGGGCGCAGTTGCTCACGCCTGTAATCCCGGCACTTTATGGGGCCAAGGATCACTTGAGGTCAGGAGTTCGAGACCAGCCTGGCCAACATGATGAATCCCCATCTTTCCTAAAAATACAAAAATTAGCTGGCCATGGTTGCATGTGTCTGTAATCTCAGCTACTCAGGAGGTTGAGGCAGGAAAATCGCTTGAACCTGGGAGGTGGAGGTTGCAGTGAGCAGAGATTGCTCAACTGCACTCCAGCCTGGGTGACAGAGTGAGAGCCTGTCTAAAAAAAAAAAAAGACTATGGAAGGATGGGAGTTTGGAGTGGGACATGAGACAGGAGCCACTGGGACTGAAGTGGTGGCTGGGGCCCTGCAGTGAGGCAGGAGAAAAGAACAGGCATCTACCATGGATGGAAGCACGATCACTGAGCCCTTACTGGGTGCCAGGTACCAGGCACTACGAGCACTTTCTCCACTTGATCTGTTGTAGTCCCTCCAAAAAACCCTGCAGGGTACTTGGGAATTCCCGAACACACGTATGACAGAAAAGAGCCTCAGAGAAGTTGAGTAGCTTTCTTGAGGCCACACAGGTTTTGGGGATACAAAAGCCTGAGTCCATTTCAGTACAAAACACTACCTCCTGATGGACGTGACTTACCCCTTTCAACTTTATCAGGTAGGTGCTGAGGCTCAGAGATTTGTAAATGCTCCGACTTTTCCCCAGCTGGTGAGAGCCCCAGTCTCTGTGTAAACCCAAACTCTCATTTCTACCTCGCCTCCCCGACCAGCTGAGCCTGTTAAATGAACCTTTGTTCCATCACAGTGAGCTGCTCCTGTCTTATGTATTGTTAAGCCAGAAAGACTTATTGGGATGTCTTAAAAGGAATCTTGGAAGAGCCTGGGGGCGGACACGAGATGGGCGTGGGCTTCTCGGAGCCCAGAAGATGCTCTTCCTCCTGTCCAGGAGGAGCCTCTGCACCTTTGAAAATAATTCCTCCAAAGTCTCCTAAACCCCAATTCTCTACCCAGCAGCCCTGGCCTGTCGTGGTGATTTCCAAAGCCGCTGCCTTGAAGGCTCACAAATCCTCTGTTCATGCTCAGACATATAAATTGCATTAGCAGAGAGGAGAACTATGCATCTGGTGGTGTGATGGCTGAAGAGAGAAGGCGCTGAGCTCAAGTGCACACACGTGAGCACACCCGGGCCTGGCCCCTCTCCAGGGGAGCCCAGACGGGAAGGATGGGCCTCTCCAGGCCTCTTCAGGCAGGGATGAAAGGAGGCTGTTTCCCTCTTAAGAGCATCCTAGGTGTGGGGGAAATGGAGCTCCTCAACTAGCAAGCACACATGCACACCCCCAGGTCATTGGCACTGGAATTAAGTTTGCTCAAGAGGCTGAGCCCAGAGAGTCTGCTGGAGTGCATGGGGTAAACATCTTTTCCTGCAGATGGCCCAAAGACTCTAGATTTTTTTCTTCTTTAATATCTCCAGCTAGTCATTAGCATTCCAATAAACAAAATATTTTTTAATCCATGCATATTTATCTTGAATCCCTGCTCTGTTTAGTGTTTGGGGTTAGGTTCTAAAGACCCAGACCTGAATTGGAAATAGTCCCTGATCTCAAGTTCTCAATTGAGAGAGAAGGCAGACAGTGCACAGGATCAAGGGCTTTAAAAAAAAAGGGCTCTGGGTGGGTTTGGAAACAGACAGGGCTGGGTTCAAATCTCAGTCCTCAGGCTCGCTGGTTCCGTGGTCTTGTGCAAGTTATTCCAATAAATGAGCCTCTGTTTCTTCACCCATGAGGTAAAATCTATCCAGCAGGGTTGGTGTATGGGGGAAGAGGGAGAGACAGGGGAAGACATACACACACTGAAAGAGAGAGAGAGAGAGAGAGAGAGAGAGAGAGAGAGAGAGAGAGAGACAGAGACAGAGACAGAGACAGAGAGAGACAGAGAACCCAGCATAGAAAAATATATGAAGGCTTCCTAAGGAAATAAATGGGTAGGTTTTTTGTCTTTTGTTTGTTTGCTTGTTTTTGAGACAGTCTTGCTCTGTCGCTCAGGCTGGAGTGCAGTGGTGGAATCTCGGCTCACTGCAAACTCCACCTCCCGGGTTCAAGCAATTCTTGTTTCTCAGCCTCCTGAGTAGCTGGGATTACAGGTACATGCCACCACTCCTGGCTAATTTTTGTATTTTTAGTAGAGACAGGAGGGTTTTGCCATGTTGGCCAGACTGCTCTCAAGCTCCTGACCTCAGGTGATCCACCTGCCTCAGCCTTGCAAAGTGCTGAGATTACAGGCATGAGCCACCACACCTGGCCAGGGTAGGTTTTTGACATACAAAAAGCCAGGAAAAGTCATTGCTAGAGATTCATGGAGAGGTTGGGGCAAGAGAGAAATAAGTGGAGCACAGGATTTTTAGGGCAGTGAAGCTCTTCTGTATGATACAGTAACGGTGGATATATGTCATCAAACATTTGTCAGACCCTATAGAGCTAGGCACAGTGGCTCAGACCTGGAATTCCAGCAGTTTGGGAGGCCAAGGTGGGAGGATTGCATGAAGCCAGGAATTCAAGACCAACCTGGGCAAGACAGCAAGACACTGTCTCTACAAAAATCTTTTTCTAATTGGCAAAGTTTGGTGGTACACACCTGTAGTCCTAGCTACTGAGGAGACTGAGGCAGGAGGATCACTTGAGCCAAGGGTTCAGGACTGCAGTGAGCTATGATCATGTCACTGCACTCCAGCCTGAGTGACAGAGTGAGACCCTGTCTTGAAACAAACAAAAACCTATAGAATGTATAACACAAACAGTGAATCTTAAGGTAAACTATAGACTTAATAATAATGCATCAACATCAGGTCCTGATTCTAACAAAGATAACACATTGGTTAATTTCAGATGTAGACAATAGGGAAAGCTGGGATGCATGAGGTATATGTGGAAACTCTCTCAGCAAAAACAAAGGCAGGTGGCTGGTCTCGAACTCTTGACGTCAGGTAATCTGCCCACCTTGGTCTCCCAAAGTGTTGGGATTATGGGCGTGAGCCACCATGCCCGGTCAAGATAGTTTTTTCTTAGCCAGTATTGGCTCTTTCCTCAACCCAGACTTCCATACAATTTCTCATGCAAATGTCTTCGTTTCTCAGGCACATAGATGACACCTATTTAGATTGTTTCCATTCTTTTCTCTAACGTCCACAATACTTCCTTCTGTACACATTCTTGTGCACACATTTTTGCATTGTTTTTTTTATTACTGCTCCTCGTGGAGCAGTGCTAACTCATAGGCAGTGCTCCCAGAGTCGGCACATTTTTGCATTCAATCTGTTTGTTTCCTCAAATACATTCGCAAAAGTAAAATTATGGAGCTGGGTCTATTTTGGGAGGCTGGATTACCTGAGGTTGGGTGTTCAAGACCAGCCTGACCAACATGGAGAAACCCATCTCTACTAAAAAGACAAAATTGGGCATGCCTGTAATTCCAGCTACTTGGGAGGCTGAGGCAGGAGAATTGCTTGAACCCGGGAAGCAGAGGTTGCAGTGAGCTGAGATAGTACCATTGCACTCCAGCCTGGGCAACAAGAGCAAAACTCCATCTCAAAAAAAAAAAAAAAAAAAAAAAAAAAGTCAGGCATGGTGGCATGTGCCCGTAGTCCCAGCTACACAGGAAGCTGAAGCAGGAGGATCGCCTGAGCCCAGGAGATTGAAGCTGTAGTGAGCTGTTATCACGCCACTGCATTCCAGCCCAGGAAACAGAGCAAGATCCTGTCTCCAAAAAAAAGGAAAATTATTGAGTTAAAGAGTATTTGTGACAACTTGAGACATACTGACCTCCAAAAAGGGTAAACCAATTTATGCTTTATCCAGTAGCACACCAAGTCCTGTTTTTGTAGGCATCTGCCAAAATCCTTTTATTCCCAAATCCCACCTCACCATATTTCATTTCTCACAGAGAAGATGAAAACAGACTCCCCCTCTCACTGGAGATATTTGCTGAAGTGGAAATCCATCCTTTAAGAGAAGAGCACTTGTGTTAGCTGGGAAGGGTTCTCACAACCTAGGGTCGTTCTGGGGCAAACAGAACTGGGTTCTCAGACAGACACTCTCCTTCCAGGTGGAAGTGCTCTGAGCCATGGCTGTTGCAAGTGCTCAAGACAGCAGAGAATTTCCCAATGACATGAGGCAGCCTTGGTGCAATTCCTAAACATTCCTGACACCTCCACAGAGCTGCCTGGAGAGGAACAGTACCAGCAGCAACCCATTCTCTCTGTGCCCCTCCCCACCTCCCCGTTCCCACACTTCGCTGGTCAAAGTCAGACTCATCTTTAGTCGAAGAAAGGTATTCTTCAGCAACAGCATTGTTCTCCATCAAAATGGCAAAGATTTAAAAATGAAAATAGTGGGTCAGGTGAGGTAGCTTACGCCTGTAATCCCAGCACTTTGGGAGGCTGGGGCGGGTAGATTGCAAGGTCAGGAGTTCAAGACCAGCCTGGCCAAGACGGTGAAACCCCATCTCTACTAAAAATACAAAAATTAGCCAGGCATGGTGGTGGGTGCCTGTAATCCCAGCTACTCAAGAGGCTGAGGCAGAGAATTGCTTGAACCTGGGAGGCAGAGGTTGCAGTGAGCTGAGATCGTGCCACTGCACTATAGCCTGGATAACAGAGCGAGACTCCATCTCAAAAAAGAAAGAAAATAGTGTTGGCAGTTGTGCAATGAGATAGAAGAGCTCCTACATTGTGAGTGGGAATGTGAAGGGCCAGTAAATGCCCAAAGCCATGGAAATGTTCATACTCTTCGACCCAGCAGTTCCACTCCTCAGAATCTGCCCTAAGGGAATACCCAGATGCCATCACAGGTTTTATGTACATCGATGGTCATTTCAGCATTATTCATAATAGCAACCAATTTGGAAACTGCCAAAATAGCTGATGATAATGAAGTGATTACCCAAACCCAAAGTATTGAATGTTAAAAAGCCATTAAATACTATATTTTTAAAGAACATGTAATGACATGGGAAAAGACCCCTGACATGTGAAATGAAAGAGGAAAGCGCTGCCCAATTGTCTAAATGCAATGACTTCAATGTTGTTAAACATAGATCCAAAGCCTGGAAGGACACTCCCTCAAATGTTTACTGTCGTTGCTCTGGATTAAAGATAGTTATAATTATCTTCTTTGTCCTTTTTTGTTTTTCTCAAAGTTTCGTCTAGGCACATATATTATTTTTCACTTGGAAAAACATATTAAAAACAAAAAGTTCTACCACATCTCAAGGCTCAGCTTAAATTACACTTTTCCCTGGAAACTCCCTCACTTGGGTATGACAAGCATTACAAAGATGTGACCATTAACATGACAAGTTCCTGTAACTGTCAGGCCTGGTCATTGAGCCTCGGCCCCCTTGCACTTCTGTGGCACGCATCTCAGCCTGTTTTGCTTGAGTTCCTTAATAAAGTGTCTGTCCCATCAGTTGCCCTCTCTCCAGACTGTCCTCCAGACAGGGACCAGAGGAGCAAGGCCAAGTCTTTTCTTCTGTTTTTCAGGGCTGAACACAGTGACTGTTTATCAAATTTGGTGAATATGATAAATCAGATTGTCCAGAGAATAAAAAATTCTAATTGTATGCAGAGGACCTAAGTCAGTGGAGTTCATATTCCAAGATAAAAGGATGCCAAGATTAGGGGAGCTCACATCTGTAATCCCAGCACTTTGGGAGGCCAAGGCAGGAGGATCACTTTAGCCCAGGAGTTTGAGGCTATAGTGATCTATAATCATGCCATTGCACTCCAGCCTGGGTGACAGAGCAAGACTCTGTCTCAAAAAAAAGTGGGGGTGCCTAGATTAAGATCAAGACCTCTGCTTCTTACTATGGCCAAGAGAAAGAGCTCAGCCAGGCCCTCAACATCAGTGCCAGCAACAGCCCCTCTGCTCACCACATCTTACACACACTTGCTTTCTTGCTTGGTCTCTGGGTCATGGCAATCTCCTTCTAACCGCAGGCCCTTCCCGCCTATTCCCTCTGCACGGAAGCTTTGTCCCCTTCTAGCTGGGCATCTACTTACTCTCTGTCAAGTTTCAGCTTCATAACGGGTTGGTTAGGTCCCTCCCCATAGCTCTATTCTCTTCCTTGTACCATTACAATTGTCATTCTGCATTGGTGTGAACATTTGTTTTATGCCCAAAGGAGAATTACAGTGAGTCAGGAGAGGTAGGCATAAAACAAATGTTCTGTCTTGTTTACAGCCGGTTCCCAGCACCAGGAGCAGAGCTTGGCATAATTGTGGGCTGAATGAACGAGGTGAGCTCAATTACATGGAAAGGGCCTAATACTTAGTAGGTATTTTTCCCCCATTTTCCTCCTTTCTCAGATCTCAGAGCTGATCCAACTTCCTGTTTTGAAGCTGATGATCTGACCATGGCATCAGACTTTTATAGCTGATCAAAGCCCAGAGTGGCTATGTGATGGTGCTTAGCTCAGCCCACTTTGCTGGGGCTGTTTATGGAGGGAAAGCACAGGATCCATTTGGCTGTAATCAGGGTCAGGATCAGAGCACAGGGACTAGGAAAGGAATGCTGAGCATGAAATCCAGACCATGTGACTGGGGTGATGGAAACTGGGGCCTGGAAACGGTCATGGGGAGGCCACACCAGCACAGTCGGGATATCATGCTGTAGCCCAGCTGGGGTACACAGCTTGTTTGCAGTAGAGTAGGGCCCAAAGTCCAGGCTACTGACTCCTGGCACAGTGCTCCAAAGAGCCAACACATGGCGTTGGAAACAATCCCAGGCTGGGCTCCGTTTTCCCACTGCCCAAATCTCTTCCAGGGAGCAGGTCTTAGCATTGCAGAAGGGAGTGGATAAAGCCTTTTCTGCAACCTTTTAGCACCAGGGCAGGGGGGCCAGGGCTGCTGCTGGCTTGGGTCCAGCTCACTGCAATGACAATATTACTTGCATCTTTACACAGCTTTGTCATCTCCAAAGCATTGTCACTTTTGTTTTTCAGCCCCACAGTAATCCTGTGAGGATAGGCAAGCAGCTGATTAACCTCTTATCACCCATGAGAAAACAGAGGCCCAGAGGGGCATGTCGGCTTGCCCAGACCTTCACAGCTGGTCAGTGGAAGAGTCAAGCCCCGAAGCCAGACCTCCTGACTCCCAGTCCAGAGCTGGTTCAGTGTTTTTCACACACAACTGTGACACTCAAATCTGTGTGGTTTCTTTTTTTTTTTTTTGAGATGGAGTTTCGTTCTTGTTACCCAGGATGGAGTGCAATGGCGCAATCTCGGCTCACCGCAACCTCCGCCTCCTGGGTTCAGGCAATTCTCCTGCCTCAGCCTCCTCAGTAGCTGGGACTACAGGCACACGCCACCATGCCCAGCTAATTTTTTGTATTTTTCGTAGAGACGGGGTTTCACCACGTTGACCAGGATGGTCTTGATCTATTGACCTCGTGATCCACCCGCCTCGGCCTCCCAAAGTGCTGGGATTACAGGCATGAGCCACCGCACTCGGCTCTGTGTGGTTTCTTATACCACTTTCTAGTCAGTGGCATCTCAGTACCGTTGGGGATTTGATGAACAGCCAGGGGAGGAGATGATGGGGTGATGGCTGTGCTGGTACAGCCTCCTCACGGCTTTGGCCGTGGCCTGGCCCCAGTTTCCACCACCCTAGTTATGTGGTCTGGATCTCGGGGTTCAACGTTTCTATCCCAGCCTCTCTGCTCTTATCCTAACTCTGATTAAAGGCAAAACAGATCCTGTGCTCTTCCTCCATGAATAGCCCCAGCAAAGAAGGTCAGACAGCTATGAGAAAGCCTAGGGAGTGTTTTTGATGGAATCAAAACCAGGGGTTACTTGTACGAAGAGGAAATGCACTTTCTGGTTAAGAAGACTTTAGACTGTGGAAAAAGAGACAGAGAAAGAGAGTTCAGAACCACTTAAGTGTCTGATACAGAGTTCATTAAAAACAGAGAATGATATTGGGAAAAGTCCAGCTTGCGGGGTTGAGTTCTGACCTCCAGTCTAGTTTTCACGCTGTAACTTTAAGGAAGTCATTATGCTTCTTTGGGGTTTTTTTTTTTAGACAGCCTCGATCTGTCACACAGGCTGGAGTGCAGCGGCATAATCTCAGCTCACTGCAACCTCCACCTTCCGGGTTCAAGCAATTCTCCCTCTCAGCCTTCTGAGATTATAGACATGCACCACCACACCCAGCTAATTTTTGTATTTTTAGTAAAGACAGGGTTTCTTCATGTTGGCCAGGCTGGTCTCGAACTACTAACCTCAAGTGATCCACCTGCCTTGGCCTCCCAAAGTGCTGGGATTACCGACATGAGCCACTGTGCCTGGTCAAAACTGTTGGGAAGGCAGAGAGCCGGTCACCCTCCTGATGGTGGCCTGTTCCCTGCCCCTATCTTCAGGCTTTAATTTCCTCCTTTGTAAAGTACAAGAGGGAAGGAAGGAATCAAGATATTAAGCATACGGTTTTCCCGCTTTGTCCTGACTGACCTGCAAATTCTCATTGTGATAGTGTCCACACATACATTACATAAATGATCACTTGGTTAAAAAAAAAAAATCCAAAGAAAATAGTCCTTGTTATATGGGACACCCTAGAACATAGTGCTTAAGAGCTCCTGGTTTGTCTCTCAGGATCCAGCCTCCCTGGGTTTAAATCCAAGCTTGCCACTTACTAGCTATGTGACCTTGGGCAAGTTATTAAACCCCTCTGTGTTTCAGTTTCCTCATATTTAAAACAAGAATAATATTTTTACCATTGCATAAGGTTGTTATGGATCAAAGGAGTTAAGAGAACTATAAAGCACTTAGGATAGGGCCTGACATATGGTAAACATCCATTAAATGTGATTCATCATTACCTAGCAGAAGCTGATACTCTCCATTCTACTTAAATGAAATTTAATGATAACTGAAGCTTCCCTTGGCTAAAGTGTTTAAAACTATAATTATTTCAGATATAAATTAAGAACTGTATTCATTTTGAAGGTAAATCTTTCTAAAACACACTTTAAAATGTCTTTTTTTTTTTTTTTTTTTGAGACAGGGTCTGGCTCTGTTGCTCAGGCTTGGTGCAGTGGTACGATCTTGGCTTGCTGCAACCTCTGTCTCCCAGGTTCAAGCGGTCCTCCTACTTCAGCCACCCAAGTAGCTGGGACTACAGGTGCATGCTACCATGCCCAGATAATTTTTGTATGTTTTATTAGAGACGGGGTTTTGCCATGTTGGCCAGGCTGGTCTGGAGCTCCTGACTCCAGGTGATCCGCCCACCTCGACCTCCCAAAGTGCTGGGAGTACATGCATGAGCCACCATGCTTAGCCTAAACAGCATCTATTAATTACTACACTTAAATATTATACTTTTCCTCCTCTCCTGACTCAGGCTCAGCAAGAATGGGGGCCTCCCCAAAGACAGGGGTTTCTGTCTCTGCTACCTTTCCAGTTAGTAGAAGAGTGCCTGGCACAAAATGAGTGCTCAATACACTTTTGCTTAGGAAATGAAGGCAGGACATTCACAAGCATTAGGCTCTAGGATGCTTTATAGAGATGATGCTCTTGGAGGTTGATGAGGGACATTGAGCCATATCTTTTCACAAATGGGCCCAGACAAGGGGCCTTTAGTGCCTGGGTTCTAAAGTTTTCTCACCTCTGTCTTTACTCTCCAGCTACCATTATCACCGCAGTTGTCCTCCTAAATCCTGCCTTTGAAATCTGGATCTGCTTAGAGCAAGTCACTTGGGGACTGCATGGTGCAGGCAAACAGAAGCCAGGTCATCAGAACAGCTGTCCTGGGTGACTGTTTATTCCTTCATACACACTATGGCATCTACCGTTCACACACAAATGTATGCGCTTGGAATCATTATGTTCCCATTTAACAGATTAAAACAAGACAAAGCTTAATGTGGTTAAGTGAGTCTCGTGTCACCAGTAATTGGAAAATCTGAACACAAATCACAGCTGCCCTGATGCAGGGGCTCAAGCCTGTAATTCCAGCACTTTGGGAGGCTGAGGTGGGCGGACTGCTTGAGCTCAGGATTTCAAGACTAGACTGGGCAACATGGCGAAATCCTATCTCCATAAAAAAATACAAAAATTAGCTGGGCACAGTGGTGCACACCTGTAATCTCAGCTACCTGGGAGACTGAGTGGGAGGATCCCTTGAGGCCAGGAGGTCGAGGCTGCAGTGAGTTGTGATCCTGCCACTGCACTCCTGGGTAACAGGGGAGACTTGACTATTATGAATAATGTTGCTATCAACATGTGTGTACAAATTTTTGTTTAAATATGTTTTTAATTCTCTTAACAATATTAAGTTTTCCAATCCATGAGCATGGGATATCTTTTCATTTACTTAGGTTTTAATTTCTTTCAGTGATGTTTTACAGGTTTCAGTGTACTAATTTTGCACCTTTTTTTATTAAATTTATTTCTAAGTGGCTTATTCTTTGTGATGTTACCACACAATAATATTTTCTTAATTTCAGTTTTGGATTCTTCTTTGCAAGTGTATAAAACTGCAAGTGAATTTTGTATATGGATCTTGTATCCTACAATTTTGCTGAACTCATTATTATCTCTAAGTTTTTTAAATGAATTTAAGTTTTTTTTATACAGAGACAGTCTCTAGCTTACGATGGCTCAACTTATGAGTTTTTGACTTTACTATAGGTTTATAGGGACATAACCCCACCATAGGTCAAGCAGCATCTGTATACTAGTTCATGCCTATTTGCATGCAAGAGAGCTAGTTTTACCTGTATTCCTTTCCAATTTAGATGTCTTTTATTTCTTTTTCTTGCCTAATTTGTCTGGCTAGAATCTCCAGTATAATGTTGAATAAAAGTAGCAAGAGCAGACATTCTTATCATGTTCCTGATGCTAGAAAAAAAAGCTTTCAGTCTCTCACCATTACATATTACATTAGCTGTGGGTTTTTTATACATATACTTATCAGGTAGAGGAAGTTCCCTTCAATTTCTAGTTTCTTTAGTAATTATCATGAAAGCGTGTTGAATTTTGTCAAATTTTTTTTGCATCAGTTGAAATGATCACATGGTTGTTATACTTTATCCTATCAATATGGTATATTAAATAAATTGATTTTTCTATGTTGAACCAATCTTGCATTCCTGGAATAAATCTCACTTGATCATGGTGTGTAATCCTTTTGACATATTGTTGTATTCATTTTTCTAGTATTTTGTTGTGAATTTTTGCATCTATGTTCATACTGAATGTTGGTCTGTTGTTTTCTTGTGATGTTTGTCTGACTTGGGTATTATGTAAGTGATACAGCCAGTATCATGATAATACTGGTTTCATAGGAAGAGTTGAGAAATGTTCTTATTTTGGGGAAGACTTTGGTGTTCGTTCTTCTTTAAACATTGGGAGGAATTCACCAGTGAAACCATCTTTTTTTAATGGGAAGTTTGTTTTTTTAATTCAATATCTTTTCTTGTTATACTCTGTTCAAATTTTCTAAATCTTCTAGAGTCTGTTTCAGTTGTTTGTATCTTTCTAGGAATTTTTCTATTTTAGGTTATCTAACTTTTTGGCATCAGTTTTTGTTTGTAAATGATTACTCTGGCTGCTATATAAAGAAAGAACAGATTACAGCAGGGCAAAAGTAGACATGAAGAGGCCTGTCAGGTAGTTATTGCAATGGTGGTTGGAACAAGGACCATGGAAGTGTGGATTGAGAGAAGTAGACAAATTCAGGACACATTTTGGAAGTAGAATCAACGGTTTTGAGGATGAATTAGCTATGATAATAGGGAAAAGCAGGAAATAGAAATGTCTGTATTTTTGTCTTGAGCAACTAAATGTTTGAGCTCTTTAGTGAAAATTGAGAAGACATGAGGAGAAATTGGTTTGGGATGGAGAATCAAGCTTTTCTTTATGTTTGCTAAGTTTGAGATGCCTTTTAGATTTCCAAGTGGAGCTATAAATGTGGAGACACAAGTCTGAGTTCAGGGAAAAGTATGGGCCAGAGACACAAATTTAGTACTGTTCAGCAGAGAGATGGTACTTAAGGCTATGGCTCTGTATAGATTGTGCAGACAGAGAAAAGAAAAAAAAAAGGCCCAGGCCCAAGGATTGAAGTGTTTCAATACTTCAAAGCTGAGCAAAGGAGGGGTCAAGATAAAAGGCTGAAATGGACTGGTTGTGGGGTAGGAGGAAACTTAAGAAGTGTGATGCCAGAGTATACAAGAGAAAAAAGAATTTCAGGAAGACAGGGAGTAGTTGTCCATGTCACATTCTTCAGAAACCCAGAGTGATAACAGAACAGAGAAATGTCAGTAGCATGTAAGAAAAGGATAAGCCGCTAGATTAGGAAAAAAAATGGTTTAAAATGTAATGCACAATTGTTGAATTTTAAATCTCAATCAAGACTGTGTCTTTATGAATTGGAGAGACAAACATGAGGCATCCTCCAGTAACTCAAAGGAGAACAGAGAACATCAAAGTGACTCAAATGATGAATCCAGATATTAGTAGGAATATCTAAGAGAAAGAACAGAGCAAATGAAGAACTGATCATCAAAGAAAAAGTAGAAGAAAATGTCCCTGAACAAAATAAACACTGAAGCTTCCAGATAAAAAGGGCTTAGAGAATACCAACAAAAATTTAAAAAATGAGATGTACTTTTTGATATAATCTACTGAATTGTTTTCAGTTAGTCTGTCATTGTAGATTTATTAAGCTTCAGCTATGTGTTACACATAAATAGATAAATATGTCTATAGGCCAATCAGAGCAGGAGAAAAATGAGTTATGTTTAAATGAAAAAAATCAAATTGCCAGAGTTCTCTGAAAAAATGAAGTCAGGAAGAAAATGATGTAAGATCAAGAGTTTGAAGGGGAAATATTGTAAACTAAAAATCTATATCCAACCATGTTGTTATATATGTACAAATGCAATGCTCAAGTAACTTTGAAGTATAGGTAAAGCCACCCTCTAAGAACAACTATTATTTTTAAATCTTTTTGCTTTTAAATAAGAAAAAGAAAAACATTTTAAAAAACTGAACATTCAACTCAGAAAGATAGTTGGGAAATTAATTCAATCAATCCAATTAGCAGATGGTAAAGGTAAATATTAAGGAATTATTTCATTGAGTTGATCTTCAGTCTCTGATATCCTTTCTTCTGCTTGATCAATTCCTCTATTAACACTTGTATATGCTTTGCAAAGTTCTCATGCTGTGTTTTTCAGCTCCATCAAGTCGTTTATGTTCTTCTCTAAGCTGGTTATTCTAGTTAGCATTTCATCTAACCTTTTTTCAAGGTTCTTAGTTTCTTTACATTGGGTTAGAACATGTTCCTTTAGCTTAGAGAAGTTTGTGATTACCCACCTTCTAAAGCCTTCTTCTGTCAATTCGTCAAACTCATCCTCCATCCAGTTTTGCTCCCTTGCTGGTGAGGAATTGTGATCCCTTGGAGGAGGAGAGGTGTTCTGAGTTTTGGTGTTTTCACCTTTTTTGCACTGGTTTCTTCCCATCTTCATGGATTTATCTACCTCTGGTCTTTGAAGTTGGTGACTTTCAGATGGGCTATCTGAGTGGGCATCCTTCTTGTTGATGTTGAAGTTATTTCTTTCTGTTTTTTAGTTTTCCTTCTAACAGTCAGGTCCCTCTGCTGCAGGACTGCTGGAAGTCCACTCCAGACTCTGCTTGCCTGAGAATTGCCCGTAGGGGGTCAGAATAGCAAGGATTGCTGCCTGTTCCTTCTTCTGGTAGCTTCATCGCAGAAGGGTATCTGCCAGATGTCAGCCAGAGATCTCCTGCATGAGGTGACTTTTGGATATACAGGGGTTAGGGAACTGCTTGAGGAACCAGTCTGACCCTTGTCAGAGCTTGTGTGCTGTGCTGGGAGCTCCGTTGCTCCCTTCAGAGCTGCTGGGCAGGGACGTTTAAGTCTGCTGTAGCAGAACATACAACCACTCCTTTTCCCAAGTGCTCTGTCCTGGGAAGGTATGGCTTTATTTATAAGTCCCTGACAGGCTGCTGCCTTTTTTCAGAGAGGTTCTGCCCAGCAAGGAGGGAGTCTAGTCACAGTCTGCCTGCAGAGGCACTGCTGAGCTGCTATGGGCTCCCTGCAGCTGCTGTGTATACTTCTTTGTGCTTTTGTTTACACAAGTAAAATTAGAGCTGCCTCAGTAATGGCAGACGCCCCTCCCCCCACAGAGCTTGACTGTCCAGGGTTAAGTTCAAACTGCTGTGCTGGTTGCGAAAATCCCAAGCCAGTGGGATTCAGTTTGCTGGTCTCTGTCAGGGTGGGACCCACAGAGCCAGATCACCTGGCTCCCCACCTTCAGCCCCCTTCCTCTCAGGTGTATGGGTAACTCTGTCTCGCAGGCACTCCAGGCGCCAGTCAAAACAGCTGCTCAGATCTGTGCTGGGAACTTACAGCACAGCTGAATCCGCTGCCCAGATTTGCCCTGGAAACCTGCAGCACCTGTCAGCATGCAGGGAAAATATTGTAAATATCTCCTGGTCTGTGGGCTGCAAAGACTACAGGAGAAGCACAGCATCAGAACCGGAGCTCTGGAGTGGCCAGACATCCCTGATGGCCTCTGTTGGATAGGAGGGAGTGCCCTCTGGCCCACTGCACTTCCTGGGTGAGGCACCATCCCACCCTGCCTCGGTTTGCCCTCCTTGGGCTACACCCATTGTCCAACCTGTCCCATTGAGATGAACCTGGTACTTCAGTTGGAAATGCGGAGATCACTTGCTTTCTGTGTTGTTCTTGCAGGGAACTGTGCTCCAGAGCTGTTCCTATTTGGCCATCTTGGCAGAAGTCCTTCGATATTAAGGAATTAAATACCCACACAAATACGTGCATACATAGAAAGCAGAATTAGTAAATACCTCCAAGAGCAAATTCCTTGAAAAGACCAGCAATAGAGGAAAGTAACAATTATCTGTAACCAAGAAAAACAGGGAGAAATGCAAACAACGATGGAAATGAGAAAGGTGATATGATCAGAGATTCTAAGGAAATGCTAAAATTTGAATTAAAATAAATAATCCTCTAAAAAATATAAATTGCCAAATCATTCTGAAGAAGATACAGAAAAGATAGACAAAAATAGAAAGGTCTAGAAAAGTTATTTTTAAAATAAATCCTGAAATAGGCACCAGGTCCATACAGTTTTACAGGTGAATTATATTAAGCCTCATGTAATAGATAACTCCTGTGCTATTTAGGTGGTTCCATGGCATAAAAGTTGAAATGCTCCTTAATTCATTTTACAAATCTAGCATGTCATTCACATCAAACTGTCAAACCAGTTCGGTCATAGAGACCCCAACCCAGACAGCACTGAAGGAATTAAGTTAACAGAAATTAAATTAAAGAAACAAAGATAGAGTGCAAAAGGGGGATCAGAGTGGGACCATCAGGGGACTGACAGCATTTCCCAGCTGAAAGCCCAGAGCAGACTCTGACCCACGTATTTATTCTTAGTGAACAATTGATTATTTTTAATAAGCAGGTGCTCAGTGTTTCTTCATAGAATAAAGATAGACTAAACAGGCAGATAATGCCTGTTAACTACTAAAATAGAAATAAGCTAGAAAGCACTCTTTGTGAGTCAGCAATGGGGACAAGATCAAATATCCTGTGTTTTGGGAGCTGGTTTAACTAGTGCATAACCAGTACATATTGCCTACTATTCTAGTAGATTTCTCCCTGGGGATGGCTCAGTGTTCCTTGCCATCGCCTCTCAGCAAACAACTTACACTCCATCACACACATGTCAAGACCTTTTCCCAGCATCAAACCTTATGGTTTTTTATTCACAAAGATATATCAAGAACATTAAAAGCTGAATATTAATATCATATATTTGCAAAAATAACAAGTCAAATACTGCAAAATCAAATCAATATATATTAAATTATATATTCATATATAATTCATTAAATATTGCATATATTTAGTATATGCAATATAGTAAAAATATGTATCACGATGATTACAAGTCTGATTCAATATTAGAAAATCTGTTATTATAATTTATTGTTTTAAAAGACTAAGAAAGAAAAATATGATCATCTTGATAAAAACCCAAAAGGAATTTAATAAAAATCCTGAAGATAAGGAATATGTAATTATATCAACACCCATTTAGAAGAAAAATCTAAGCACATAACTTAGAAAATCAGAAGTAAGAGGAGAATGGAGGATACTCATCACTTCAGTGTCTAATGTTGTCTCGAAGGGCCTAACTAATGCAATCAACAAAAATAAGAAAAAAAACTAAGAATTTAACTCAAAATTATTAATTAAACACGGTATAATCATACAATGGAAAACTGTCACACATATCAGAGAAGATGTAATGTCATGGAAAAATACAATGTATATAAGAGAGAGAGTGACAAATGATACAGATTACAGATATAGGCAACGTATTGAGGTATATACAACAAAATTTCAATTGGAGAATGTTCTGTTGATGGACATAGTGGGCAGTGGGTTGGCCTGTTCAGCTGGCCTCTCATTCACTATTCACTAGAGTTTCAAGGGATTTCAAACAAGTAGGCAGGGGTTTGACCAGAAAGAGGAAAATCTGACCTAGTTCTTATTCTTAGGATCAAAAAGATACTACCCCTGGTTAGTGAGGAACCCTCAAGACATCACCAAGTTGATGGAAAAGAAAAGGTTTCCCTCAGGACACTAATCCCTTAAAATAATTAGCCCTTTATAATTGTATAGTCATTTGGGAAGACCAAGTAAAATCGGAAATGGAAATAGCACTGCATTAGGTTCCAGTCTAGCTTCACCACCAGCTCCAATATGTGACCTCAGGAAAGTCTCCTTTTCTTTCTGGGCCTCCATTTCCCCCTCTATACAATAAAGGTGCTCATTGTAGAGTAGACCTCTTCTACAAACCTACCTAACCTAAGTTCTAAGATCTCACAGGTAAAAAACAAAAACTCACCTCCATCCCCTGGTATGGCTTGGGCGATGCTCTGGCTGCACTCCAGTCCTCTGGTGTTAGATGGTGCTCTGCTTTCCCCATAGAGGCTGAGTCCCCAGGAGCTCAACATCCATGCCTGTCCCTTGCATCTGCTGTGCTGCTGGACTCTCTCGGATCTTCTTTGGCCCTGCTTCAGGGTTGACAGCAAAGTTATGCTCACAGGCTCCTGCACTCTCCCAACATGTTGAAACTCAAGCCTATTTGGCAAGAAATTTGGCACCACTGGTGCCAGGGATGGCAGTCTGCCCACAGCCCCACTGCGTGCCAGGCTTGGCCTGCAGGTTGGAGCTTGCTTTCCTTCTACCCAGGGCTTGAGTCACACTGGGCAGGGACTACAGGGTCTCCTGGCTTTCCATGTGGCCTGGGAGAGTTTCTGAAAGCCTATGCCAGCTCCTTTGGGCTGTCGTTCTCGAAGAACGAGTGGTGGCCAGTGATAAAGTAGTTGCTTGCCACTGGCAGGAAGCCCCTTTATACCCCGAAAGGGAAAACCTCTGAGTTTTCATGGATTAGGAAAGTTCTGCCTCTTGAGACATTACCTGAGGACAGATTAGGCTTGAACTTTTAAGGAACATGGTGGAGGAAATCTTTCTATAGGTCTACAAGAAATGGAGGAGATGTTCCTGCTCAGGCTTCAGGGTCAAGCAGACGAGCCTGGTCCAAATGCTTAGTCCAGTTACCTCCTAACCTCTTTTATGAATTGGTTTTTTTCTTATACACTGTGTTATTTCCTTGGTTTATTTCTTACATGCTACATTTCTCCTTTGCAGTGCTATAAAGGAATGCCTCAGGCTGGGTAATTTGTAAAGAAAAGAGATTTATTTGCCTCATGGTTCTGCAGGCTATGCAAGCATGGCACCAGCATCTGCTCAGCTTCTGGGGAGGCCTCAGGAAGCTTACAGTCATGGAGGAGGGTGAAGGAGGAGCAGGCCAGTCGCATGACAAGAACAAAAGCAACAGAGGGAGAGCACCATGCTCTTTTAAACAACCAGATCTCACATGAACGAATAGAGCGAGAATCTAATTCCCAAGAGGACAGCACCATGCCATTCAGGAGGGATCCACCCACAGGACCCAAACACCGCACACTAGGCCCCAGTTCTAACACTGGGGTTCACATTTTAACATGAGATTTGGAGGAGACACACATTCAAACTATATCACATGCTTAGTATAGCATCTGGTAAACATACAGTATAGTAACAGCTTAATAAATGTTGAGTTGACTCTTCCTCCTCCCTAAATCTTCCCCGATTTATATGCCCTGCCACACACACACACACACACACACATACACACACACACACACTCCTTTCCCAACCAGGGCCCTGGAAGCTCAGATTAGGGGAGAATTAGAAAGTAGATAAAGGGGCTGGGCACATAGGCTCACACCTGTAATCCCAGCACTTTGGGAGGCTGAGGTGGGTGGATCACTAGAGGTCAGGCGTTCAAGACCAGCCTGGCAAATATGGTAAAACTCCATCTCTACTAAAAATACAAAAATTAGCTAAGTGTGCTGGTACATGCCTGTAATCCCAGCTACTCAGGAGGCTGAGGCAGAAGAATTGCTTGAACCCAGGAAGCAGAGGTTGCAGTGAGCCAAGATCACACCATTGCACCCCAGCCTGGGTGACAGAGCCAGATTCTGTCTTAAAAAAAAAAAAAAAAGAAAGGTAGATAAAGGGACCAATCCACTCCCCACCAATCCCCACTTTCCAAATGTGACTCCTCCCCCCACTCCCCATCACACTGCCAAGAGAAGGCCCAGAATCCCTCTCCATCCACCCCCCAGAACATCACAATTATATCCAAGTTACTGAGCAGTTCTCCTTCGCCGGGAGCTATGCTGAATGTCTTTTGTGTAGGATTCCCCAGTCTGGGAGCCAGGCCAGGCCACCCTCAGTTGTCCCAGCCAGGCCCGAGTTTTCAAGACAAAACCTTCTGGGACTCCTGCAGCCCCCAAAATCTCCAAGCAGCTGGGCACAGTGTCTCATACCTGTAATCTCAGCACTTTGGGAGGCCAAGGCAGGCAGATCACCTGAGGTCAGGAGTTCAAGACCAGCCTGGACAACATGGTAAAACCCTGTCTTTACTAAAAATCCAAAAATTAGCTGGGTGGGTGTGGTAGTATGCACCTGTAATCCCAGCCTCTTGGGAGGCTGAGGCAGGAGGATCACTTGAACTCAGGAGGTGGAGGTTGCAGTGAGCCTAGATTGCACCACTGCACTCCAGCCTGGGCAATAGGGTGAGACTCTGTCTCAAAAAAGCAAACAAACAAAGATCCCCAAGTATGACTTCCTGAGGTTGGACATTACTGAGAGTAAGCCTTCAAAACCTAGTGCTTTCCCATATGCCACCTTTCTTAGTCTTAGGATTATCATTTCAAATTTTTTTCTGAACTGATATAGCAATGTTTCTTGGAAAAGAAAAAAACATTGAAAATGAAATTTACCAAAGTCATTCTATCAACTTTGCCTTTCAGTTGGGTTTTACCGAGTTTGACAAATTGGAGTTATACTAACAGCTTTCTAGTCCTTTCACAGATATATAGATCGGCAACCCTGAAACTTGAAAGGAAAGGAAATTATCCATTTAAATAGACTGGGTCTGCCCAGCAGCTCCCTTTCCCCTTCCTTTCTCTCCCTATACATATTAACAGAATTTCTTAAGACGTCTCCTAGCAGCGTTTCCACTGTAATTAATTGCTTTTCACTCAAAGTGACACATCTAAGAAACGAACTAGCACAAAGAAAGATATATTTAAGAAATTGAGAGCTCAGTTAACTTTGCTACAGATTGCTGTGAAAAGAAGTAGCTCCTCTTTAGAAAAAGAGGGACTTGAAGATTAAAGAAGTTTGCCTCACTTAGAAAAGCACTACAAGAAACAGGGCAAAATGTTATCAGTGCTTGCCTGTGGGTGATGGAATGATGGATACATACTTGCTTGCTTCGAACGCTTTTGTGAGCTTTCTCAATGTTCAAAAGTAAGCACAAGTTATTCTTATAAAGAAAAATATATACTCAGGGTGATAGCCGCTAAAATTAAGACCCCAATCTCACAAGTCATTTTCCATCTCTCACTTCCCGCCTTTTCCTGGTGGAAACATCAAGGCAAAGGAGGGGGAAGTTTGTATCATTGAGAAGGCTTTGTCCTTGAGTGAGCAGATGAGAACTCAAGAGACTGCACAATTTGCCCACAGTCATGAGGTCAATGGCAAAGTTATGATTGCTTTCTGTGGCTCTAGGTTATTAGGTTATCTGCCCATAGAATGGTGTGATACTTTCCCCATTGCTCAATTCTAATAAATAATTAATAATTGCTCTAAGGTCTAGCGCAGTGGCTCATGCCTGTAATCCCAGCACTTTGGGAGGCCAAGATGGGCGGATCACAAGGTCAGGAGTTTGAAACCAGCCTGGCCAATATGGTGAAACCCTATCTCTACTAAAAGTACAAAAATTATCCAGGCATGTTGGCATGTGCCTGCAGTCCCAGCTACTCAGGAGGCTGAGACAGGAGAATCACTTGAACCCAAGGTGGAGGCAGAGGATGCAGTAAGCCAAGATCACACCACTGCACTCCAGCTTGGACAACAGAGCAAGACTCCACCTCAAAAAAAAAAAAATTGCTCTAAACCACTCCAGAAACACAGGCACGCCCATTAGAATAGATACTACCAAGAAAACAGAAAATAACAAGTGTTGGTGAGGATGTGAAGAAATTGGAAGCCTTGTGCTCTGTTGGAGGGAACATATGATTGTATTCAACTGCTATGGAAAATGGTATGGTAGCTCCTTAAAAAATTAAAAATAAAACTAACATATGCTCCAGTAATTTCTCTTCAGGGAATATTTCCAAAAGAATGGAAAGCAAGGGACCATGTTTATTGCAGCATTATTCATGATAGCCAAGAGATGGGAACAACTTGACATTGACAACTCTATCCATTGACAGAGGAATGATAAAGACAATGCGGTCTATCCATATGATGGAATATCATTCACCCTTAAAGAGGAATGAAATTCCGACACATGTGACACATAGATGAACCTTGAGTACATGACACTAGGAAATAAACTAGTCACAAAAATACATATGCTGCATGATTCCACTTATATGAAGTATCTAAAGTCATCAAATTCATAGAAACAGAAAGTACACTGGTAGTTAGCAGGGGCTGGAGGGAGGAGGTAAGAGTAGTTATTGTTTAATGGGCATAGATTTATGTATCACAAGATGAAAGTCTTCTGGAGCGATGCTTCACAACAATGTGAATATATTTAACACAACTGAACTGTACACATAAAAATGGTAAAACAGCTGGGTGTAGTGGCTCATACCTATAATCCCAGCACTTTGGGAGGTCAAGGCAGGTGGATTGCTTGAGTCCAGGTGTTTGAGACCAGCCTTGCCAACTTGGCAAAACCCTGACTCTACCAAAAAGACAAAAAAAAAAAAAAAAAAAAATTAGCTGGGTGTGGTGGTACAGCTACTCAGGAGGCTGAGGTGAGAAGATTGCTTGAGCCTGGGAGGCAGAGGTCACAATGAGCTGAGGTCGTTCCACTGTACTCCAGCCTGAGTGACAGAGTGACAGAGTGAGACCCTTTCTCACAAAAACAAAACAAAACAAAACAAACAAAAAGGCAAGACGGTAAATTTTATGTTATGTGGGGGTTTTTAAACCACAATTTTATAAATAAAAAGTATAGGTTAGGCCAGGCATGGTGGCTCATGCCTGTAATCTCAGCACTTTGGGAGGCCAAGGCGGGGCGGATCACCTGAGGAGGTCAGGAGTTCGAGACCAGCCTGGCCAACATAGTGAAACCTCATCTCTACTAAAAATACAAAAATCAGATGGTATGGTGGCGAGTGTCTCTAATCCCAGCTACTCAGGAGGCCGAGACAAGAGAATCACTTGAACCTGGGAGGCAGAGGTTGCAGTGAACCAAGATCACACCATTGCACTCCAGCCTGAACAAGAGTGAAACTCCGTATCAAAATAAAGAATAGGTTGAAGACATGAGCAGACCACTGTCTATTTCCATGGGCTTAAGTGCTTTTCTCTAATAACCCTGGCAGTGATCTGATCAGCAGGCAGCCTGTGGTCACCCTCCATAGATCTCACTGATTCCTTCATGTCACACCCACAGCAGGAGCCAGACAGAGGTCCACTAGACATGGAGTGACCAGAGCCCAAGAACAAGAAGGACCCTGAAACCAAGCTGACTTCCTGTGGATGCCCTTTAACTCCTAAGTGAGCAGCCCCAGGGGAAGGCAGGGTTGGCCTCGGAGCTCAGCAGGTCTGAGTCTTTTAAGAGAGGAGGGGTTGGAGTCCCCTCCAGGAAGGGGAGGGCTGGGGGGCAGAAAGCTAGAAAGAGAGTTACAGTCAGGCCCCTGGAGTGTCATATATCAGTGGGGCCCAAGGATTGATTTCCAAAGCAGAAAGAGGAATCAAAGATCAGCCCTTCCTACTGCTGGGCTGCCTTTCCTGTTTAGGTCACTCAGCTTGACTTCTTGGTGTCACTCTGATTCCTCCAGCCTCTGATGTCCTTGGCTCCTACCTCTCGTGTCTCCCTGATCTTTCTATCATTTGCCACCTCTGCTCATGAATTTCTTCATTTATTCTTCCACTCATTCTTCTGTTCGTTCATTGACTCTATTATAAAGGTTAACACAGACTCTGCAGCCACACTGCCTGGGTTTAAGCCCCAGCTCTGCCCTTGACCTTGGGCAAGTTACTTCTCTGTGCCTCCATTTCTCCATCCCTAAAATGGAAATTAAGATGACCTCAAAATGTTACTAGGACATTAAAGAACTTAAATCCATGCCTGGCATATAGTCAGCACTCAAAGCACGTTAGCTTTGATCATTCATTCATTCATTCATTCATTGAATCAGCAAACATTCACAAAGTATGTACATCAGGAACAGGCGAGACTATATTGGGGGCAACGAAGAAAAAGAATTTAGATACAGGCCTTGCCTTGATTTGCCTCCAGTCTAGTGGGGGAAACAGACTTATATGCAACTAAATGTAAACCAAAATAGGAAAATACACAAAGCACCATATGCAAGATGGCAGAAAGAAAGGAAGAAATTATTTCTTGGGGAAATGTCTTCTCAAAAATGTAGCCTGTAAGCTGGACCTATAAGTCAGTGTAAGATTCAAGAAACTGTAAGATTTAAGAGGCTGGAGGGAGCCTCTTCCTGATGGAAGCTGAGCCTAGAAATATGTGCATACTTGGGAAACGAAGAGACGTGCTATGCCCCTGGGTTAGGGTTGCCAGAGAAAATATAGGATGCCCAGTTAAGTTTGAATTTCAAATAAACAAACACAGTTTCAGTACAAATATGTCCCAAATATACAAAAAAAATCATTGCTTACCTAAAACTCAAATGCAATATAACTGGGCATCCTACGCTTTTATTTGCTGACTCTGGCAGCCCTACCCTGGGGTGAGAATAAACCTGCTTTCAAACCTGTGACCTAGGTCGTAGTTCTGGGTTCCCCCCTCACCCAATTTCTGGTTTGCTACCTTCATGAGTCACTTGGCATTCTTGACCCTGGGCTTCACAGGGACCTTTATGAACTGTCAGCAAATCATTTGGTGTCACCTTGTTATTAACGGTCACCGTCCCCAACCCCCAGGCAGCAGAGATGAATAGAAACACCTCACATTTGTTCACCCTGTTGAAGGTCACTGTGTCTTCCATTTTTATGTTGGCGTCTTGATTTTTCTGAGATCATATCTCTTTTTCTTCCCTTTGAGATTCATTAATATCATGAGGGGAAGGAATTCATTCCCTTCATGGCTGTCGGGAACAGGGGTGGGCATCGGGGGAATCCAGCAGAATGACGTGTCTGAAGCCTGCAGCTCTGGCTGTGAGGTGCATTGAAAAAACCAGGTCTTCAGGGTCGGCCCAGAGCTGCTACAGGCTGATGGCGTTTTGTGCCAGCTCTTGGGGCATGCCTAGCTTCCACCCAAGCTGGGCCTTCCAGAGGTTATCAGCAGTGAGAGAAGCAGCTGCTAAACCTTCACCTACAGAAGAGTAGCCCGGGCAATCTGCAACCCAGTCAGAGGCTGAGGACATAAAAGGCAGTCCTCGGGACCCTCCCCTCATCCATAAAACATGCCAGGCAAAGTCATTTCACGCCCCAGCATCCACCTGCTGTTCCAGAAAGGTACACCTATTCATCTTCCTCAAAATGTTTATGGAGAGGAATGATCAGCAAGAGAAAACAAATCCTTGGCTGAGATAGTGCCCTTTGTGGGCTATTTCAGTGAAACCTTGACAATGGGGATGATGTCTGGCTTGACTGTGGTATGCCTGAGGGCACCAGGGAGAGGCAGCCTTTAGAAAAATCCCTGGGGCTGGGGGATTCTGCCACCCTGGTATCTGCCTATGTGATGGCTTAGCAGAAAGATAGGTGTTGAAATGAAGTTTCTGAGATTAAAGGAAAGTGGAAGGGGGTGTTCTTTTCTTGTTGATACACTCAAAGCTTAAGCAGGCTCTCAGGCCAGAGACATGAGACAAAAACTAATAATGAAAAGAAATGACCCCCCACCTCAACTCAGCTGCCTCAAGCAGGACGATTTTTCCCATCAGGTGCCACACACACAGAACAGAGGACGTACGAGTTTCTCAAGAGCCTCGAAAAAGGTTTCATGCACTGCCAAAATTCTCATTGACTCCAAGATACAAAATGAAAATTCCACAGTCAAAATGTAATGGAATGCTCTGAAATTCTGTGTTACATCAATTCTATGCATCCTTATACTTAGTATCTGTAATTTTTTATATTTGAAAACAATTGGCAGATTATTTCACTTCAAGGAATTCCTAACTATGTACAATGATTTCTAAGAAATCATAGCCATTGAAAATAAAATTAGCAAAATAATCCTCAAAGCAAAATTATTAAAATGCCCCCAAAACTATTTTAGAGAAAATGAATTGCATTTCCCCCAGTGGGATGTGGGGGCATTTTGGTGTGTGCTACGGCATGGGTCAGTGTGTCTAGAAATTAGACTGCTCAGCTTCTACAAAGGTCTTTGAACAACCCTGGTCCTGTGAGGTCAGGGCCCCATCAAAAGTTGTAAAGAGAGCAGGTATACACAGACAGAAGTGAGAAAGACATGGCCTTTTGCAGCCAACTATTTTGTTCATGTAACTCAGAGACCATTGAAACTGAAAGGAACCCTGGTCATCATGGTGCCCTGTGCAAAGGTGGGCTGGTCTCTCAGTCTCCAGACATCGAACTTATTTGGTAAAATGAGACACCTGAGGCTCAGAGAGGGAGTGGTCACACCTAAAGTCACATAGTACAAGCTTTCTTTAGGGGCCATAGACACAGGACTGAGGAACTACAAGGTTAGAGATCAGATTCCAGACCCCTCCCAGACTCAGCACTTGCCACTGTATCTGGGCTTCCTGCTTCCGTCTCCAGGACACTGGTTCATGCCCCACTTTTGGCAGAATATCTGGGCCTCTGGACATTCACTCACTGGTTTAATATTGGAGAGTCTAGCTCATATTCTTAGATGTTTATCGATGTTTGCCATCCATTTGTTCATCCTTGGGCTTTCCTAACCTTGGTCCAGGCACGCTGCTTCCTAGGCCTTCTGGTTGGAGGCCCACCTTATCCTGTGCAAATCACCTAGGCCAAGATGTCCTTTCCAGCCCAGGCTCAACTAGCAGACCGGCCAGCTGGCTGATCCCACGGCCACAGCAACATTTTGGCACCTGGACCATGCCCTCGGTCGCCCCCTTGTGGCCACAGGGAGAGGTGCACCACCTGGAACTCGGTCCACCCCATGTGTGCCAAGTACATTTGAGCCAGCTTGATTATTCTTTCTGGAAAGGCTTCCCTATTCCTGGATGACTGTTACTTGGGCAGCATTACTCTCCTCCACTCCTGCTCTTCCATTTAATTGCCCATGGCAGCCTCAGCCTCCCTGTTTGAGCCACTGGCCCACCAACTCCCAAGGACTCTTGAGCACCAGTCGAAAGTGATAAACCTGGGGATAAGGATGCAGAGGAGATGTCAGATGCAGCCCATGGTGGGAAGTTACAGCCAATAAAAAACAGTCAAAATGCTCACCAAAAATTTAAAAATAATTTGAGGTTCAAATTATGCTGTGCCAAGAACTTCAAGAATTAAGAAACGGTGGCCAGGCATGGTGGCTCATGCCTGTAATCCCAACAAGTTGAGAGGCCAAGGCAAGCAGATCATGAGGTCAGGAGTTTGAGACCAGCCTGACCAACATGGTGAAACCCCGCCACTACTAAAAATACAAAAATTAGCTGGGCATGGTGGCACGTGCCTGTAATCCCAGCTAATCTGGTGGCTGAAGCTGGAGAGTAGCTTGAACCCAGGAGGTGGAGGTTGCAGTGAGCCAAGACCGCACCACTGCACTCCAGCCTGGGTGACAGAGTGAGACTCCATCTCAAAAACAACAACAACAAAAAACCCAAAAAGAATTAAGAAATTGTGTAAAATGGATGGGGAGACCCCTGGAGAGAAAAAGAATAAAATTGGTCTTCGAGAGACAGGAAGTCTGGAAGTCTTTTTAAAACAGAAGAAAGGACGAATAGCATTCTGAAAGAAAACAAAAGCCGTGAGAAGCAATAACTAACAGCCTGGGCAACATGGGGAAACCCTATCTCTACCAAAGATACAAAAAATTAGCCGGACATGGTGGCGCACACTTGTGGATGCAGCCACCTTGGGGGCTAAGGCAGGAGGATCGGTTGAGCTCCAGGAAGTCAAAGCTGCAGTGAGCCAAGATTGCACCACTGCACTGCAGCCTGGGTGACAAAGTGAGACCTGGTCCCCAAAAATAAAAAAAAACAAGTTTAAAAAAATAGAAGTAATAACTAAGGTAGAATTATGGCTTAAATAATATTTTTAAGGAAAAGATCAAATGGAGATGAACTCTTTCTTATTATCTTCTCCAGGTGCTCAGATTCCTTTGTTAGTTCTTTTTTGCAAAGCATGCACCACACTCTGACCCTGCGATGTTTACATGCTCTCCCTTCTGCTGTTCATTAAGACCCTCTTGGTTGCAAGTAACAGAAATCCAACTTAAATTAGCTAGGGCGAAAAAGAAATGTATGGATGGAAATAACTGAGAAGGACATGGATAACAATGCATAAGGTACGCCTTCAAATCCAGGGTTGGCACAATAGGATCAATGCACTCTCTCTTTCTCCCCTTTTTCAGCTCTGTTTTTTGCTCTGCTTTTCATCCTTTGGGGGCCTCATTCTCTCCTACCACAGCTGGGCTTCCTCTAAGAGTCAGGGATAATGGCTTCCAAGGTAACCCGTTTCACGTCCTTCCAGCTGTGACCCCAGGGGCAAGAAAATGTCTTCCCCACTTGTCCCCAAGGAAAGCCTTTCCTTGACCAGCACCCCTTCTCTGCTCTCCCCTGGATCACAGGAGCTAGAAGCCTGGGATCTACATGTCCCAGAATCTCTGTCTTCAGAGTCCTGCAATGAAAAACACCAATCAGAAGCACTTGCCAAGATCTAGAAGGTAGAGAGAAAGCAGAAGTCAGATTTTTGCTCTGGCAATGTCAAACTTTGAGCTTAAGCAGACATGGCATTTTGCAACAGGTTCAAGGTATTTTCCTGAAAATCTCAGGCTTTGGGATTGGAGGCAGCTAAGATCATCCCTAGTAATTTTCCGAGTTCCTCCTAATTCCCTGTCTATGAGAGCTAGTGACAAAACTGGTGGCCTTCTTTGACCTTTGCTCGTCCAGACTGCCTTTTGCATTTTTTTGGTCCAGGTTTTGCAAGCACTTGATTGCCTTCATTCAATCCCTTTCCACATGGAAGGCCTAGAGTGGTTTCTGTTTGTGACCATACCCTAAGTGATTTATTCATGCACCTTTGTCCAGGAGTGGGGGTGGGGTGGGATGAGGGAAGTTGGGGGTGGGGAGGATGCTAGGAGCCAAGTCAAGAGTAAATAGTCGAAGAAATGTTCAGGTAGGGGATGAGGTGAGACCATGAAGGGTGCTGAGTGTCAGACAGTCAGACTTGATGTGCTGGGGAAAAAGGAAGCCAGGTGAATATGATGACAAGGGCCACATTTTAGGGCAACCCAAGGTGGCATGTATGGGACAGATTAGAATGAGGGCAACAGAAAGGAGGCAGTAGCAATAGAAGTGTCCTAGAATGGGGAAATGGGAAAGAACAAAAAGGGTGCATCTGACAGGTGTGTCGGAAGAAAAAGTAGGATATTTTGGTATATTGTATTTAAGTACTTAATAGCGGCTGCCATTTATGGAGTTATGATTAATTACGCATCAGGTGATCTGCTAGGTTCTTTACCTTTATTTGTTATAATCCTGCAAGGCCAAAACCATCTATATTTATAAAGAAGAAAACCAGGTTCTAGGAATATTCACTGACAGGCTCAATCAGCCAGGGACGTGAGCCAGAACTTGAGCTCTCCTCTGCTGCCCTTCACAGCCTACGTTCATCCCACCCAACTGGGCTGCTTTTCTTTCCACTCTGAGCCTTTTTTTTTTCTTTTCCTTTTTTTTTTTTTTGAGACAGAGGCTCACTCTGTCACCAGGCTGGAGTGCAGTGGTACAATCTTAGCTCACTGCAACCTCTGCCTCCTGGGTTCAAGTGATTCTCCTGCCTTAGTCTCTGGAGTAACTGGGATTATAGGCACTTCCCACCACGCCAGGCTAATATTTGTACTTTTAGTAGAGACACAGTTTCACCATGTTGACCAGGTTGGTCTCGATCTCCTGACCTCGTTATCCCCCACCTCAGCCTCCCAAAGTGCTGGGATTACAGGTGTGAGCCACCACTCCCTGCCTGGCTCTGGGCCTTTTAACAGCATTAAAGGGCCACTCTCAATCCTCACCTGGCAAGAGACAGATAATCAAAAGAGCAGAGCCTCTGTCCACCTGACATGAAGCTCTAAGAGGAAATGACCAAACAAATCCAAACTGACGTATATTCTGTAAAACAACCGGCCTGATCTCTTTAAAAAACGTCGGTGTTATAAAAGACCAAAAACCAAAAAAGACTGAAATACTCTTTGAAATGAAAAGAGACTCAAGAGACTTGACAAGTAAATGCAGTAAGTGATCCTGGATTGAATCCTGAATCAAAAAGAAAAACTATAAGAAACATTTTGTAAACAATTGGGAAAATAAACCAGGTATCCGTTAAATGGTAATGTATTAATGTGAAACTTCCCAAGTGTAATCATGGTATTATGGTTCTGTGGGAAAATGCCCTTGTTCTCTGGAGATAAACTGAACAAGGAGATAAACTGAAATATTTAGAAGTAAATCAACACAATGTTTCCAAGTAATTCTCAGATGGATTAGCAAAATTAGGTAGGTAGGTAGGTAAGGTAGGTAGAGAGAGAATGCAGATGTGGCAAAATGCTAACAATTAAAGGGTTGGGGGGTTTTCTATACTACGCTTGAAATCTTTCCGTAGTCTGAAATTGTTCAAAATAAACATTTGAGGGGAAAAACCCTTAAATGTTTCCATTGTCCCACCCCTGCAAAATAGAAGAAAAGAGAAAGGCCTTTAAGTTGAACGCGCCTGAGTTTACAGGGTCTGCCACTTCCTAGCCGTGTGACCTGAGCCCTCAGCGGGAGGAGTGTACAGTCACTCCAGCCCGCCATGCTTCTGTGGGGGCACAATTGGTGTGGAGCCGGGAGCTCAGTGTCTAGCAGTGCTCTCACCGTTTATATTTGTTCTCTTCCCTTCCTGCTTTCTAATCCCCATTTCATCTGCAGAATCCATTAAACTAGGCACTGAGGGAGATTAGCTCAGGATAAATAAGGACAACTAAGGACCCTGGGGGGGCACACAACTGAGACCACGTGACGCCCCTGCGGGGACACTGACCACAGCCTACCCGTCTACCTATGATGCAGGCTGGTCGACCCTCTGAACGTCAGACTTTTGGCTGCGGACATTGATCAGCCAAAAGTCAGAAATGCCTCCATCCCAGAGTTTGTCACCCATAACTTGCTGGTTCATGTCACAGATGATAACTCAGACATTAACCAGAGTTTCTCAAAGTGGGGCCCTCGGCCCATGGGCAACAGAATCAGCTGTGGCTCATGTGAAAACACATATTCCTGAGCCCTACTCAGCTCTGTTGAGTCGGCTTCCCTGGAGTGGCTGTGGCAGCATACATGCTAACACTGATGGCTAGGTGGCTCCAAGGCACACTCAAGTCTGAGTGCCCCTGACCTGCACTGTGGCTGTGGGACATGTGCTACCTTATTGCGAAACTGGTCCACTGGAGGAGTGAATTCCGGTGGTGAGTGCCTAATAATAACATGCAAAGCCTATATCCACCACAAAAATGTCTGTCAATAGGAGCAAACAGAAATACAAATAGACTTGTACATAAAGATAAAAGCGGGCTGGGTGCGATGGCTCATGCCTGTAATCCCAAGACTTTGGGAGGCCGAGGCAGGTGGATCACCTGAGGTCAAGAGTTTGAGACCAGCCTGGCCAACATGGTGAAACCCTGTCTCTACTAAAAATACAAAAATTTGCTGGGCATGGTGGCAGACATCTATAATCCCAGCTACTCGGGAGGCTAAGGCAGGAGAATCATTTGAACCCAGGAGGCAGAGATAACAGTGGGCTAAGCTCATGCCACTGCACTCCAGCCTGGGCAATAAGAGCCAAACTCCATCCTCCCGCCCACCTCCCCCCCCAAAAAAAGATAACAGCGGGACGCTTAGGAAGAAAGCAGTGCTTCTCTCTGTCCTGCACCAGTTCCTGACTCAAATTATGCAAATGAGACACTGCCCAGCCTTGGACTGAGGAGGTCCATAGTCTAGAGCCCCCAAATCATCATTGTCTGCACCTTAAGACTGAAAGGATCAGAGTGGGCTCTAAGGCCTGGGCAGAAGGAGCCCCTCCACCCACCAGGACTCTGGAAAACTGCAAACACCAACAGTTCTCTCCTCCGGACATTTGCAATACACAGGGATTCTATCTTGTAAACCCTAAGAGATCCAGAAATCCTAATGATGAGATGCTCACTTAGATTCTGCGCCGAATCTGCCAATGCCTCTCTGCACTGTGCCCAGCAGCCTCAGAGGACTCTTTGCGGGCATGGATGCTCTGTGGACGCCACTTAGGTGAAGGAAGATGACAGCAGTCATCTGGTTTCCCTGAGGGCCGTGCAAGAGCTTGTTAGTGGATGTTTGGTTTGGAGTGTTACTGAGCTTCTTCCTTTCTCTTCCAGCCCAGGAGATCAGACCATTTGGCCAGGAACATTCCCTTCCAGTCCTGAGAATCCTCCATGCCAAACTAGCTCCTTCTCAGGGCAGGCATCTCCCCACAGGGTCTGGGTTATTTTAGGAGACTTGGTATCCTGCACTCAGCCCTAGGGAGGAGAAGAAAAGGACAGACAATTGGGCTGTATCCACCCCCATCCCCAGGCTGAGAAAGATGACAGACGGCCATTTGCAACTTTAACTCTTTCTTGGCTCTGGCAAAGACCAATACATCCCACTTAGCAAAGCCTCAGATGGCAGCGCAGTAACCATTTCAATTCAAGAAAAAAAAAATAACAAAGTGTAGTGGGAGAAAATTATGCATGGAAAGTGACTTTTACAAATTGCCTTTAAATATTACAGCCAAAGTGAGAGGCTGGGAATTGCATCAGAACATTTTTTGGTGTGGTTTACACTGCAGAAATCAACCACTTCCCCAACTGCAGGGCTTCAAGTAATAATTCATCTTTCCAGGAACACCAACGTTTAGTTTGAAAATAAGGAAAATTGGATTAAACTCTTCAGATGTTGGGTGTTTTCCTGGCACCCTAGCACATTAAGTCATTCACAAGTAAACCCAGGTAAGTTTAATCTTGGTGGCTTCAATGTTTAATGCCTTTATGTCCTTTTTTTCTTTTTATTTCTTTTTTTTTTTTTTGAGACAGGGTCTCACTCTGTCACCCAGGTGAGGCTGGAGTGCAGTGGCACAATCATGGCCCACTGCAGCCTCGAATTCCTGGGTACAAGCAATCCTCCCACCCCAACCTCCCAAGTAGTTGGGACCACAGGTGCATGCCACCATGCCTAGCTAATATTTTATTTTGTATTTTTTGTAGAGATGGGGTTTGCCATGCCCAAGACCATCTCGGCTGGTCTCAAACTCCTGGGCTCAAGCGATCCAGCCACCTTCTCCCAAAACACTAGGATTATAGGCATGAGCCACAGTGCCCGGCCTATATCTTTTGTTTCAATTGTTGGAGACAGTGTGCAAAGCCCAGGTCCAGCAGCTGGGTGGGTCTAACATCTGGAGCGCTTTGCGCAGAGAGGGTGCTCTGCAGGAGGATGTGGGAGGGAGGGAGAGATGGACACAGCCAGCAGGAGGAGAGTCTGCAGTGATTCTACAAAGATAAAGGTACCCTTTTGCACTCAGTGGTGTGGTTTAGGGCCAAGGCAGTAACTCAAATTTAAGAACTGTGACTTGGTGGATGTCTATTGGATTCAATCCCACACATCGTCACTGGGGCTAGCACTTGGCAGGCACTGAGCAAATCCCAGGGTGGGCAGAATGAATAATGCACAGCCCTTGCTGCCTGCCCTCCAGACCTCTCTGAAGGAAAGGAGAACCACAGGTCCTGGACACCTGGTAATCCCAAAGCTTAATCCCCCATAGAAGAAAATCTATAGGTGCTGGTGGGAACGTAGTATTTAAGTCCTCCTCAGTTGCAGAAAAACACTGCTGTGTTCTTGATCACCACTTGCTTTTTTTTTCTTCTGTTGTGTTGAGACAGAGTTTTGCTCTGTTGCCAGGCTAGAGTGCAGTGGCACTATTTCGGCTCACTGTAACCTCTGCCTCCCAGGTCCAAGCGAATCTCCTGCCTCAGCCTCCCAAGCAGCTGGGACTACAGGCATGTGCCACCAGGTCCAGCTAATTTTTTATATTTTTTAGTAGAGATGAGGTTTCACTGTGTTAGCCAAGATGGTCTTGAACTCTTGACCTCATGATCCACCCACCTCAGGATCCCGAAGTGCTGGGATTACAGGTGTGAGCCATCATGCCCAGCCTGATCACCAATGCAAAGCAAGCACAGCCTTCCTGCTCCACTCTGACACCTGCCTCCTCCAGTCTGCCCCAGTTCTGGCCTGATCTGAAGCAGAAGCTCCTAGCAGAAGCAAGGCCTGACCACCCACCCAGCCCTGCAGATATCCCCAAGGCCTGATTCTCTCTGCTGCCAGCCTCCTTAGAACCTAGGGCTTCCTTGGCACCTGGCTGCCCTGTGATACCCTCTGGCCAGGCCTGATTTCTTTTCTCCCCACATTCACTTCCTCCTTGCCTAAAAGCTCCACAGTTCTTTCTGCCAGGCCCTCAGGCTGTGTGACCCAGACCTTTCTGCCCCTACATGCCCCTGTGTATCTCTGGCTCTTACTGGCCTAACTTGACCTATTGCCAATAAGCCCCAGGTTCCAATGATGGCCTTCAAGACGGTTATCAGTCTGACATTTGGGACTGAAAAAGCCACTGCCCTCAGTGGATTTGCAGCCTTCATAATTTATGCTGCACTTGCCAGATGGCAGGCAGTTTGATCATCAAGCTGCATTGCTGCAAAGCAATTCAACTCTCATTAGCTCTCCTAGCATCCACCTGTAGATCAGGCCCCTGTGTACACAGCCCCTTGAGTAAGGTCACCAGAGAAATACACATTTCCAGTCTGGAATATGTATATTTTCTCTGGTGACCTTACTCAAGGGGTAAGTAATACTTGGATTTCAGGTCAATAAATAATATTTAGCTATAAGTATGTCCCAAGTATTGCATGGATGCCCATTGTTGTTTGTGTTTTTGAGACAGGGTCTCCCTCTGCCACCCAAGCTGAAGTGCAGTGACACGATCATGTCTCACTGCAGCCTCAACCTTCCAGGCTCAAGTGATCCTCTCACCTCAGCCTCTTGAGTACTAGGACTACAGGCTTGCACAGCCATGCCCGGCTAATTTTGTTTACTTTTTTTTTTTTAATATTTTTTGAGATGGAGTCTCGCTCTGTCGTCACCCAGGCTGGAGTGCAGTGGTGTGATCTCGGTTCACTGCAACCTCCACCTCTGGGTTCAAGCGATTCTCCTACCTCAGTCTCCCGAGGAGCTGGGGTTCCAGGCACCCACCACCATGCCTAGCTAATTTTTGTGTTTTTAGTAAAGATGGGATTTCACCACGTTAAGACAAGCTGGTCTCTAATTCCTGACCTCAAGCGATCTGCTGGCCTCAGCCTCTCAAAGTGCTGAAATTACAGGCATGAGCCACCGTGCCCATCCTAATTTTGTTTATTTTTTGTAAAGATGGGGTCTTACCATGTTGCCCAGGCTGGTCTCCAACTCCCGGGCTCAAGCAATCTTCCCTGCCTTGGCTTTCCAAAGTACTAGGCATGAGCCACCTGCCCAGCCTGTTTTGTTTTTTCTAAACAGGCAGCCCTATCCTAGGACACCTCTACTATCCTGAATGGAAAACAATGATCTGCCAGCTCTCATTTTACAAACAGGGAAACTGTAGCCCCAGAGGTCACAGAGGAAGTCAGATAAGAACTCAGGGGTCTTAAGCCCAGACTGGAACTCTTTGCTTCCATTACACTTAACTTTGCTAAAGGCGTATACCCTCCTCTTGCTAGAAGGTGACTGTCAGTTGCCTGGAAGTGATTTCAAAGGGGTCACTGAGGTCATGACTTATGACCTCTCTGCTCCACCTCCATTCTCACCTCCATCCCCCTTTCTATTGCTGCAGGTATCACAGAGGCTGTCCTGGGTTATGGGCATTCTGGTGCCGTATCATTAATGGCCACCTCAGGGAGGAAGTGGGCTGTAAGTGGCAGGGCCAGAGACAGCTGTGAGTGAGAGCTCATAATTGGGTAACACAAGGACAAGTGGGATTTGAAACAGGCAAACACCAGGCAAAGCATGTTGGGAGAGGCCCACTTAATTCACAGAGACACTTGGAATTAGCTGCAAATTCTCTGGGAAGAGATCAAGGCAGCGGCATAAACAGCTCAATTAAACTGTCAGCTCAATGCTCAGTGCTCGGTAATGGTCAAAACACAGACTTTAATCTAGATATAGAGGATTATTTCTCGACCCATAATGAGATTCCTAAGATTAGTTGTACCTGATGTGGAGAGAACAACATCTGGCTCAGTGACACTGGGGACAGACTTGCATGTCAGCAGGACTGGGACTTGTGTGGAAGGGGCTAACTGGATGCCACAACCTTCCTGAAGCCCACTCCCGATGCCAGGAAGGCAGGGATGAGTCATGTTCTGCTTCCTCCACTTAAGAGATCTGGGAACAGAACCCCAGAATGCATGTGCTTCAAAGTACAGCAAGTCAAAACAGTATGGCTCTGGCATAAAAACAGACACATAGGGGCCGGGCACAGTGGCTCAAGCCTGTAATCCCAGCACTTTGGGAGGCTGAGGCGGGTGGATCACGAGGTCAAGAGATCAAGACCATCCTGGTCAACATGGTGAAACCCCGTCTCTACTAAAAAATACAAAAAAATTAGCTGGGCGTGGTGGCGCGTGCCTGTAATCCCAGCTACTCAGGAGGCTGAGGCAGGAGAATTGCCTGAACCCAGGAGGCGGAGGTTGCGGTGAGCCGAGATCGCGCCATTGCACTCCAGCCTGGGTAACAAGAGCAAAACTCTGTCTCAAAAAAAAAAAAAAAAAAAAAAAAAAATTAAAATGGGCAAAGGACCTAAATGGACATTTCTCCAAAGAAGACATAAAAAATGGCTGACGTATATAGGAAAGGTGCTCAACATCACTAATCAACAGCAAAATGCAAATTAAAACCACAGTGAGCTACTGCCTCCCACCTCTCAGGAGGGCTATTATCAAAGAGATAAGAGATACCAAGTGTGGGTGAGGGTGTGGAGAAATGGGAATCTTTGCACACTATTGATGGGAATGTAAATTAGTGCAGCCATTATGGAAAATGGTATCAAAGTTCCTCAAAAAAATTAAAACTAGAACTGCCATATGACTCAGTAAGTCTCTTCTGTGTATATATACCCAAAGAAAATGAAATCAGCACCTACGGAGAGGGTGAACTTCCATTGCAGCATTATTCACAATAGCCAAAATACAGAATTAACCTAACATTTAGTCGATGGATGAATGGTTTAAAAAATTGTGGTGGATACTCCCTTTACTCTGACGTGATTATTACTTGCTGCATGCCTGTATTAAAATATCTCATGTATCCCATGAATACATACACTTACTATGTACCCATAAAAATTAAATATAGGCCGGGCGCGGTGGCTCAAGCCTGTAATCCCAGCACTTTGGGAGGCCGAGGCGGGTGGATCACAAGGTCGAGAGATCGAGACCAACCTGGTCAACACGATGAAACCCCGTCTCTACTAAAAATACAAAAAAAAATTAGCTGGGCATGGTGGCGCGTGCCTATAATCCCAGCTACTCAGGAGGCTGAGGCAGGAGAATTGCCTGAACCCAGGAGGCGGAGGTTGCGGTGAGCCGAGATCGCGCCATTGCACTCCAGACTGGGTAACAAGAGCGAAACTCCGTCTCAAAAAAAAAAAAAAAAAAAAAAAAAAAAAAAAAAAAAATTAAATATATGCTGAGTGCAGTGGCTCACATCTGTAATCTCAGCACTTTGGGGAGGCCAAGGTGGACAGATCACTTGAGCCCAGGAGTTGAAAACCAGCCTGGGCAACATGGCAAGACCCTGTCTCTACAAAACCCTTAAAAATTAGTCTGGCATGGTGGCTCACAACTGTAGTCCCAGCTACTCAGGAGGCTGAGATGGGAGGATCACTTGAGCCTGGGAGGTTGTGGCTGCAGTGAGCTGAGATCACACCACTGTAATCCAGCCTGGGTGACAGAGAGAGACCCTGCCGAAAATAAATAAATCAATAAAAAAAAAAAAAAATTATGTACACACAATGGGACATTATTCAGCTTTCAAAAAGGAGATACTGCCATTTGTGACAACATGGATTAACTTGGAAGATATTCTACTAAATGAAATAAGTCAGATACAGAGAGACAAATACTGCATGATCTCGCTTGTATATGGAATCTGTTTTTAGAGAAAGTTGAATACATAGAAACAGAGAGCGTAATGGTGGTTACCAGAGGAGGGGAGAGGACAAGGTGGGAGAGAATGGGGAGATGTAGGTCAAAGGGTACAGATATGTAGAAAAAATAAGTCTACAGCTGTAATATATAGCATGAGGATTCGAGCTAATAATATTGCACTGTATATTGGATATTTGCCAAGAGAGTAGGTTTTAGGTGCTCTTACCACACACAAAAAGGTAACTATGTAAGATGATGTGTTAACTTGCTTAACTTGACTGTAGAAATTATTTTACTATGTATATGTATATGAAAAATCATGTTGTACATCTTACATAAATATTTTAAAATACAATAAGTCTGGCATGTTCCTACCTCCAGGCCAAGGCTAGCAAGCTGAAGTGGACAGAGATGCCCAGCTGTTACCTTCTGTTCTTCCATCCTCTACCATCTCAATCACTTCCATCTACTCATTCATTCAACAAAGAGTTATCATATGCCTGCTGAGTATGACTAGAGGCACTATTCTGGACATTGGAGATATGCAGTGAACAAAAGTGCAAAGATCTCTTTCCCACTGTGGGGCAAGACAAAGAATAAACAAGACATATAAGTAAAATATACAGTAGGCAAAATGAGAATGAGAGTTCTTGGGAAAATAAAACGAGAAGACGGATGGCAAGTGTTGAGTAGGGACTACAATTCTAGACACTGGGCCCAGGGGAGGCCTCACTGAGCATGTGACATTTAAATAAAGACCTGAAGGAAGTGAAGGGTGAGCCATGGGGATAGCTGAGGAAAAACACTCTAGGCAGAGGAGACAGCAGTGCAAAGGCCTCAAGGCAGAAGTGGGCCTAGAGGCTTCAAGGAACAGCAAACAGGCACCCTGGCTGCAGCAGGAGAGAGAAGACAGTGTAAGAGGACGTTAGGAATTTAAGGGGACCAAGTCATATAAGGCTTTATGGGCCACTGTAGGAATTTTCACATTTCCTCTTAGGAAAATGAGGATTCCAGGTGGGATTTGAAGAGAAGAAAGACATAATCAGACCCATTTTTAATAGGATCACTGGCTGCTGGGCTGAGATGGAAGCAGGGAAAATGGGTAAGAGACTCCCACGATAATCCAGGCAAGAGATGGAGTCTTAGTCCAGGGTGGTAGCAGTGGAGGGGGTGAGAAGTGGCAAGGCTCTGCATATACTTTGCCAATGGGCTGGATGAAGTAGCAACGAACTAAGGGGTCAAGGGTGACAGAGGTTTTTGCTTCAGAATTTTGCTGAGCTCTAATAACTCCAAAATCTATACCCCCAGCCCAGACTTGTGCGCTGACCCTCGCAGCTGTTTATACAGGTAGCTAATGCCAAGTCAACCACCTTCTCCTTCCTCCAGTATTACCGTTCACTGGGAAGCGGTTGGTCAGCACTCACTAAGTACCCCAAAGGCAAAGACTTGAGAGTCAGGCAGAGACTGTCCTCTAAAATGACTTAACACCCTTTCACTGCTTCAATCTTATTTATTCATTCAACAAAAGTACTGAATGCCTTCTTGCATTACATAACATCCTCTGCACCATTTTCTGGTTCTTTAACATTCCTTTAACTGCTCTGCCTACTTTCTGTCTCTCCCCACAAAATATATCTTCCACACTGCTTCCCAAATAATCTTTATAAAATGCAGGAAAGATTAGATAATTAATTTCCTTGCTCAAAGATCTTCACTGGGCCGGGCGCGGTGGCTCAAGCCTGTAATCCCAGCACTTTGGGAGGCCGAGGCGGGTGGATCACAAGGTCGAGAGATCGAGACCATCCTGGTCAACATGGTGAAACGCCGTCTCTACTAAAAATACAAAAAATTAGCTGGGTATGGTGGCGCGTGCCTGTAATCCCAGCTACTCAGGAGGCTGAGGCAGGAGAATTGCCTGAACCCAGGAGGTGGAGGTTGCGGTGAGCCGAGATCGCGCCATTGTACTCCAGCCAGGGTAACAAGAGCGAAACTCCGTCTCAAAAAAAAAAAAAAAAAAAAAAAAAAAAGATCTTCACTGGCTCCCTATTGCCTACAAGATAGAAAATTCTCCAGAGTTTGATATTCAAAGCTCTTCCTGATGGGGTAGTCTATCTTTCTACCACTACCCACCATTCCATGCATTCACAGATTCTCAGCTACTCCCACTCAACTTGACAATTCACTATGGTCCAAGTGGTTTACTACCTGTTCCTGCTTCTGTGCCTTTCATGACATTGCTCCCTCTGTCTGTAATTCTCTTGTCTACTACCATATCATAATGCTACTCACTCTTTAAGGCCCAGACCAGGTATCACCTCTACTAAGAACCCACTAAGATCTACCCCGCCTCATGATTAAAATCTCCCTTCACCATAGCCCCACAGCTCTTTGTCCCTTGCTCTGTCTTGCACTTCTCTTGTCTTGCCTTGGATAATTATTAGGGACAGACTGGTCTAAATCATCTTTGCATCCCCTGGGGCCTGGCACACAGACAGGGGACTGAACATTAATATTCAATGGACTGAACTGAATAATGTTACCTAAAATAAGTAGAGTCTGTTGGGTTGGTGGCACTATTTTTCTAGACCTGTACAAATAGCATACATAGCCTTCCTCTAAATAGAAGGAAGTGTAGACAAAAGAGATACCAGGCCCCTGGCAGCTTGGGGAGCTCTTGGTCTAAAGGGAGAAGCTGAGAGAGAACAGAAACAGGACCATACTCAATCCTTCCAATAAGAAAACTAGGGTGGGACTGGGGAGGACATGAAAAGCAAAAATTAAAAAAAAAAAAAAAAAAAAAAAAGGGCACAGTTTACAGCATCAGATAATGTTGAGTTTATGATGTCAAGAGACTGAAGACCAATCCACTGGTCCCAGCGTGCCCTCTGTAAAATGGAGTGGCTGGATCTGTGAAAAGAGAGTCCGTCCAGCTCTCACTTCCTATAGTGCTCTAATACTTCTATAATTGTTTGTCTACCTAAACCATTTGACATAAACCATTTGACATCGTCCTTGGAAGGTTTTTCTATTCCCTTCAGAATGATTATTTCAGACTCTAAGTTGTGGATAGTTGTCTATACAAGCTCCCAAAGGAAAACACCCATGTGGTTTTTGCCTGCTTGAGGTAAATAGCACCTTAGGCCAGCCAACCCATCTGTAAACCAGGAATAACACCAGATTGCAGCGATGTTGAGGAGGGTTAATTACATACAGAGTGTCTAAGGGTTGAGCAGATACACAAGTGCTCTGGATATCTGGCATAATACTATAGCATTACAATAATTCTGGCTTGCAAATTATACCCCAGCAGAAGTATCACATGAGAAAGTGGATCTGACCCTATGGCCTGCTAAAAGTGACATGGAAAAAAGAAGATGTGAAATACAACTTCTCTTCTTGAACCTTTGAAAAAGGCAGAGTTAACTCTTCCATGTGCAAGGCACATGCAGGTAGCAAGCTTCCAGATTCTGGAGACTTTCTTGTCTCAGGTTGCCTGGCCTATTGCCAGGATCTGAGCACAGAAGTAGAAATAGGAAGGAAGGGAGCTGGGGAGGATTTGTGGTTGGATGAAAGGTGGGGTGTAAGACAGGGATGTCCATCCTTTTCACGTTCTCTTTCTCTCTTTTCTATCTTTTCTTTCCTTCCTTCCTTCCTTCCCTTTCTTTCTCTCTCTCTCTTTCTTTCTGTCATCTCACTCTGTTGCCCAGGCTGGAGTGCAGTGGCACAATCTCAGCTCACTGAAACCTCCGCCTCCTGGATTCAAGCAATTCTTCTGCCTCAGCCTCCCAAGTAGCTGGGACTGTAGTCCCAGCTTGAATCCAGGAGGCGCATACCACCATGCCCAGCTAATTTTTTTTTATTTTTAGTAGAGATGGGGTTTCACCATATTGGCCAGGCTGGTCTTGAACTTCTGACCTTGTGATCCACCCACCGTGGCTTCCCAAAGTGCTGGGATTACAGGCGTGAGCCACCATGCCCAGCCACCTTTCAGGTTTTCTACTGGGGCCTCTTTATATGCAAGATAATTAAGTGCCAATGTGGCAGAGGAGCAATTTAAAGGGTAACAGAGATATTTAAGTCTAGGGATATCCGAAATGAACATCCTAGCCAGGTTAACTTCTGGGCTAACCTCTCTGCATGCACCAGACACATCACACACACACACACACACACACACACACACACACACACCCCTTAGATTATGTCCTGTGAAATGCTAAGTAAATAGATCTCAAGCAATAAAGAGGCTGTGTAGTTGGTGATAGCATCTGTGACTGTCGGATGTCACACAGTGGGTTTGGAAAATTTGACTGGCCATAGAGGATGACAACATTGTGTGATCAAGGAAGGAAAGGGTAAATAGCTTGATTCTGGAAGAACAAATTTGAAGTCAATTCCACTTTACCACTGCGTGTGGCTGAGCAGATAGAGGTCAGGCTTCACAGTAAGACTGACTTGGAGTACTGCTTCTATCACTACTGCGCTGTGGCCTCAGGCATGAGTCTGGGTGGGTTAGAGAGGAAGCGGTAACAGCTCTCAGGCCTTCCCAGTCCAAATGTCTCAGACTGAAAGTTGATCTTCACTTCCAGTGGGGCCAGAACTATAATCTGACCAAAAGAGCCCCTGGCCTTGCTGTCTGCCCTCACAGGTCCCACTGTTACTACAGGATACAGGAAAAATAGACTCCCCAAAAGTGCATCTAGAATAGATGGACACCAATGCAGACTATTGATTTGGGCTATTGTTTTAGTAAATCAATATTCTTAAGAGAATTTCTCAGCTCTCGGGTACTCACACCTTAGGGTTAAGCCACAGTTTGGGGCTTGCCAAGACAAATTCAAAGTAACACCAGACCTCATGGCAGCTACTTCATTTTCAGGCAGCATTTCCCTTTCAACAGGGAGCATGCCACTTCCAGATCCCAGGAAAAGTGGCACTGAGCAAATCGTACTGCTCCTTGGGCCTGTTTCCTCAATTTTGGCTAATAATCAAAGGATGATCAGAAATCGCAAAGAAAAAACTCTTGGAAATGACATATTTATGGTGCCACCCGACTCAGGAGCTCGAATCCAAGGGTACCTGTCTGACTTTCCTCTAGGCTTCAGTTTCTCCATGTAAAATGAGGTCCTGTTTTTTTTTTTTTTTTTTTTTTTTAGATGGAGTCTCACTCTGTCGCCCAGGTTGGAGCGCAGTGGCAAGATCTCAGCTTACTGCAACCTTCACCTTCCAGGTTCAAGCAATTCTTTACCTCAGCCTCCCGAGTAGCTAGGATTACAGGCGCCCGCCACCATGCCCGGGTAATTTTTGTATGTTTAGTAGAGACGGGGTTTCACCATCTTGGCCAGGCTGGTCTTGAACTCCTGACCTCGTGATCCACCTGCCTCGGCCTCCCAAGGTGCTGGAGTTGCACCGCGCCCGGCCGAGGTCCTGTATTAAATGGAACACTGCTAGCTCCTACAACATAAGGCATTAAACGTTCCCACAACTTGCTCCGCCAGGCTGGCAGTGAACAGGGCTAAACCCTCGACTTCCTCAGAGGTGAAAAGGTAGGCAAACATTCTGACCTTCCCTAGCCTTGCTCTCGGATTGGTGATGGGCCCGGCTCCCACCGCCTATCTCGGCCGCATCAGTCATCTGGACTGCTAATACACTAATTAGCATAAAGATTCCTTCGAAGACCTGGGTCACGGGGCTGAACCGGAGTCCGTCCCTTTAAGAAGAGGGGACAGCCACTCTGTAACCCTAAGGGCACTCGGCACTGCATTTCCTCCACACAGGCCACACTGTAAACTAGGAAGGTTTCGTCTTAATCCACCCCCACCCCTCAACCCCAGCAGGAGGATACCTGGAGTGAACAACGCGCGGGTCCCGCGGGACTGCAGATAGGTTTGGCCTCTGCGCGTAGCACACTCAGTCAGGCAACCTCTAACAGGAGGCGGCGGCGGGCTGCAGGCGAGGCGGAGCCGGCCGCACGGCGGGACCCCAGCGCCCTGGGGCAAGACCCTGGTACTGGCGCCAGGCGGCCGCGGGAGGTGGCGCGTACAGGAGCAGAGAGGTGCGCCCGCCCGGGCCCCCGAGCGCGAGAGGGGCGGGGCTTCGGCCACGGCCCCCGGCCAGGCTCGCGGGGGTGGGCGGGGCTGGGTCTGCGGGGGCGGGCCGCGCGCGCGGGCTTCGGGAGGGCGGGGCGGCGGCGCGGGGCGGGCTCTGGCGGCCTGAGTGTCACACACGCGGCGGCTCGGGAGGCGGCGGCAGTGGCAGCGACAGGCGCCGCCGGGACGGGCACGGGCGCGCGGGCTCGGGCGGGCGCCGGCTGCCTCCCTCCGTCGCTCGCTGTCTCTCCCGGCCGCAATCTCCCCGGCTGTGGGGCCGAGCTCGCCCCAGCGCTCGCAGGAAGGAAGAAGGGAGCGAAGGACGCCAAGAAGTTCCCGCGGCAGCGGCCGATCCGGGCCAAGGCTGAGGCTGCAGCTCCGACGGGGCAGGAGCGCGCTCCACGGCGTCCGCGGCGGGGGGCGCTCGGACCTTCCGCTCTCCCCCGGGCCGTGGGCCGGGACCCCATGAGACGGGCCCACGAGGGGCGCGAGATCCCTAGCTCGGGCGGCGCTAAGCGGAGGGCGGTGCTGCAGCTGCCCGAGCCGGAGAGCGGCCGGCAGGAGGCGGCGGCCTCGAGAACTTGAACTTGGCGTCGGGAGCGGGCGCCCCGGACACCCACCGCCGGGGCCGGGGCGCCGAGGGACTTGGGCGGCAGCGCTGCCCCCCGAATGGCCGCGGCGGCGGACCGGGCTACAGCGCCGCCGCCCTAGGCGGCCACTCGCCATGGCCAAGTGGCTGAACAAGTACTTCAGCTTGGGCAACAGCAAGACCAAGAGCCCCCCTCAGCCGCCGCGGCCAGACTACCGCGAGCAGCGGCGCCGGGGCGAGCGGCCCTCGCAGCCCCCCCAGGCCGTGCCGCAGGCCTCCTCCGCCGCCTCGGCGTCCTGCGGTCCGGCCACCGCCTCCTGCTTCTCGGCCTCTTCGGGCTCGCTGCCCGACGACAGCGGCAGCACCAGCGACCTCATCCGCGCCTACCGCGCGCAGAAGGAGCGCGACTTCGAGGACCCCTACAACGGGCCCGGCTCGTCGCTGCGCAAACTGCGCGCCATGTGCCGCCTGGACTACTGCGGCGGCGGCGGGGAGCCAGGCGGGGGCCAGCGCGCCTTCTCGGCCTCGTCCGCGTCGGGCGCTGCGGGCTGTTGCTGCGCCTCCTCGGGCGCGGGGGCCGCAGCGTCCTCGTCCTCGTCCTCCGGCTCCCCCCACCTCTACCGCAGTAGCAGCGAGCGGAGGCCGGCCACGCCGGCTGAGGTGCGCTACATCTCCCCCAAGCACCGCCTCATCAAAGTGGAGAGCGCCGCGGGCGGCGGGGCCGGGGACCCTCTGGGGGGCGCCTGCGCGGGCGGCCGTACCTGGAGCCCGACGGCTTGCGGTGGCAAGAAACTGCTCAACAAGTGCGCCGCCTCAGCGGCGGAGGAGAGCGGGGCCGGCAAGAAGGACAAGGTAAGGTGCCCCTTGGCCTCCTCCTGAGGTTCCAGAGCCACCGTGCGCCCGGGGAAACCGAGGCACCAACCGCTCTCGTATCGAGTCCCTACTTCAGCTTCGGCCTAGGACCCTGGGTCGGGGCTGGCGTGCTGCTTCCCGATTCTGCCCCCTCCCGCGCCCTTTCCCCGGGACAGGCGGCCTCCTGACTCCACCTGTTTCGCTGCCGCTAACCAGAACATCCCCTTTGAGCCCACTGCCCTAGCGAGAGCGCCCGGCCTAGCCTTGCCCCAGGAAAACGGACCCAGCCAGCCTTTCCGGCTGCCAAGGAGTAAAGTCAGAGTCAGAGCTGTCATGGACTTAAAAGAGCTTTGACTCCTGACTCCCCCTACTCCAGTCCCCACCCTCCGGTCACGCTCTAGGTGGGGAACTGAGATCCAGAGCAAGAAAGGCACTCGCCTAATATCACACATCATTCTCGGTGGCAGATCCGGATCGGCTGTCTGCAGCGTGTATATGTCAATCCCTCGAGGCCGCCCTGCCCTGCCAGGCCCTGCCCCGCCCCACCCCCAGCTCCAGGATTCCAAATCCGGGCTGCCTGGTACCGGAGCTTCTCCGGGAACCTCCACGAGTGCTTTTCCGGTTGAAACGCGCTGCCTTCGAGAGCGCTCTTCACCGAACCCGTCAGTTCCTCCCGCCGCGCGAGGGGTCAGCCTATCAGGCCTGGCTGGAAGGAGACCCTACCCCTTCTATTCTCACCTGCTTCCTTCCTGAACTCACCCCCACCCCTTACGGTCCCAGGAAAACGGGGAGACTTTGTGACAACCCCCTTCCTAACTCATCAGGCCATCTAGATCCCTCCCTTTGAAGCAGACGAGTTAATTACAGCCAGACTAGGCTCCCTCCTCCCCCTTCACACTCCTGTGAAGCCCTCCCTTCTCCCATAAAATAATACTTGTTCTGTCTACTTCTGGTGGAAGGCAGTGTTTTGATTAAATCTGAGGCCCGGTGGGAGAGCTCCTTCCTTCTCAGCTCCCTGGTGCGTGGCCGTTGTTGTCTCCCCACCTTCTTTCCCCAAAGGTAAACCTTTGCCCAGGCCTGGGCTGGGGGAGACTGATTAAGAGTCTGAGTTCCTTTTAGGACTGGATGTCCAGACAGGAGGGAGACAGGCTCTTACCTGCCAGCTGGTGCTTGGAAAGGGATCTTTTTTGTTTCCCAGGAAAGAGGAGAAAGGGAATGTCCCTCCTCTAGTTTTTCTGCCTGGCCTCCTCTCCCCGAGGTCCCCAGAATATCCCCTCCCCTGCTTGATCTGCATTGGGCATTTCATGGAGGATCCCACCTCTCCCTGGAGGCAGTTTGGGGCACACCCTCGGAAGCTTGGACTCTGGGTTTCCTAAGCATCCAGGATGCCACACCTAGATGACGAAGAGCTGAGAGCCAGGTGGCCACCCAGGAGCTGCCTTGGGAGAGGGGGCATATTTCCCGGGGAGTTTCTAGGACCCTGGGCTTGTTTTGGATGAATGAAGGAAACACCAGTTAGGCTCCGTGTAGATTAAGACTACACGGAGCCTAACTGACCCAGGCTTGGCTTGGTGCGGGCCCTGGGGAGACCTGGAGGCCTTGGATGTGGAAGGCATGAAAGGGTCACAGCCAATTGCACTGGACTTTATGCATCCTTCTTGTTACCCTGCAGCCATGCCACAGGCGGGCAGATCTCCTTTCCCACTGCTAGTGGATCAAAACTTCAGTAAACATTTTTTCCCAATGGCAATTAAGACTGTTTCAAACACTGAGAAATGACTTGTTTTACAGCCAGGATGTCAAAATGTTTATGACTTGGCTTCTTTTCATCACCAGGTATTTCTTACTGGTCTTCTCTGTGCCCTCCTCTGCCAGATGCTGGAGCAGGGCCTCTCTGCAGTAAATGCTATGACAGGAGCCATAGTGGCGTGATGCTGATGAGTGCTATGATGAGACCTTGTGTTACAGGCTTACAGGAGGGCTGAAGGGCAGGGGAGAGATGAGGGGGGTGCTTTGAGGAGTGCACTTTAGAGGCAGGGCCATTATTGTCAGGGAGGGGTGGTCAGCATGGTTGACTGGAGAAGAGCCTTGTGCTTCAGGGAACTGCAGGTGAAGTCCCTCGTGGCTGGATTGAGCGGTTAGAGTTGAGCAGGGCCTGGATCAGGGAGGACCTTGTAAGCTATGCACAGAGGGGTCCTGTGAAGGGATTTAGCTGCTATAGTGTTTTGATCAGATATGTTTTTTAGAAGATCTCTCTGGGCTGCTTTTCACCTACTAGGTTGTGACTGCAAGACCTTTGATCTTCTGAGAAGTTGTCCAGCTGTTCTTTCTATCCAGGAGGGAGGAGGCAGCCAGGGAGGGTCAGCAGAAGGTTCTAGTGCAGTGATCCTCAAACTTTAATAGTGCACCTAGAGGGCTGGTTACAACAGATTGCTGGGGACTATCCTGTAGCAACTGACTGAACATGCTTTGTGGGGGACCTGAGTGTTTGCATTCCAACATTGCCCAGGTTGCAGGGGAAATGGCTGAGGGTCCTGGGACCATGCTTGAAAAGCACTCGGGCAACATTGGCTTCTTAACTGTCCCTCTGGGTCTTCTGGTCAGGTTAGCTTTGGGATGCAGAGACTCTGGATACCCTTGTTTCTGCCATTCTGTGTGTGGTTAACCCCTGATCCTGGGCCAGCACCCCTCCATCCCCACCCCATCAGGTAGTCAAGAAGCAGTCATTTTCACATTATTTCCAGCCAAACAGCTTTTGGGAGGCCAGGCACACTGTAGATCCAGCCTTCGTTATGCCCCTCACTCATGAATCCAAGAAAACCCACTTCTAGCACCTCATTTAGTCTTTATCCATTGTTTGAGGTCTCACCCTGTCACCTGGGCTGGAATGCAGTGGTGCAGTTATGGCTCACTGCAGCCTCAACCTCCCAGACTCAATTCTCCCATCCCTTAGCCTCCTGAGTAACTGGGGCCACAGGCACTCACAGTCACATCTGGATTTTTTTTTTTGTTTGTAGAGATGAGGTCTCGTTAGGTTGCCCAGGCTCCTGGGCTCAAGTGATCCTCCTGCCTTCGCCTCCCAAAATGCTGGGATTACAGGTATGAGCCACAGCACCCTGTCTTCTTTCCCTTTTAGAATTATTTGGAAAAGAGACTAGCCTTACTCTGCTGGTTTCTCCCCTAACATAGCCCACTTTTTCCAGCATTTACTTTGTGCTCAGAGATGTCTTGGTGTAAGTGTGAGGGAGAAGGGGAGGTAATGAAGGATACGGAAGACTTGTCCATGATCTTTGGCCTAAGCCCCTGGAGGAGATTGACAGAAATTTCATTCTTTGTTTCCCAGTGTTTTTATCTTGGAGAATTTGAAGAGATCTTCATCGAGGAGGTGGCTTTGAGCTAGATCTAGAGCTGGAAGTGGAGTCTCAGCACAGGGCAGAGGGTGACTGCAGGTTGCAGGAGTGCTTATGTGTCAGGGCGTGTATATGTAAGGGTATACACGTGTGTGTGAACATGTATGTGTGGATGTATGTGTGTGTGTGCATAAAACCTCAGTGTAGGGCCTGTTCATGGAAAGCAGCACTTTCATAGAGCTGGGCTTTGTTTGACGAATGAGAGGTGATAGTGTGTGATAGAGGTAGGGGCTTGAGGTTGGACCCCACAGGAGAGTCCTTGAAGATTGTTGAGCCAGGGAAGGGAAGTACTCAGAGCCATGGTGGAGGGGCATCAGGCTATAAACAGCTACCAAAATCTGGGGGAAATGGGATGGAAGTTAGGGGACAGTTGCAGTTTAGGTGAGGGCCTGAGCTTCTGGGAAGAGAAAACGAAACTGGAGTAGGTAGACACATTATTCCTTCAAGTTGTGCTTTATTAAAAAAAAAAATGACAAAAGAGGCCAGTTACTTTGGTAGTTCTCCTTTGTGCAGCCAAACAGTTCTCATCCAGTTATATTTTCCGCTGAAGTCTTGTTTCTTTATTATAATTAAATAAATGTCTTTTCCACCACAACTAAGTCAAGATCATCATGACATCAGTTTTCCCAGGTTTTAAATACATGCTAATGTGTACCAACACTTTATATTTTGTCAGCATCGAGAGTCGAGTTAAATAACGCTTTTTCCATGGTTATAGAATAAATAATATCATGTCTAACTTTCTTTTTTTTTGAACATCCAGCAAAAAGTTTCTAAACTGCCTGCTAGGCAGGGGGAATTCAGAGAGGAATAAGTTATGGCTAACTTTCCAAGAAGGAAGCTTTACAGTTTGCAGTTGAATACCAGCTTCTCCACGTCTAGTCAGGCAGACAGATACAACCAGAGAGACAATATCACAACCAGAGGAATGACAGAAGCATGTGCAGAGGGCTGGGAGGGCCTGAACTTGGCTGGGAAGCCAAAGAGGGCCTTCGGGAGAAGGCTGCATTTGAGCTGAGTGTAGAAAGATGAATGGGAATTCCTGAGGCAAGGGAGTGGGGAAGAGGGCCTTCATGCAGAGGAGGGAATAAAGCAGTTTGAGCCCCTGCCTGGAGGTTGGAAAGGATGGCTGGGGGCAGCAGGGCAGGTGGGACAGGAGACTGCAGAGGGAGGTTGGAGCCCACAAAGGGAGGAATGTCCTCCTGTGCCTTGCTGTGGAGTTGTGAATTGTCATTTGTCCCATTTCACATAAAATCATTGATGCAGGGCTTGATCGAAGCCAGGGTCAAAGATGAGTTGTCAGTCATTCCCATTTGATGAACAGCCACATTCTCCAGTTCTTAAAATGTCACTGATGGAAAAGGTCAGGGCCACACTTAGTAGCTATGGTTTGGCTTGGGACGCTTCCCTTTTAAGTCCCATCCCCTGAAAATAGTGTGAGAGAAATGCTGCATATCAAATCTAGTTTTTCCTGGTTGATTCCCCAGAAGGGAAATACATTCTCCAGGCTTCATAGTAATCACTTAATCTGTCATTTAATCCTCACCGTCCCACTAGGAGAGGCTTGGGTACTGTATTAGCTATTGCTGCATAACTAAATCACCCCAAAACACCCGCAGTTTGAAACCAGGGGTCAGCAAATGTTTCTTAAAGGACCACATAATGGTAAATGTCTTCAGGCTTGCTGGCCATGCGGTCTCCATCATAGCTCTTCAACTAGGCCACTGTAGCCTGAAAGCAGCCATAGACAATATGGAAATTAGTAGGAACAGCTGTATTCCAATAAAACTTTATGTACAAAAATAGGCAGCTGGCCTGTGGGCTGTAATTTCCCACCTCTGCTTTCAATGATAGGCTTTTATTATAGTCACGAGCCTGCATATCTGAGTCATTTTTTCTGGTCTCAGCTGGGCTTACTCATGCTTTTGTAGTCACTGGGGATGGGGTAGGTATGTAGCCCTGCTGATCCTGGCCAGGCTTTGGTGGGCTGGTTTAGGATGGACTTGGGATGCAACAATTCAGCTCTGTTTGGTGTGGTCTCCTCCTCTGGCACATGTTTATATGACGGCAGCAGGGTGTTCCAAGAAAAAACAGAAGCCCATAAGGTCTCTTAAGGTTGGAAACTGGCACACTGACCCTTCTGCTGCATTCTGTTGATCAAAGCAAATCACAAGACCAGCCGCAATTCAAGGAGAGAGGAGGAGCTGCAGTGTCCCATGGCAAAGGGCAGGGATACAGTGTGCAAGGCATTAATTAGGGCCTTCAATGCCATCATCTCCCAGCTACTCGGCAGGCTAAGGAGGCAGAGAATTGCTTGAACAGGGGAGGCGGTTGTTGCAGTAAGCTGAGATCGCGCCACTGAACTCCAGCCTGGCGATAAAGTGAGACTCTGTCTCAATAATAAAAAAGTAAAAAAAGAGAAACTGAGGTTTAGAGAGGTTGATGACTTGCCTGATGTCACAATTGGTACCAAGTGATACAGCAAGGATCACAGCTGTGCTGTCTTAAGTTCAAAACCTATATGCTTCCTCTGTTTTCCATGGTTTCAATGGAAATAACGGTAGTAAGGGTGGTATATTTGCTGGAATATGTGTTACATGTCTCCTCCTCCACTTAAGGCTCCTCTTCTTGCATCCCTCTGCCCTCATTTGCCCACTTTCGGCCTTTGCTTTGGTGCCCCTCGAAGAGGCCCTAGAGCTGGCTTTTCTGTTTTTCTCTCCCTCATCTGCCTGAGAGTTCCAGAAATGAGATGTTAATGCAGCACTTGAGTTATTTTATAGAGAAATTCTGAGCACAGAGTTGGCACATCCCAAGGGACAGCTGCACAAAACGTGAGTCTTGTAACTGTCATGTCTTCTCATTCTAACATCAGACATTCCTTCCCTTCAAGGATTTGGGAGGCTATGTGTGCTCTGTTTAGAGGAAAAGACTGGCGGTACATTGGCCCTCATCAACAAGAAACTTAAGTTTCCTTGAAGGAGATCAGGTGACTGTCCCCTCTAATCTGACAATCTCAGAACATGACTGATTACCCCAGGCTTAACCCCCATGACTTGACCCCATCCTCTCTCTGCCCCCAGAGCATTTCTGACCCATAAAAATTAGCTTTAAAAGTCAAATCTGAAACAGGTGTGGTTTCCTCCAGTCAGCCAGCAAGGTTGACATTGCCTGTGGTTAAGCCTTTCCTTGATTAATTTAGCTTGTGCTGGGAGAGTCCAGAAGTGGTGGCCTGTGGGGAAGGAGTAGGCCAGATTTGGCCCTAGAAAATAAACTAGGACACGTGGCTTTGCAGCAGAGCTGGGATGCCGGCTGGCTGACGGCAACACACCTTGTGGCTTTCTGAGGTTGGTTGGTGGTGGTGGTAGTGGTGGTGCATTTTTTTTTGTTTGTTTTTGAGACAGGATCTCACTCCCATCCCCCATGCTGGTGTGCAGTGGCATGATGCAGCTCACTGCAGCCTCAACTTCCCAGTCTCAGGGGAGTCTCCCACCTCAGCCTCTCAAGTAGCTGGGACTGCAGGTATACACCACCATACCCGGCTAATTTTTTTTTTTTTTTTTTTTTTTTTGAGATGGAGTTTTCCTATTGTTGCCCAGCCTGGAATGCAATGGTGTGATCTCGGCTCACCGAAACCTCTGCCTCGTGGGTTCAAGCGATTCTCCTGCCTCAGCCTCCCGAATAGCTGGGATTATAGGCACATGCCACCACACCCTGCTAATTTTGGATTTTTAGTAGAGACAAGATTTCTTCATGTTAGTCAGGCTGGTCTCGAACGCCTGACCTCAGTTGATCGGCACACCTTGGCCTCCCAAAGTGCTGGGATTACAGGTGTGAGCCACCACACCGGGCTGTATTTTTTTGTTTGTTTGGTTTTTTTAAGTAGAGATGGGATTTCACAATGTTGCCCAGGCTGATCTCAAACTCCTGGGCTCAAGTGATCTGCCTGCCTTGGTCTCCCAAAGTGCTGGGATTACAGGTGTGAGCCACTGTGCCTAAAAGGTGGTCCATTTTCTGCAGGACAAAGGTAGTGGTCTTCTCTGACTTCCTAACTTTCATTTGGCCTGTGCTGACTGAGTAATTCCTATATACAGGCCACCATCAGGAGCTGTGTGGATACAGGGATGAACCAGGGCCTGGATAGTGCCTGCCCCAGAAAAGCTTCTCTTTTGATGGAGGACACAGGAACCAAGGTTAAAAACCAGATCTGCATATCAGAATTTATCTGTAACTGAACTGGCGTGGGTGAGCTAAAAGCCATGTTGGCACAGAGACTGTTCTGATCATGGCCTTGATTTCTTGGAGCCACAGGAGAAGCAGGGTGAAGAGAAGATACTCGAGTAAAAAAAGCACATTCACTTGAATTAAGGGAGCTTTCCACTACGGTAATATTAGCTAATACTTTTATTGTACATACTTTGAGCTAGGTGCAGTCCTGTATGCTTTGTCTGTAACTTTACTCCTCACTACAGTCCTTTGAGATGAGTACTACTACTGCTACTACTATTCTTGTTTTTATATGTGAGGAAACCAAGGCACAGAGAGGTTAAGTCACTTGTCTAAAGTCAGGTCGGCCGGGTATGGTGGGTCATGCCTATAATCCCAGCACTCTGGGAGTCTGGGGTTGGTGGATCACCTGAGGTTGGGAGTTCAAGACCAGCCTGGCCAACATGGTGAAACCCTGTCTCTACTAAAAATATAAAAATTAGCTGGGTGTGGTGGCGCAGGCCTGTAATCCCAGCTATTTGGGAGGCTGAGCTGGGTTCTGTTTGAACCCGGGAGGCAGAGGTTGTAGTAAGCCAAGATCGGGCTACTGCACTCCAGCCTGGGCAACAGAATGAGACTCTGTCTCAAAAAAATTTAAAAAGTCAGTAAGTGGCAGAGATAAGATGTGAAGCCAGATCCAGCATCTATTTGTAACCACTGTGCCATACTACCTCAAGTTGCACAATCCTATGCCCGAATTGGCTCTATTGTCTCTGCCTTTTTTGTGGCTAGACTTACTCTTTGTAGAATACCCTCTCTGTTGGCATGGTAGAAGTGACTGACTCGAGCATTTATGTAAGTATTCCACAGCTTAAAGGGCACTTTCACGGTGGTAATTTGTTTGCTTCTCAGAGCCACTCTATGAGGGTGCTGTATCTCCCTTTTGCAGATGAAGAAACAGAGGTTCATGGGGAGGACTGCATTCCTCCCTGCCTCACAGCAGAGGCAGAGCTGGCGGCCAGTACCTGCTGTGTGTGTTGACCTCGTGTTGAGGCCAGTACCCTTTGGGCCGGGGTGGTGTGCAGGTGACGTGGCCGAAGCTGGAGTCTACAGGAAAAGTGACAGCCTGATTGATTTCCGCTTCTTCCCGTGTTTTGATTCTGAAACACTTAGCTGAGACCATTAAGGAGCATTGACAGAGAACCTTGCTTCCACAATGGAATTTTCCTTCTCTTCCTGTTTGGTATTTTCCAGTAATATTTCTATTAATGTTTCACTTTCAGAGGTACTAGCTTCCTGAGAGTTTGAGCTTTCCTAACTGCTGAGGCAGGAAGAACTGAATTATCGTTCAGTTCCTTTCCATTTTCTCCAAGGGGAACTCTCTCTCTGGATTTCCCATTATTCTGTAAAGGAAGGATCTTGGATGTGTGGGTCCAGGAGATGGAGAGAGAATTAGAACCCTAGAGAGTGACTCAGGCCCAGTGTTTTCCAAGCAGCACTTAATAGTACTGGTCAGAAAGGGACTTCCCAGGGCTGAGGAGGGGAGAGTGACTCGACAGGAGGGTGGGTGGGGGATTTGGAACCACTGGCCCACTGCTGGGTCTTGACTTACAGGCTGGACCCAGATTTCCCAGCAGGGCTGTGCGAGCCCATGCCAAATCCTTTCTTCTCATTCATTCATTCATTCATTCATTCAGTAGACATTGTTGAGAACCTGCTACATGCTGGGGATTGTTCTATTTAGGTGCTGGGAATATAGCCGTGAACAAAGCAGATAAGAGTCTATGCTCCCCTGAGTTTGCTCTCTCATGACAGGAGTCAAGCAAATATAATTAATGTCAGGGGTAGGGACTGTGGAGGAAAGTAAAGAGGAATAAAGAGGCGAGGGCAAGTGTGAATTTGGGGGTGATGTTTTATATGGGTGCTCAGAGAGGACTTTGGTAAAGGTTGTGATGGCATGAACCACCCGGCCCCCAAGGAGGGTGTTGCAGGCAGAGGAAAGGGCCACAGTGTGGAAGCCTGAGGCAGTAGCATGCCTGGTGGTTCAGGGAGCAATGTGACTGAGTGGAGCAGGTAAGGAGGAGGCGTGGAGGCAGATGCAGGCTGAAGGTGTGGGGCAGAGGATGTCGAGCCTCACAGGCATTGAAGAGGTTTCCTTGCTAACCCTGTATGAGGTGGGGCAGTGGAGGGTTCTGAGCAGAGGAGCTGACCACACAACTGACTTGCGTTTTAAAAGGTGGCTCTAGAGATTCTAGAGCGGAGGGGACCTGCGGGCAGACCACTAAAAGAAGGGCACCGGCAGCAGGTGATGAGAAGAGGTCAGATTCCAGTGTGTGGTGAAGATCAAGCCTCACGGTTTCCTGACAGAGATGAGGGAGAAGAGCCAGGATGGCTGCAGGGTTTTGTCCCTGAGCAGCTGCGATAGTGGATTCAGCAGCTGAAGCCTAGGGGTCCAGAGTGGGATGCACCCTTCCCTCTGGGGCCAGGAGGTGCCTGAGATCTCAGGGCATGGATGGCCCTCTGGGTCTGGGGGAGGAAATGGAGAACACCACCAGGAAGAGGAGGCCTCATGGAAGGTGGGTCCAGAGGAAGGCGTGGATGGTGCATCTGAGACAGAGGGGACCCCATCCACAGTGGCTGAGATTGGAAGGGGAACTCTGCTGTGTGCAGTCAGGGGTGGCCAGAGCTTGGGACGTGCCACGCTGTATTGGTCAGGAATAGAGGAAGGTGGCAAGGGGCAGGGCCCTGCCTACCACTGGTCTGAAATTGCCATGATACTCCTTATTCAAAAGAGGCCAACTGCTGTGTTGTATGGCTGAGCTGGGCACCACAGGAGGGTGGAGACAGTACAGTGATTAAGTCTCCAGGGACAGGGCTGGAGCGGCCGCTGTTTTGCTCAGCAGAGCATTTCATTGTTGGCCAATTCTGAAAGGAAGTGCTCCCTTATATGGGTTTGCTGGTACATGGGCTATGGGGTGGATGCAAACAGAACTAGGAGAATGAGAGTTTGCAGGTTTCTCCAGGCCGTGGCTGAATTCTCAAAATGAAAATCATCAGAAAGATCCTAACAGTGAAACTTTACCATTTTGTTGGAGGTGCACTCCCAGAAAGCCAGACAGCCCAGTAATCTCTCTGGTGCATTCCAAAGCCACACATGTAGTTGGGGACTGCAAGGCATTTGCAGAATGGCGCGGTGCCTACCTGCCCTGTGTGGGGTCCTTGCAAGTTGGCTATGCTCTGAGTCGATTCCTCAGAAAGGGGCTAGCTTGCATTTTGAGGTATATTTCAGCATTTATCTCTTTACTAACCTTTTACCGCTTATGACAAAATCAAGAAAAGTTTGGTATAGAAAATATGAATAAGCAAAACTAAAATGGAAACCAACCCTAAGTCTGTAATTCAAAGAAACCACCATTAATATTTTACTGCTTTTCTATCTGGCCATTTTTCAGTGCATATGTATATATATATATATTTATTTATTTGTCCCTCCACAAAAATTAATACCATATTTATTTATTTATTTATTTATTTTTGAGACGGAGTTTCACTCTTGTTACCCAGGCTGGAGTGCAATGGCGGGATCTCGGCTCACCGCAACCTCCGCCTCCTGGGTTCAGGCAGTTCTCCTGCCTCAGCCTCCTGAGTAGCTTGGATTACAGGCATATGCCACCATGCCCAGCTACTTTTTTGTATTTTTAGTAGAGACGGGGTTTCACCATGTTGACCAGGATGGTCTCGATCTCTTGACCTTGTGATCCACCCGCCTCGGCCTCCCAAAGTGCTGGGATTACAGGCTTGAGCCACTGCACCCGGCCCCCATATTTATTTTTTAAACTTGAAGAAATGGAAAGATGTCTCCAATATATTAAATGTTTAACAACTGTAATTTAATAGCTGCATTGTATTCTGTTCATATGTTAGACTTCTCCTCTTTTTCACCAACTTAATAGTACCGTAATGAACATCTTTGTAACTTAATTCTTTGCATAAGTCTGTGATTGTTTCCTTGGGGGTTGATTCTGAGAATTGTTGAATCAGACAGTAAAAAGTTTGATACATACTTCCAAATTGTATTCTAGAGAGACTTTAGAAGCTGACACCTGTTTTACCCTTCTCACACAATGCTGGGAATTCTAATGCAGGTTAGTTGCGTTTGCAGTTTCCTGGTTTCTTGGTGCAAATTTGCCTTGACCATTTGTGTTGCTTTTCCAAAACTGTTTATTATCTGTTCCTTCTTTTCTACTGCAGGGTTATCTCTGTCAATTTATAAGACCTCTTTGTAGATTAATGATGGGAGTCCCTTGCCTGCCATTTGGGTTGCAGAATACTTTTTAAAGTTTATAATTTGCCTTTTGGTTCTATATCTGGCAGTTGTTGGTTATAATGAATTGTTTTCTATTTAATCAGTCTTTATGTTCATGATTTCTTGAGTATGCTGCTGAGAAGTCTTCCTGTCTGGGCGCAGTGGCTCACGCCTGTAATCCCAGCACTTTGGGAGGCCGAGGTGGGAGGATTGCATGAGCTCAGGAGTTCGAGGCCAGCCTGGGCAACATGGCAAAAACCTGTCTCTACTAAAAATACAAAAAATTAGCTGGGTATGGTGGTGTATACCATAGTCCCAGCTACTTCAGAGGCTGAGGTACTAGGATCACTTAAACCCAGGAGGCAGAGGTTGCAGTGAGCTGAGATTGCACCAGTGCACTCCAGCCTGGACAGCAGAGCAAGTGTCTCAAAAAAAGGAAAAGTCGCCAGGCGCGGTGGCTCACGCCTGTAATCCCAGCACTTTGGGAGGCTGAGGCGGGTGGATCACGAGGTCAGGAGATCGAGACCATCCTGGTCAACATGGTTGAACCCCGTCTCTACTAAAAATACAAAAAATTAGCTGGACATGGTGGCGCATGCCTGTAATCCCAGCTACTCGGAGGCTGAGGCAGGAGAATTGCCTGAACCCGGGAGGTGGAGGTTGCGGTGAGCTGAGATCGCGCCATTGCACTCCAGCCTGGGTAACAAGAGCAAAACTCCGTCTCAAAAAAAAAAAAAAAAAAAAAGGAAAAGTCTTTCCTGCTCTAGTATTTGTATTTTCTTCTGATACTTTGATGGGTTGTTTTTTGTTTTTTTTTTCCATCGAAATTTCCATCTCTCTAGAGTTTGCTTTCATGGTACGAGGTAGGATTGTCATCTTATTTTCCAAAGGGCTAGTGTTTTTCTAGACACCCTGTATTGCTTGTTCATGATTTGTCTTTTTCTTCAGATGCCTTTTTTTTGGGGGGGGAGACAGAGTCTTGCTCTGTCCATTGCCAGGCACCAGGCTGGAGTGTAGTGGCGCCATCTCAGCTCACTGCAACCTCTGCCTCCTGGATTCAAGCAATTCTCCTGCCTCAGCCTCCTGAGTAGCTAGGACTGCAGGCGCATGCCACCATGCCCAGCTAATTTTTGTATTTTTAGTAGAGACAGGATATCACCATGTTGGCCAGGATGGTCTCGATCTCTTGACCTCCTGATCCGCCCACCTTGGCCTCTCAAAGTGCTGGGATTACAAGCATGAGCCACCGTGCCCGGCCCAGGTACCTTTTTAGACTTAAATATTTTGATTCTGTCTTGCCCTGACAGTGTTTAGGTCTCATCAGCAATTATGTTAATGACGATGAAGGCCTGTCTTTATAAAATGACACCTTTCTTCTGCAGATACCCATGCTCTTATTACACATTCAACTCCTGACATCTGAGGTAAGTAACAAGGTATTAATTAGGGCTTCATCTTTACTCACCACAGCAGATGCTACACCTGCTGTGGTGGGTGGGATGTGGCCAAGACAGCCTTGCCTTGCCTCTGGTGGAGTCAGCATCCTCCTCTGAGACCAGAGGCTGGGCTGTCTAGGTGTATTTGGGGCAATCACTGACACTGGTCTGCCCTGCCCATGTGGCTTGAACCAAGCCAGTGTTTCAGTTTGCACAGTGACTTTTGTAGAGAAGGGGGTGTAGCATTCAATTATCCAACCATATTTCAGCACTGGGTTGAGTCCTGTGGGACCATCAGAGACGATTAAGCCTGGGTGCTCTAGCTCAGAGCCCAAGAGTGGGTATTGGAGAGGAAGGAAATCATTGTCCACATAGACAGGCAGGTAAATGACTCCCTGAGCAGACAAGAGAAGCGTTTGGGCTGAGGTGGGTGTCGCTGGTGGGAGAGTTCAGAATGGATAGGATTTGAAGGTGTGGCCTGTGTGTGGGCCACATGATTTTGGTCACTCATATTTTTTAACCCCTGCAAAAAGTCCAGATGATGATAATTCAAGTTCTTCCTCTGCATGCCACTCTTTTCTGTTCCCCATCAACCCAGGTGTCCTGTGCCTTCACTCAGCAAAAGATTTTTTTCCCAGACCACTCGGCCTGTCTCTCTTTTTCTGGCTCATGCTGGTGTCAGAAAAATCTATCCTGCAGTGTTTGCTGTGAGGCTTATGACATTAACGAATTGCTATTAAAGGAACAGATTAAGTCCAGGAGTGTTCGTGAGGAATAAATGCAGGAAAAATGCAAATTTCTGAACACTGCTGAACATGACCACACTATGTGTTTCATCACGTCACTGAACCCAAGACCAGACCTGGCAGCACAGTAGAATTACCTGCACAGCATTTGGCAAATTTCAGTTCTCTAGGCTCTCATCCCAGATTAATTAAACCATGGTGTCCAGAAACGGGACCAGGGCATCAGTTATTTTTGAAACTCCCAGATGATGTTGATCTGCAGTCAAGGTGGAAAGCTGCTATCTTGGACCTTTGGTGTCCCAGAGAGCTGGGGATCACTCCATCCAACCCTCTTCCATCCATACCGAAAACTTCTCACTGTTGAGATTTGTCACCTTTTGTCCAGCCACCTTTGCACAGCTAGGATTGATTTTTTTTTTTTTTTTTTTTTTTTTATGTTTACTCCAGCTTGTTGAGCACCTGGTATTCACAGGAGCTCTGTTGGCTGAACTTTTTTTCTTTGTAGATTCTGCTACTGTCTTGGTTTGACTCTCTGAGGTCAAATAGAACCAGTCTAATCTTGCTTTTTTCATATAAGGACCCTGAAATATGCGATTGTATCTTAAAAGGCAGAGAGAAGCTGCAGGCTATAACATTGCCCACAGAGCCAGGTTCCCAGCCAGGACCCCAGCTGCTTAAGGGCAAGGACCCTTTGATGTCACAACTGCGGGGTTCTTGATGGAGCCCAAGTCTAGGAGCTCCCTGTGGGCAGGAAGTAACAGACCAGAGCAGATTCTCAATGGGTCAGTTGAGGTTGGCACTGAGGTGTTAACTCTGCAGGCAGGTGACTGGATGGAGAATAAGGTCAGATTCCCAGGTGGATTTGGGGAGTCTCTGCGGAGGAGCAAAGGAGCTGACAGGAGTGGATTCCTGAGGAGTAGGTAGCAAGTAGATCAGAGGTTGCCTGGCTGAAAGCACTGTGATGTCAGTCCTGGGCATTCCCTGTCCTGGTTCTTGGCTCCCTTTTGGGGGCTAGCTGGCAAGGTCATGCACCACAGGAGCCCAGGGCTGTTGCTCCAGACACCGCAGAATCCAAGTCTGTCCCACTCTGGTGGCATGAAACACTGGCTTTAGGGTCAGAAGTCCAGAGCTCAAATCCTAGCCCTGATACTTGGAAGCTTAGTAACCTGGGACAAGTGATTAAATTTTCTGGGCCTGGAATGCCCCATCTGCTATGTAGGCATAATAGTAATAGATGGGGTTTCCTGACCATTTGCTCTGTGTCACTATAGGTAACCCTTTCAATACTTGATCCTTACTGTAGGTCTTTGAGGTGGTGCTGTGAGAAGCCCCATTTTACAGATGGTAAGGCATTTGGAGATGAGGTTCAGGGGAAGTACATTGGGTCATTATGAGGATTAAATAAAATCATTTGTTGAAATGGCTAAGCATAGTGTCTAGCATTTAGGAAGAGCTTTATGTGTCATCTGAGAGCTGCCTGGGCAGTCAGTTGCAGTATTTCAGGCTCTTGGTGCCTCTGCCTAAAGCATTTGATATCCTTCTAACTGGGTTCCCCACCTCCAGGCCCAGCTTAGGGCCCCACCCCCACCTTCTCTAACCTGTCCCTCAACATTCATAATGTTAATGTTTTTATATTTTTTTGGCCTGTGTGTCTTGGGCCTCAGTCCAGCTTTGAACTTTAGGCTTTCTATATCCACGGTAAAGTCAGTGGGGTTGCCCTTTCTGGGCTGATGATGTGGTCCTCAAAAAGTGAACCTATCCTCATCTTGATGGGTCCGCTTATGGTTAAGCTTTAACTGAGATCACCACTCTGTTCTAGGAGCTTGATGTGTTAGCTCACTGATCCCCACAACACCCCATAGGAGGCAAGTTCTATTAAAAGTACCATTTTACAGATGAAGAAACTGAGGCAAATAAGTTAGTATCTTATCATAGGTGACACTGCTAGTGGTGGGCAGAGCTGTAGCTGCGGTTCCAGCCGGGCAAGTCAGTCTGTGTTACACAGATGCAGGGGACAGTGACAGGGGTCAGCTTTGTGTCAGCTGATGGCCATTTAGAAACCATAGCTCTCTTTTGTTGATGAAGTATCTGGTTTGGGCCAGGTACTCTCCATAGGCATTCTTAGGACAGTGCTGCCAAAGGGGCATCAAGGAAGGCTTCATGGAGGAGGTGGCATGCAAGCAGGGCCTTCATGGATAGGGAAGATTTGGATAGTTAGAGATTAGTGGATGTAAGGAGGACATCCTGGGACAGGGGCCCTCTGAATGGTCCCTACTAGATGATGGAAGAGAAGCCAGGCATGGGAAGGCCTTCAGGGCCAGGCCACAGTTTGGTCTTTATTCCGTGGGTAATGAAAGGTGGTGGAGGGAGGAAGTGAAAGGGTCAGTTTCATGCTTTAGGGAAACCTGCACGTCTGTAGCTTGAGGGACAGGTTAGAGAAGGTGGGGGTGGGGGCCCTAAGCTGGGCCTGGAGGTGGGGAACCCAGTTAGAAGGACATCAAATGCTTTAGGCAGAGGCACCAAGAGACTGAAATACTGCAACTGACTGCCCAGGAAGCTCTCAGATGACACTGGGCAATCGAGAGAAATTGACCGAGTGCTTGTCAGGAGGATGGATTTTTCTGTCAATAGCTGAGACGTCCTCTGTGGGAGTTTGTGAGTTAGTCCATCAGAGCATTTTTCCACATTCTGTCAGAGCCAGATGGAACATGTGCCTGGGTCACGGAGTCTGGGCTGGGAATAGCCCTGCTGTTTGGAGAGCTGGGCAAAGGAGGCCTTGTACAAGTTAGACTGCCTGTTTCTGCCGAAACATGGAGCAGGAAAGGACAGAGCTACCGAGCAGCCCATCGGAGAGGAAAGATGTGGGGGGACTAAGGAGGTAGGGGAGCAGGTCATGTGTGTTCTGGGGGTGGACAGAGCTAGTCACCTGCCTTTGAGATGGAGCCTCTGCTCTCCCATCAACACCTTGTGGAGTTACAGCCTTTCCAGGATGTCCAGGCAAACGACGGCAATTAGAAAGAAGTCATGTAAAGTTGCTGGTGTCATAGCTGAGGTCTTCAGAAGACAGGCATTGCAAGAGGGGAAAGGGAAAACCAGGGCTCTGAGCCAAATGCGGGATGTTGACCTTGGGAGGATGTCCTCCCAGGGAGAAGCTCTTTGAAAAACAATAAGTGCTCAGCCTCCTTTGGGTCCCCAGAGGGAAAGAAACATTAGCCTTGATGAAGATGTTTGCTGGGCTCAGTCAAAGAGCCCCTTGAGGATCCCTGAACAATTCCTTATATATTCACTGCTCCATCAGAGGGCCACTCTGGCCGGCAGAGCTCTCTTTACAGGCTCAGAAGAAACACTTTGAAAAGATCTAGTAATAATGTTGCCATCAGCCGCCTCCTGCCTGTCGGGCTTCTGTGGGGCTCTGGATCATCTGAAAGCCATCTGTGGTGTGACTGTGAAGTGACGAGATGGTGGGAGTTGGTGTCATCACTTCCTTATCACCCACAGGACAGCTGAGAACACTGTCACAACCTGGATGACACTCCCAGGCCTTGCGCCTGAAGGCTGTCAAAGTGCAGGCACCCAACCTGGGCATCTTTGAGGTCTTGCCTACTTGCCCCTTGTCCCTCTGCCTTGAAGTTCTTTTTTTCTTTTTTTTTTTCCTAGATGGAATCTCAACTCTGTTGCCAGGCTGGAGTGCAGTGGTGTGATCTTGGCTCACTGCAACCTCCAACTCCCTGGTTCAAGCAATTTGCCTGCCTCAGCCTCCTGAGTAACTGGGATTACAGTCATGTGCTACCATGCCCAGCTAATTTTTGTATTTTTTAGTAGAGATGGGGTTTCACCATGTTAACCAGGATGGTCTCGAACTTCTGACCTCCTGATCCACCCACCTTGGCCTCCAAAAGTGCTGGGATTTCAGGCATGAGCCACTGTGCCTGGTCTGCCTTGAATATTATATTCAACTTTGACCCAGATTCTTTGTTACCTGCAGCCTAGGATAGAAGTGGGCCTGGTTTTGAAAAGGCAGAGAAACTCCTTAATCCAGGCAAACTGATTTGAGGAATCCTTGTAGATGATTAGACATGAAGGCTCTAGTGGAAGCAGAAATTGTGACAACTCAGAGGATGCTAAGTAAGCAATTTGGTAGTAAGAGGTTGCAGTCAGCGGTTGAGGCATGCAGGCACGTTCTTTTTTGTGTCTTTAATACTGCTCAGTTTCGCCCCCTCACCCCCAAATTAGAAGTCTCTCTTTTTTTGTATCTGCCTGGCCAATTTGGAAATGGTTATCCTAGAAAATACCTTACCCTTTGCTTTTGATGGTTTCTCTGATTATACCTTTTTTCTTTCTACAAACTAGCAGACACTTAAGAGTATTGGATTTCTTAACATTTGGCAGCTTCTAGTTCCATATATATTCAAACGTTTCTTACTATGAAAGTAAATTTCAGTTGTATACATGCATTCATTTAGAGAGACAGTTTATGCCTGATATTTCTGACGGCCACCTTCATAGTTTTGGGGAAGGGACTTTAGATCTGTGAAGGGTACTGAAACAAAACATACGTTTTGTTCATACATTCTTGTGTCTTCCCAGACTTTTCTTTAAAAAAAAAAAAAAAATCCCAGAAAGAGAAATCAAGGCTTCCCTTGCAGGAAGAGGCCTGGCTACCTTAGAAGAGCCATATATTTGAATTTCAAAGGTTTGTTTGAATGTGAAATCTAAGGTAATCTTGCATTCATAGTCTAAATTCAGAGATGAGCAAATTAGATTGTCATTATTAAGTCTATTCCTTAGACTTAATTGGGCCATGGCATTTTCTGCTGCTTGGTTCTTTGGTGGTAAAAGGGAACCTTTCCCATTGCTGAATAAAAGAAAGACTACTTGGGCCCTTTTGCTGAAGGACTGTGACATTTCCCTGCATGTTTCTGGGGTTGGAAGATCAAGACATTGACAGGTGGATTTAAGATTACAGGGTGTGACTTGGGGATTGTAGCAAGCTGTGTTTCAGATCATCATGCATTTGATTTAAAAATGTCAGCTGGGTGCGGTGGCTCGCGCCTGTAATCCCAGCACTTTGGGAGGCCAAGACAGGAGGATCACTTGAGGTCGGGAGTTCGAGACCGGCCTGACCAACATGGAAACCTCATCCTTACTCAAAGTACAAAAATTAGCTGGGCGTGGTGGCACATGCCTGTAATCCCAGCTACTTGGGAGGGTGAGGCAGAAGAATCACTTGAATTTGGGAGGCGGAGGTTTCAGTGAGTCAAGATCACATTATTACACGCTATCCTGGTTAAAAAGAGTGAAACTCCATCTCAAAAAAAAAAAAAAAAAAAGATATCCCCATGGTACCTGCTCAAATACTGGCCTAGGGGCCTATGAGGGAAGCAGTGTGGACCAGTGAAGGAGCCCTGCCCAGGGTTAGTCTGGGTTCAAGGTCAGACTGTGACTGTGAGCAAGTTACTTGACCTCTCTGAGCCTGTTTTCTTTTTTTGGTTTTGTTTGTTTGTTTGAGACTGAGTCTTGCTCTTTCGCCCAGGCTAGAGTGCAGTGGTACAATAGCTCATTGCAACCTCTGCCTCCTGGGTTCAAGTGATTCTCCTATCTCAGCCTCCCAAGTAGCTGGGATTACAGGTGTGTGTGCTACCACGCCCAGCTAATTTTTATATTCTTTTAGTAGAGATGGGGTTTTGCCATGTTGACTAGGCTGGTCTCGAACTCCTGACCTCAGGTGATCCGCTCATCTCAGTCTCCCAAACTGCTGGGATTGCAGGCATGAGCCACCACACCTGTCTGAGCCTGTTTTCAATGAGGATGTTGGCTGGGCTCTCACACCTGTAATCCCAGCACTTTGGGAGGTTGAGGCAAGATGATCGCTTAAGCCCAGCTTGGGCAACATAGGGATACCTTGTCTCTACAAAAAAATTTTTAAATTAGCCAAGTGTGGTGGCATGCATCTATGATCTCAGTTAATTGGGAGGCTGAGATAGGAGGATCACTTAAGTCTGGGAGGTTATGGCTGCAGTGAGCTGAGATGGCACCACCGCAGTCTAGCCTAGGTGACAGAGCAAGACTCTGTCTCAAAAATAAATAAAATAAAATAAAATAAAATAAAATAAAATAAAATAAAAAGGATGTTCATCCCTGTCCTGAGATAATCTGAGAAGGTGCCTGTGGAATGGACTGTATAAATCAAAGTTGCCTAAAAATGTTGGAGACTTGGTTTTAGGTCAAAAAGTGACCGGAAACAGTGAGAGAACGACATGGAGAAGCTTACAAGTTGTTACCCTGTGACACCAGTGGTGCCCTCCTAGGGAAAAACACCTAAGACATTTGGCAAAACAAAAAAACTGGAAATTCCCTAAATATCCAACCATGGGAAATGGCTAATGTGTGCCCTAAAGTGAGAGGGAATATAGTCAACAAAAGTTGAGCTGAGTAACTCCACTGCAAAATTATCAAGATGGAAAACACTCAATGATGTAATACTTTATTTTTTATATATTTATCATTATTATTTTGAGACAGGGCCTTGCTCTGTCACCCAGGCTAGAGTGCAGCCGTTCCGTCATAGCTCACAGAAGACTCCACCTCCGGGGCTCAAGAGATCCTCCAGCCTCAGCCTCCCAAGTAGCTGGGACTACAGGCACTCCCCACCATGCCCAGCTAATTTTTAAATTTTTTGTAGAGTAAGGGTCTCACTGTGTTTCCCAGGCTAATCTCAAACTTAAGTGATCCTCCCGCCTCAGCTCCCAAAGTGCTAGGATTACTAGTGCGAGCTGCTGCAACCGGCCAGAATCAATACTTTTTTAAAGGCAGGATATAAAAAATGATGAATATGTGTATTCTTTTCCAATTATGGCATTCCCAGCTACCTATGTAGAAAAACTGGAAGGAAATTGACCAAAATGTAATGGTTATCACTGGAAGGTTGGAATATTTTGCAGTTTTTAAAAACAAATGCAAATCATTTAATTACTATTGGAAATGTTTTAAAAGTAGTAACATTGCAAGCAATGTGGGGAGGGGGATGACAAGGTGAGGTGAGGGAGCATAGGCTCTCCGCCTCCCAGCAGAATTTTTGCTGGGGCCATCTGAATAAGTTGTTGAACTTCAAAGCCGCTGAGTGTCTGTCTCATTGTGTTGGAATGCTGGCGATGAGGATCGCAGGAAGTGGTGACAAGCCCTTTGTTATATAAGCTCACCAGCCTTGCTCATTGGTGCCAGCTTTGGCCCTTGGTGTTCGATCGGGACTTTATCTGTCTGTCTGGGGCCACAGCCTTAGCTCGGGCAAGGGCCTGAGCGGGAACTGTATAGTCAGGCGCAGGAAGCAGCAACTCACACCCTTGTTTGCTTAACACCCGCTGGCACTTTGGGCTATTCCATGAAAGGAGAAAGGACAAAGTGGAGGGATTTACTGGCGTTCTTCCTGAGCTGTAAAGATGGGGGATTTTCCCTTGCCTCTTTGGAAGAAATCTATCTTGCATCCTCCAAAATGCAAGAGCAACCTGCTTTTTGATCTGCTGTTTCTCAGTTCCTTTTAGTTCTGTTTTTATAACTGTGGTCCTGCTGAAGGCATTAGCCAAGAGGAGTAGGAATGTTGCAGTTCCAGAGCCAGATTGCACTTTTCCCCTCTGTTAACTTCCCCGTTTGAGGCAGGCAGAGCCAGGCCTCGCACAGGACAGGTGCTCAGTGAAGGCTTGCAGTCTCCAGGAGTTTTCTGTACCGAAGAGGGTATGTGTGTGTGTGTGTGGGTGGGTGGGTGGGTGTGCGTGCACGCTTGTGTGCATGCACCCTTGTGGGTAAGAAGATTGGACTGTTGTAACTAGAAAAGAGCTCAGCCTTGTGCCTGAAGTGCCTTAGCGGCTTTCGGTTCAGCGCCTACTGTATGCTATACTCTGTTGGGTGCTTTAGGTACCTCTCTCATTGGAGAGTCCTCACAGGAACTCTGATAGGAAGATACTATTTTTCATACAAGTAAGCAGATATGGAGAGGTCAGAGGACATGTCCAAGGCCTGCCAAACTTCCATTTTTATTGACATTCCTGTGTTATCTGGATACCAGGGACTGGGCTCCTTGAGACCCTGATCTCATTTTTCACTCACCGCCCCCCACCCCTACCACGACAGCTGTCACTGAACCAAAACACTGACCATTCTGGGTGCATTGAACCTTGAGGTGCCATGGCTAGGTGATGTTGGCAAGTCCCCTCGCCTCCCTGGTGTCTACATTTATAAAATGGTCGTGTGTTCTTTTCTCTCAGCAGGCCCTATCTTTTCCCAAAACTCCCCAGGACAGCCCTTAACAGCCATCTCCAGACCGCAGGTTCCTGTGGAATGTTGTTTATCTTGTAAGAGGTAGTCATGAGCCACAAGTGACGAAGAGATTTTTACTATCAGGCTGAGGTCCAAACATTATATGACTGTTGTCCCCAATTAATGAGATACAAGAAACAAAGTTGTGCAACTTGACAGTGAAGCCACATCTCTCATTGCGATTTCAGTTCCTTCCATGTTAGAGGCATGCGTCCTGCCCCTGGCAAGCTTGTGTGTTTCATTCCTTGGTGTGATCACCCACCTTTTCACCTAAATTGGTTTGGAAAAACCGTGGGCAGTTTCTAGAAATTAAATCCACTTCAGAATATGGAAGATTGACCACCCAAGATGTTCAGAGGAATGTGGTGTCTCCTGAGGGCCCTATTCGGAGAACAAGGACCCAGGGGGGCTTCAGGCACCAGTATGTTGTTCTCAGGGCAGCTGCTTGTTCCTGTTTGTGTGTATTCAGTTCTCATGTGTCTAACACAGAGGTCAGCAAACTTTTTCTGTAAAGGGCCAAATAATAAGTACTTCAGGCTTTGCAGCAACACGATTTCTGTTGCCTGTTTATTTCTTTAGGGGGCCATAGACAATATATAAATGAACATTGCCACGTTCAGCAACACTTTATTTACAGAAGTAAAGCTTTGCCCATCGCTGGCAGAAAACCTTAGGTGCTTTTTTTTTTTTTTTTTTTTTTTTGAGACAGAGTCTTGCTCTGTCACCCAGGCTGGAGTGCAGTGGTGTGATCTTGGCTTACTGCAACCTCCGCCTCCCAGGTTCAAGTGATTCTCCCACATCAGCCTCCTGAATAGCCAGGATTACAGGTGTGTACCACCATATCCGGCTAATTTTCGTATTTTTAGTAGAGATGGGGTTTCACCATGTTGGCCTAGCTGGTCTTGAACTCCTGACCTCAGGTGATCCACCCTTCTCAGCCTCCCAAAGTGCTAGGATTACAGGCATGAGCCACCTGCACCCAGTGCCTCTTTTCATAATCATGACCCATGTTGACTTGTCATCTCTGTGTTTTACACATACCCATTTCAACCTGTTTTGACCCCACCCCCTCTTGGTTTCTTTCAAGCTGTCTCTGGCCTAGACAGGCTAGAAGATCTTTAATCAATCCTTACATTGCACAGAAGTTGCCCATGATCTCATGTAAAAAAGTATTTGTCTTTTAAAAATGCACCATTTTTACTGTACCTGTGTTGTGCTGTGTAGGATTTCTTGTGTCAGATTCATTACAAAGTGGTAGAAAATTGATACATTGTCAGATTGCTTTTTGTTGTGCCTCTTTTCTTTCTTTCTTTTTTTTTTTTTTTTTTTTTTTTTTGGTTTTGGAGACGGTCTTGCTCTGTTGCCAAGGCTGGAGTGCAGTGGCACAATCTTGGCTCACTGCAACCTCCGCCTCCTGAGTTCAAGCGATTCTCCTGCCTCAGCCTCCAAAGTGACTGGGATTACAGGAATGCACCACCACACCTGGCTAATTTTTGCATTTTTAGTAGAGTCGGGGGGTCTCACCATGTTGGCCAGGGTGGTCTCGAACTCCTGGCCTGAAGTGATCCACCCACCTCGGCCTCCCAAAGTGCTGGGATTATAGGCATGAGTCACTGCGCCCAGCCTGTTGTGGCTTTTACAAATGCTGTTAGAAGAAAAGTCCCATACCTGATATCCCATGTTGCTGGAGTCTTGACCCTTTTGATCTGTCCTTTATCTTCTTGTCTTCCAAAAGTGACTCTGGACATGTCATCATTTAGACACTACCCATGGCTTCTATCATGTCCAGATTTATAACTCGACATTCCAGCTGACCCTTACGTCTTGGAAAGGTGCCTTGTTACTCCATCCCTTCCATGATAGCCAGCTGGGACCCTCTGGCCTTGTGCCAGGATGCAAGGCTTATCTATATGCCTCTGTGTCTTCATGTGTGTGTCACACATTTATCTTCCTTGTCCTCTTAAGTGCACCTACAGGCACCTACCACCACACCTGGCTAATTTTCACATTTTTAGTAGAGATGGGGTTTCACCATGTTGGCCAGGCTGGTCTTGAACTCCTGATTTCAGGTGATCACCCACCTCGGCCTCCTGAAGTGTGGGATTACAGGCGTGAGCCACCACCCTGCTCCCGCCCCTTTATTTTTGAGACGGAGTCTCTGTTGACCAGGCTGGAGTGCAATGGCAGATCTCAGCTCACTGCAACTCCGCCTCCCAAGTTCAAGTGATTCCCCTGCTTCAGTCTCTGTCCTGCCATTTGTGAGGCTTCCTGACCTCCCACCCTTACCATATGTCCACACTTCTTGTGGGAGCAGTCACACCATGTCATGGCTCTTGGAGAGCCACAGTGAGAGCCCTGCACCTTGCACAGGGCCTGACCCCAGAGTGGGCACAGAAGTACTTGTCAGATAAGTAATCTCAGAGAGGTTGATTGAAGGCCCAGTATGCTCTAAAACCCCGATAGTCTCAAAATTGCCAGTAACTCCAACACGGAACAAAACCTCCAAACCCCAGTGTCCCTCAGAGCAGCCAAGACTCTACATTTTAGGCATCTAGTGGCCTTGTGCAGGCCTGCGCTGCCTGCCTTTTGGTGTGGTGGTGAGGCTTCTGGGTGAGTGTGTTGGTGGCATTGGGAAGAGCAGCTTTCATTCTCTTCCGTGGTAGGTAGGAGTGATGATCAAAAACAATTAGCAATGACTGAGCACCTCCTCTGTGCAGAGCTTTGAGCTAGGGACTTCTGTGTGATCTGCAGAGGATTCACGGCCTGTGAGACCTTAGGAGTGCTTCAGCTCCTTCAGCGTCATGCTGAAGTACTTAGTAAGTACTTAGTAAATATTTTATAGATGAATAAATGAATTAGACTAGAAGGAGACTTTTCTGGAAAGATTTGTTGCAGCCAGACTGAAGGGCTGCAAATACCATACTAAAGAGTTAATTGAGCCTTTGGCCCACAGGCAGTGGGACTCCAAGACAGGTTTGTGCAGGGAGGGACGTCTGCACAACATGTGTCGCACTTACCCCATTATTTGCCCTTTCCGGTGTGACTGCGATGCCAGATAATGAGGTGTTGGGCTGCACAAAGCGCTTCCTTGTGCTCAAGAGAGGCAGGGCCAGCCTTGAAGCCAGTTGGCCACCGGCCTCCTCCCTGTAATTTATGTGCAGTGGCAGGTTAGAGTGGGCTGCCAGGCAGAGCCAGGGCATGCCCGCCTCTCCAGGTCACCACTTCGGTGTGCTGGCTCCAGCATAGGGACCACAGCTCTGGCACAAGGCCTGGCTCTGAGCTTTCTCTGCTGCCAGTGCATTCAGGGAGGATAGTTTCTATGGCAGGGGAAGGGGGAGCACCACTGACCCTCCATACCTCTGCCCTCCAGCTCCACGTTCTCAGACTTAGACACCTTGGGTTTCTCTCCCGCCTAAAGATGGCTGTCTGGACAGCAGTGTTCCCAGCGATCACTTTTTCAGGGAGGCTGCAACTCACTGCTTTTAGATGGGGCAATGCACAGTTAACATGTCAGTCCTCAGAATCTAAGTACCTGGATGGAGCAGTTATCCCGTTCAAAGGAGGGTGTTGTTTTTTTTATTTGTTTGTTTTTCATTCAGTTCCCTATGTGTTTACTTGGTAATGTCCCTAGGCATGGGCACAATGGGGAATGCAGAACAGAGCACTGTGACTTAGAAGCTGGGGGCAGAGCAGTGGACACAAGTCCTTCCACTGCAAAGCTAGACATGGTGTAACAGGGTGTCCGATGAATTAATTCTGGGAGAGGAATCTGGATAGGCTACTTGGAGGAGATGATTTTGGTCTGGTCTTGAACACTGGCTAGGGGAATAATGAAATGTACTCTAGGCAGAGGGCACAGCTTGGCCAAAAGCATGGAAATTGGCAAGGACAAGTTGGGTCTGGTGAGAAGGGTGGAGGACTGGCTCAGTGGGAACAGGTGGGGCTGTGGGCGGTCTGGCTGACTTTGGGGTTTGAGCAGCTCCTAGGGCCTGGCCAGAAACTTAGCTGGGTAGTCATGGGTCTGAGGAGCCTCTGTGACTGCAGGGAGCCCGGGAAAGCCTAGAGCCTGGCCTGGTCCAGGGCAGACATTTGTTGGGAATGGTGGGAATTAACAGGAATTCGACTTCGAGGCTGGGCCAGGTCACCCCAGGAAAACCCATGCTTGGCCAGGCTGGAATTGGGCCCCTGCTGTTCTGGCTATGGCTGCTGCTTTCTTGGCCCAGCCTTCCAAGAGCCTGTCACAAGTGATTTCCGAGGGAAGCCAACAGAGGAACATGGTGGAAATGTCACTCCCTGGGAGGCAGATCCCCTCTTAAATGCTCAGCTGAAGGTGGAGGCAAGAGAGCGCTGACCCCTGCACTGGCACTTTACAGTTTGCCCCGAGCTTCCCAAGGAGTCAGAGATACTGGGGATTTTCCCTTCATATTTTAGGGTTGGAGAAATGAACTGCTTGGTCACCCTGAGTGGGGCTGGGGCCTCCCCACACTGGACCCAGTGTGTTACACACAGTACTACTCCTCAGTAATGAAAGGGCATGTGGGCAGTTTGGAGGTGAGGTTAGCAGTTAAACGGTAACTGAAGATGGTGGGTGACTTCTCAGCTTACTGTGCCCTGGGCACCATGCTAAACTCTGCTTTGCTTTGTTGCACCAACACTCGTGGGTGGGTATTTCTGTTACCCTCATAAGGAGACTGGGGCACAGAGGGTTTAAGTAACGTACTTGGTGACCCCGCACAGGACAGATGTGGCAGTCCCACCCTAGGGCCTGTGCTCTAATCCTTGATGCCGCCCCGGCGAAGCCAGACGTCGGCACGTTTCCCCCGTCTGCCCCAGCGCACCTAGCGTGCTTTATAATTAGAACAGACTGCAGCGCCAGCTAATGACTTCCTCATGAGATTAATATTCAGAAACTCAGGAGAAAATTGAAGAACAAGAAAGGAAATAGGTAGAGAATGAGGTTGTTTCCACTAAGGCCCAAAGCACTATTTAAAAAGTATGTTTGAGAGCTGACTTGGGCTGTGTTTTGGCAGTCGGAAGGCTGGCACTCTAAGTACCTGTCCTCTGCCTGTGCTTCATGCATTCAGTACTGGCCCTTGCCTTGATCTCTTTGTGGAGGGCAGCTGATCACATCCCTCCTGTCAAAGCATAAGCCTGAACCAGTTCCTTGACTTCTCAAAACCTCCGGTGACTTCCCACTGCCTTTCAGAATAATGTTGGGTTGCTTTAACCTGTCATCCACATCTCCACGCCATCCCCACCCGCAACGAGGTTTTCTCTGTCTCCCTTTTCTTCCCAGGGCTCACTGAAGTTTTACACCTCTGCTCTTGCCGGTGCCCATTTCTGAAGCAGGCGTGACCTTCTCCTTCCCATCACCCATCCAGCCTAGCAAATGTAGCTTTGACTCAGATCCTGCTACTTGGCAAAACTGTCCGACGCAGTCTCCCTCTTGCCCCATACCATGGGTCACGCCTGGGCCTTGTGACTCTCTGGCCCACCTTGCATGATAGTGCCATGGTTTAAGGTCGGATTCTCTTCTCCACACATAGCTCCCTCCTGGCTGGTGGATTCACCAGTGCGTGTACATGGTTATGGAAGGGAGCTAGGGTAGAACCTTTACTGGCAAAGGTAAAATGTAGGCTCTTGATTAGGGAAAAGGGCTTTCTGGGTATCAGGCATGAAGGGGAAGGGCTTGTTTCAGTTTGTGTAGAAAGAAAGCAAAAGACTTGGTGGTGGCCACTTTTTGGACCTCCATCCCTGCCCAGAAGAAACTAACCTGTGGCTTGTTAGCCTGGAGAAGAGGACTTCAGTAAGGACAAATGTCCTCAGACCTCCTCTGCCCGAGTCCCACCAGGTGCCCAGTCCTGTGGAAGTTAACTTTAAGCATCTCTGGGGCAGTATCTTCCACCCTAGCCCTTCCACGTGTCCCCAGTGCGGATTCGTTCCCACTGCACCCCACCCTGCACCCTCCCTTGCCCTTCATCTCCCAGAGCGCACGTCACACCTCTGCTCCAACAGTTTCATGCTGTCTTTGTTTATGAAAAAGCCCCAAAGACATCTAGAGCCCTCAAAATCCATTCCCAAACTCCTTTTCTTCATTTTACTCTACACCTCCCTACAAACTCTGCAACATCATAAACTAGTCTCTTGACTGCCCCTTTCCTCACCTGCAGCCCCCCAACCCCCATAGTGTGCCCTATTGTTGATAACCCCTGCCTGAGCCAGGGGAGACCACCACCTCCTCCAGGAATCCATCCCAGCCACTCCAGCACTACCTGCCCACCCACCCTCCTGCCTACTCACCCGCTCTTGGTGGAATGGCATGCAGCGGCTGGGGATGGGGGTAGCTCTTCATTTGAGCAGAGCAGTGGAGCTATGGCTGACCCTGTGCCCTCTCTGTGTCCCTCCACCAAACTGGATGGGTGCTGCTACATGTATGGGGAGGCCTCCCTTCTCAAGCCCCCGTTTAGGGATAATGGCCAGCCTTCATGTGGCAGCTTCCCACACATGGTGGGTGGTCTCGTTTCCTCCTCAGCAGACCGTCATCTCTATCTTACCCTTGAGGCAGCCAAGACTTGCCCGAGGTCACACACATGGCCAGCCAGTGGCGAGTGGAGGCCACACCCTAGCCTTGCCTTGTCCAGTGTTGCCCTCTCTGATTCTCTGAACCTGGATGTTCAGCTGCCGTTGACAGTGAGTTCTGAGCTTTGGAAGGAATTGCCTTCCTGCAGACAGTGGCTATGGGGAGAGACCCCCTGACCTGAGGCAGTGTGCTAATTTCTGAGGAGGAAACCCCCCCAGGCTTATCCTCTGCAAACAATCATCACAAGAATTAGGGGGCTGTAAACTAGCCTGGCACGCAGCTCGAGAAAGTGGCCTCAGAACCCAAATCATGAATTCTGGCACAAAATAAGACTGTGGACCAGGGATTTGTGGAGGGTGGGGCATGGGCCACCAGACTTCCATTGAGAGGCCTTTGGATGGGACTCCTCCTCCTCTCCCCTCACGCTCCAGCTGTGAGTAGCCCCAGAGGCCTGTGGCCTGCCGGACTAGCTGCTGCCCTCACTGAGGCAGGAGGGGATTGAAGGCCCCGCCTGCCTGGCTTGGACTCAGGAGGGAGCTGAGCTTCCCTGAGATGCTTCTTATATCAGGGCTGTTTCCGGATGACCCCCTTGCTACATGTTTTACTGTGATTGTGCGGTCAAGTTAAAGAGGTTGTTCAGGAAGTAAGATTACAACAGGACCTTGTGGTGGCTTTGTAACCTCTGCTCTGTAGATGGTGGGGAGTGGGCCCATAGGGAGGGGCCAAGGGTAGTAAAATCTAGAATCATGGAATCCATTCATTCACAGAGGACTTTGCCACAAAATGGGGTTGGAGTCCTTGGCTCCAGGGCCATGACCCCCTTTGGATCTTGCAGCCTAGAAGTTGCAGTGGCACATATGGGCTAATGACTGAGCAATTCCCACAATGCTCTAAAGTCTTGCCCTAGGCTTTCTCTTGTGCTTATCATTCAAAATGCACTTTTTTGCAAAAGAGCCCATTTTGTCAGTCTTCTGGGTTAGATGTAATGATAAATTGGAAAAGTGGTTGTTTTGTCTGGTTTGAAGATGACATTGGAGGCTTAAAGGCCCGACAGCAGTGTCTGACAGGGCACTTTATCTTAAGGATGCTTTTCGCCATTCTAACGATGTGTATTATCCACATTTTTTTCCAGGGAAGAAAACGTTCTCTGGCAACCCCTTTTTTGCACTGTAGTGCCCTGGGCTGTCACGCCCGCCCACCGGCCCTGCCAGATAAGCTTCAGGAGTTCAGAAACATGTTTTTCTTCAAGGCTGACATTCTGTCTCAGAAAACTTCCATCTCCTCACTTCCTCGGCTCCCCATCCTGCCTGCTCTGTTCCTGCCTTTGTTGTCTTTAGCAGACACTCCCTCTCCAGGGTTCCATCTGCCTTTCCCCTCTTCTCCTTGATACCTTCCTGGTGAGTGGCCCCTGCACACTGTCACTCCCCAACGCCCAGTTTCTCCCCGCCCCACCCCTGGGGCCTCCTGGATGCCCAGGCAGCTCATCGGTTGGCCTGAGAAGCTCGGCTCATGACCTGAGTTGGGAGCAGAGTGGGCTGCATCCCTGTGTCCCTGGAAAGGAGGCACTGGGCTGGGGCAAGAGAGAGTCTAGGAGTCAGGCAGACTGCTGCTTTCCTTTGCTATCTGACCTTAAGTACATTTCTTAACCTCTCAGAGCCAGTTTTCTCATTTGTAAAATACATTTTTTCATCTACTCGGTACCTTACTGTGTGCTGGGCCCTGCGTTAGGCTCAGGGACCAAAAAGATAAAGTAAACGCAGACCCTGTTCCGGAGTCTCCAATTTGGGGTTGGGAGGGGATCTTAATAATTGTGGTAAGATGACTTCCTGGGTGTTTGGGAAGGGGAAGTGACAGGCACAGATGTGTTATGAACTGTAAAGTGCAGGGACACGTGGAGAGTAGTGTTGGTTCCTGGGGCTCCTGGGTCCATTGCTTTTGTGATAGAACAGGGCCCGCCTGTAGCGCTGTAAAGTTTGGAGGTCCTCTCATGCCTGGTGCCTCTGTGCCCAGCCTGTGGTGTGCTGCTGAGCTCTGGCTTGCATGGAATGCCTGGGCTGGGGCACACATGCGTGGGTTGTAGTGTGGGGAGGGCAGAGCCGGACATTCAGACCCAGGCTGTAAAGCGGGGGTAGGGGAAGATTCTGGGTGCTGTTTGGAGTTCTCCAAATAGAGTTTGGCCTGACTTTTAAAAACTCTTAGACAATGTGTCAGGAGTTAGTGAAACTACTTTTAGTCAGTAGGAAAAGAGCCAGATTTAAAAAAAAAAAATCTTGTTAGAGTCTGACAGAATGTGAAATGTTGCTTTTTAGCTCTTCTTCTAGCCCAGCCACTTTGTGTCATGGCTATTTGTGAGCCTGTGGCTGTCCCCCGATGAGCTTGTGACTCCTGCAGGAAGAATCATTCCTTCTGCTCCTTGTGGTATGCCAGAGCCCAGCACAGGACCAGCCCCAATGTCAGTCCAGGGAGGCTGAATGGAGGAGCAGACAGAAGTGCAGGGCTCAGAGGAGAGGCTCACTTCTAGCAGAGGTGGGGGTCTCACAATGGTACATGGGGGCAGCATTGATGCTATTGACACACCATTGAGCTCTTCCTATTGCCAAGCACTGAGGTGTCCTCTGTTACTATCCCCACTTTATAGATGAAGAAACTGAGGCCAAGAGATGTTGAGCAAGCTTCTCAAGGTGACACTGTGTGGATTTGCCCAGATCTCACTCCAGAGCTCATGTTCTCACATGCTGAGGCTTGGAGGCTAGATAGAATTTGAATGTGCAGTGATCAAAGAAGAGAGGAGGAGGGCACAGCATGAGTAAAGACCCCCTGGGGAAGCTGGGGCCTGGTGATTCTGCGTGTTAGTAGAGGGGGCAGTGGCGGCATGTGTGGGAAATAAGCTGACAGCCCTGTTGACCATGGGCCTGTATAGAAGTGAGATAGGAGGTTTCCAGATGACATGGAGTACTCTAGCAATTGGCCCTTTACACAAAATGCAGACAAGAGCCCTGTGTGCCAGCTTTCTCCAGTTCTCTTGTTTGAGGCCACTGTTGTGTCATAAGGAGGTGGCAGGGTCCTTCTCCAGGAAAAGAGGGAGTTGTGTCAGCCTAGCAGGGCCCAAAGCCAGGCTGTCTACAGGGCAATACACAGAACTGCTTTTACCCCAGCTCCTGCTCTGCGTGGTCCCGCACCAACTCCTTGCTCTCTCTGGGTCTGTTTTGCCATCTCTGCAGGGAAGAGTTTCACAGTAGAGTCACTTCTAAGTGCATTGAGCATAACATTAAGAGACAGCACCTGAGTTTGAATCCTGGCTCTGCAACTTCTTTGGTGACCTTGGGCAAGTTATCCAGCTACCCCATGCCTCGGTTTTGTCATCTGTAGAATGGGGACATGTAAGAATTGACTCCATAAGGATGTTGTATTAAAAGAATTGAGCATGGTCCCTGGTAGCCGCTCTCTGTATTTCTTGTATTATCATTGTGCTTGTTCCATTCTTGCTCTCTCAAGTCCCTCACTGTCCCTGTGGCTCAATGGAGAGAACCAGAGGGTCTGGGGCTTCAAGGCTCTCGTTATCTCCACCAGCAGAGCTCCTGCTGGGCGGGGGATGCCTGGGTCTGCCTTGCCTGTCAGAGCGCATTTGCTCTGTAGACGTTGAGATCATCGCTGCCAGTGGCCACCCAGCCTCAGCCAAGCTCTTGCAACATTCCCAAGGGCTCTGGGGGTTCCTTGTGCCCAAGTCCTGCGTGGGCAGAGCTCTGGGCAGGCGGCACGTTTTGGCAAGTCTTTAGTGGTGTCATTGGTAAAGAGTTTCCTGTGGCTGCAGCTTATTAGGACTGAAGAAATACAGTTTTTACAGCCCTCTTTTGTTCTTCCCAGATGCTAATAAACTTAGCAATTTTGGTTAAAATGCAGCTGTTTTGGAAATTCATTCCCCTGTTAGTTCTGTGTTATTTAGGTTTGGTCTGGAGAGAGGGCAATGCCCCATGCATTAGAGCAGATCGGGGCAAATGTGGCTGGTGTTTCTCTGAGGTCGTCACCTTCCTGGGCAGCAGGGCTTGAGCAAGAAGGTCCTGGTATCCCAAGCTCTGGAACAGGAGTTCAGGCCTGTCTGTGCCTCAGCAGTGCAGGGAGATCTTGGGTTCAGATTCCTTGCCTCTTGACTCACTGTATGACCATGAACGAGTCACTTCCCCTCACTGGGTTTGGGAATCCTTGGGGATTATGCCGAGGTTTTCCACGTGCCTGTTTCTGCTGGAGACCAGTGATTCTCAGTCTTGAATGGATTGTATCCAAGCTCCTAGGGGAGCTTTTAAAATTACTAATCCCATGCCCCACCTTGGGCCACTTATGTCAGAATTTCTAGGGTCTGAATTCAGGACTGGTGAAAGCTCCCCAGGAGCTTTTTCTGATGTGCAGCTATGTTGAGAACCAATGGACTAAACTAGGAGTAGTAAACTGCAGGCCCCTTGGGCCAAATCCAGCTGTTGTCTGTCTATAAATGATGACTTTTGTGTATGGCCACTTTTACATTACAGTAGCCTTTGAGAAGTTGCAGCCGAGACTGCATGATCCACAGTCTCAAACAACAAACCAACAAACAAACAAAAATAAAGCACAGGGCCCAGAGCTGAACGTGATTCTCCATTGGCTCTCTGGTTCGTGCAGAGTAAAGGAAGACAGTCTCCTCTCTGGTGGTGGATCACAACATCATGTCACTGGCCACTCAGCCTGTGGTCAGGTTGGCTGTGGGAAGCTGTGTTAGGTCACATGAGCACTGTATCACTTTCATAAAGTTCCCGGGAGTGGAGGCCTCTGAATTCTTACATACAGGTGGCAAGTTATGACATTATTTCTTCCTCCTGTCTACCTGCAGTTGGTTTTATATGAGGCATTAGCATACTTCCCAAAGGGCTTGGCCGCAGGGTGAGAGGCACACACTGAACTCCCTCACCAGGCAGATGGGAAGTGTGGCCATGAGAGAGCTTCAGGGGCCCTGAGTTTATGACATCGCTGGGCCAGGAATGAGGTTAATATTTTTAATAGCGAAGGGTGAGCCCCATTATTACCTGAGCTCATTCATCAATGGCAGAACCCGTTTTACCTGTTAAGTGCCCTTGGTGTGGGTAGTTCGTGAATGGGAATCCAATTTTCTTTTTAAATCCCAAGCCATCTCTCCTCTTCTTAAATCCAGGAGGCGGTTCTGGGGAGGGTGTCAGGATTTTACGCAGATTTTTCCTGGGTAGAAAAGACCGTGGACAGTTTCGAGGGCCTTTCCCACTTTACTCACCAAGCAGGCCTGCATGAGCCAGTCCATAAGGCTGAGAGACTAGGGCTGTGACAGCTCTAGTTGTGGGACCCAGGATGGATAGGAAACTTGGGACCACCTGTTTCATCCTGTTGCCCACTGATCAGAGGATGAGCATGAAAAATACAGGGAGGAGGAGCATAACGAGACCACTCAGGTGGACCCCCTCCAAGCCCTTCTGAAATGATTGGTCAACTGGGGTGTTGGATTAATTTTGATTTTTATTCTTTTGTAGAGACAAGGTCTCCCTATATTGTCCAGGCCGGTTTCAAACTCTGGGGCTCAAGCGATCCTCCCACCTTCTACCAGCGTAAACCACTGCACCAGCTGGGATGTTGGTTTAAATATCTCCAAGAGTGTATTCTTTTGGGATCTGTGGGTTGGAAGGGCCCCCTTTCCAAATTGGCTGACTCCAGTCACTGGTGTTATCTCCAAGAAATGGGCATGATGGGGCACCTATATTGGTGATGGGGTGCTCACTTTTAACTTAGGAGAACACGGCTTTAAATTATTCCCAGATGCCCCATCGGAACCAGCACCCCCTCCCCGCCAGCTGTGATTTCAGGCTGACCATGCTGACCCTGAGGGCCGCCTCCCCTCCTTAGGTCATCCAGTCCTCATTGCATTGTGGATGCTTGATTTTCTAATTCAGCTGGCCTTACCCTAACCAGATGAAAATTGAAGTACCTCTACCGTAAAATTCCCTTTTCTTGTTTGTTCCAATGAGAAAAATCAGATTTTCTTTACAGTCATCTTTGAAGATAACAACAGCCAACATATTTTAGCACTTAGTACTTAGTGCATGCCGGGCCCAGTACCAGGGTTTACCTTTCTTCGGGAAGCAGGTTTCCCTTTTGGCTCTCATTCCCTCCTGTGCCTGGCACAGAGATGCTTCCATGTGCAGAGGTTTGGTGATGGGGTGAGGGGGTCTTGGGCCTCTTCATGGGGACAGCTTCGAAACAGCACTGGTGCTCATTCTCTGTAACTTGAAGACAAGGACTATGCCACACTGCCCTGGTTTTGATATGTGGGGAAGTGGGATCCCCCAGGCAGAAAGGATACAGTTGGTATAGGGTAGAGGGAGAAGAGAGCTGAAGCCAGGCCTCAAAGGCTGCAGGCGGAAGCACTGCTTCCCCAGGTGTGGCCTGGGCAGGGCAGGTTGCAGGTGTGCCAGAGTCACAGGGCAGCTGAGGAAGGGGAAGGGAGACTTCCAGCACTCAGCTGACTTAAGGGAGTGTCAGGTGGCCTTTGCTCGTGGTTGGCGCAACTGAGCCAAGTTGGCAAAGCTGCTGCTGCTTCCTGTCAAACTTCCCTTCAGAGATCTCTTCCTGCTGCCCAGAAGGAACCTGGACGTAGAAACTCATACAACATGCTATGGGTGGCCTAGGAGAGCCAGAGCTTTGGGGTGATGCTGGCCTGGGTTGAAACCTGCACAGCCTTCTGTGCTCTGAGCCTTGGGGTTTCTAGGCATTTCTGAGCTTCGGTTTTCTCATCTGAAAATGAGGTGATTAGGAAGGATGAAATATGATGACATACGTGAAAGCACAGAGTCAAGAGCCTGGCTTATAGAGAAGGTGCTCCCTCGTGGTGCCTCCACTGTAAGCGTCGTCCCTCAGCCTCCTGCCGGTTTTAGTCCTCTAGAACACTCAGGCTCTTGGAAGGTCTGGTCTGAGGTTCTTAGATCCTGGCACTAGAGGATCCCAGGCTCTGGGACTCAGCCCCCATGAGTCCTGCCCGGCCTCAGGTCTTCGCAGAGAAGTGGGTGAAGAGAGGAAGCCAGGTGGTTGAGGTGTCTTGTAATAGCCAAGTTATCAGCAAGAGGCCTTCCTCCCCATCGCTTGATTTACTCATCAGCAGTGGATCAAAGTCTGCTCTTTTGAAATGAGTAAGTCTGGGATTCAGTTCAAGATACCTTTGCCCCCCTTTCAAGATAGAATGTTTCCGGTGGCAGGTGATTTATGACTTTCCATTTGGAAGGGCATTTTACAATGTGCATTAATAAATAAGGGCCATTCTGGGCCCAATTCATACAGCTTTTGTCAAGTGCTGTGTTGGTGTTTCATGGAAACCAGCCCCCATGGTGGTCTCAGATGTGCCCTTAAAGTGGAAGGGATGCAGGCTGGGAAGAAGGTCTGGTAAAGTCAGTGCTCTTAAGCAGTAACATGCACACCAGACCATTGACACCTATAGGAAGTTGTGGTTTCTAAAGTAATACTCAAAGGACTGAAACACCCACCTGGGGTAATGCTTCCCCAAAAAGCATGATGATTTCCAGTGAAATTAGAAAAATGGACAGTTAAGTGGCTTCTAATGAAGCTAAATTTATTCACCTTAAAGGACTGTCCTTTATTCTCAATTTCCTTTTTACTGATAGATTGTTATTGTCTTTTTTTTTTTTTTTTTTTTTGGAAGATAGAGTCTTGTTCTGTCGCCAGGCTGGAGTACAGTGGTGCAATCTTGGTTCACTGGAACCTCTGCCTCCTGGGTTCAAGCAATTCTTGCCTCAGCCTCCTGAGTAGCTGGGATTACAAGCATGCGCCACCATGCCCAGCTAATTTTTGTATTTTTAGTAGAGACGCGGTTTCACCGTGTTGATCAGTATGGTCTCAATCTCCTGATCTCAGGATCTGCCTGCCTTGGCCTGCCAAAGGGCTGGGATTACAGGCGTGAGTCACTGCCCCTGGCCCTTTTCTTTATAACATGTGGGTGAGGACAGATGGTAGTTGGGTTCTTTCAGTGTTTGTGATCTTGTCTTTCCCTTTTTTTTTTTTTTTTTTTTTGGTATAGTGGTCCATGAAATCCAGGATTCTGGCCCCAAGGACCCATTCTACCCATTCTACAGATGGGAAAATTGAGGAAATAATAGAATGACTGAGCTAATGGTGCTCTGCTGGGAAGAGGAGGGGATTGCAGTCTGGGCCTCAAGCTCCCTATGGAAACTTCTGGGTGTTGGTGTTTGGAGAGGGGTCATCACGATCAGCTACATAATTTGCAGGGCCTATTCTACGAAAAATAAGAACGTGAGACCCCTCATTTAAAAATTATTAAGAATTTCCGCCAGGTGTGGTGGCTCACACCTGTAATCCCAGCACTTTGGGAAGCTGATGTGGGTGGATCACCAGAGGTTGGAAGTTCCAGACCAGCCTGACCAACATGGAAAAACCTCGTCTCTGCTAAAAAAAAATTGCCTAACCAGGCATGGTGAAGCATACCTGTAATTCCAGCTACTCTGGAGGCTGAGGCAGGAGAATCGCTTGAACCCGGGAGGCAGAGGTTTTGGTGAGCTGAGATTGCACCATTGCATTCCAGCCTGGGCAACAAGAGCAAACTCCATCGCAAAAAAAAAAAAAAAAAAAAAGATTTTCCAAATGGTGATGACAGGGTGTTAAACCAAATTCAGGGCCCTTTGTGACTGCATAGGCCACTCCCCTGTGAAGCTGGCCCGAGAAACCGTAAATGTCCCTGATAAACTGGCATTTAAAAATAAGAACCTAATGTTCTTAAACCCCAGAAATAAAGTGCATTGGGCTGGGCTTCTTAAACTCCCCGTTATACCCCATTTAGAGCATTTCCTCTGCTCTCTGCAGCCCTCTTTGAGGAAGCTTGAGGTTAGAGAAAGCAGCAAGTGGGAGGAATTGCAGCAGTGAGGCCTCTTATAAAGTTGGAGGAAGGAGGTAGGCAGGTGATGTTTATCTGGGCTCATTTTGCTGTGTTGTCTACAGAGTGTGTGCTCTGGCTGCTCAACATCTCTGAGGAGGGGAGTTGTACATGGTCCAGGACTAATGGATCTGGGGTACCCTGCCCCGGGCCAGACCTGTGTGGGCTGGGTTGGGCAGGCAGTTGCTGTCTGACTGGGAGCCGCAGCTGGTGTGGAAGAGGCCAGGCCAGGCAGATAGCTGGGTCCATTGGCCACAGCTGCTGGTCATTCCCTCACTGGACTTAGTGGTTTAGTGCAGACTGCAGCGCTTCTCCCTTTCCCCACTGGCTGTGAGAGTATACGCACATCCATCTCACAGTGATGTGGAGAAAACCAATTGCAGTGCGTGCTGTGCTGAAGCAAACGGGAGTGTGGGCATACCTGCTTGTGTACATGCATGCACACACATGCACATCTAGGTGCAGGGGGAGATGCTGTGCAAATGTGTATGTATTTACTTACTTATCAAATACTTCCGTGGTGCTTACCACGCACGCTGGTCTAAGCATTTGGTAAATATTAAGTCATTTAAATCTCATAGCGGGCCGGGCCCTGTGGCTCACACCTGTAATCCCAGCACTTTGGGAGGCCAAGGTAGGCGGATCACTTGGGGTCAGGAGTTTGAGACCAGCCTGGCCAACATGGTAAAACCCCATCTCTACTAAAAATACAAAAGTTAGGCCGGGCGTGGTGGCTCACGCCTGTACTCCCAACACTTTGGGTGGCTGAGGCAGGCAGATCACGAGTTCAGGAGTTTGAGACTAGCCTGACCAACATGATGAAACCCCGTCTCTACTAAAAATATAAAAATTAGCCAGGCATGGTGGTGTGCGCCTGTAGTCCCAGCCACTCAGGAGGCTGAGGCAGGAAACTGGGTTGAACCCGGGAGGCAGAGGTTGCAGTGAGCCGAGATCACGCCATTGCACTCCAGCCTGGGCGACAGGGAGACTCCATCTCAAATAAATAAATAAATAAATAAATAAAAATACAAAAGTTAGCCAGACGTGGTAGCTTATGCCTGTAGTCCCAGCTACTCTGGAGACTGAGGTGAGAGAATCACTTGAACCCAGGAGGCGGAGGTTGCAGTGAGCCTAGATCGTGCCATTCACTCTAGCCTGGATAACAGAGCAAGACTCCATCTCAAAAAAAAAAAAAAAAAAAAAAAAAATCATAGCAACCCCATGAAGGTAGGTCTTAGTATTATTCTCATTTTATAAATGAGGAAATGGAAACACAGAGAGATCAAGTATGTCATGTAAGTTGCCCAAGGTCATGCAGCCAGAAAATGGGCAAGCACTTGAGTTAAAACCTTGCTTGTCTGTACTGTTATATGCATTGTCCCTTACTGGCAAGGACTTTTGGCTTTGCCTTGGAGAGAAATGGCCCCATAGACCCTCTGTAGATTCATTTGCTCACTAACTCTCCCAGCATTTACTCACACACCTTTATGCCAGGCTGGGGCTGAGAGAGTTGATTGGACCACCTGGTGTTGAAAGCTTTAGGCCTGGTAGAGAGGCAAAGACTCTGGTGGACTAGAGCCATTTATATGTTTACAAATAGGCATCTGGCTAGGATGCAAGGCTATGAAAGTGAGGCGAGGCTGTAGGAGCAGGGAGGGTTCCTTGGGCCTAGGAAGCTCAGTGGTCCTGTGTCCACTCATCCATGCCCTGGCCTTGGAGAGCCTGATCAGAAAGGAGCAGTGGGCAAGGTGCCCCCCTCACCCCACCAGCCCGTGGAATGGCAGGTGACCAGGGAGGCAGAGTGTATGCATCCGTGCGTGCTATATTTTACTTCATTACTTTCTGGTCCCTTTTCTATGCATATAAACACATTTCTTTGATGTTATATTTTAGAAAAATGGAATCCTTTCTAAGTACTGTTTTGAGACCTGATTTTGTCAATTGCTGAAATGCCAAGAAGGATTTTGTTTTTTGGTTCTTTTTTTTTTTTGAGACGGAATTTCGCTCTTGTTACCCAGGCTGGAGTGCAATGGCGGGATCTTGGCTCACTGCCTTCTGGGTTCAGGCAATTCTCCTGCCTCAGCCTCCTGAGTAGCTGGGCTTACAGGCACGCGCCACCATGCTCAGCTAATTTTTTGTATTTTTAGTAGAGATGGGGTTTCACTATGTTGGCCAGGATGGTCTCAGTCTCTTGACCTCGTGATCCACCCGCCTCGGCCTCCCAAAGTGCTGGGATTACAGGCTTGAGCCAGATTTTGTTTTAATGAATTAATAGACTCCTTCACTGGCTGTGTAGCATGTCTCCACAGCTAACTCACCCTGCTCTGGAGCTGGCATTGTCCTTCCTCTTCCACAATTCTGGTGTGGCCCGAGCCATAGTTGTTGGCACAAAGGAGGAGATTGGTTTTAGAGGCAGTCAGAAAGAGCTTCACTGAAGGTGGCTTGCTTCTCTCTGTGTGGGGTTGTGAGCAAGCCCAGCTGTAGGGTGATTAAATGGGCGCACCATGGTGTTCTGATTTACCAATAGCCAATCATGAGAGACTGTGGCCTGATCCACATGGACTCACCCCTGAGGCTTTCATAGGTATCACAGGGTGCATGAGCCTGTCCGTTATTGGCACAACAGCTCTGGGCCCTCCGTGAAGCAGGCCTTTGCAGTATCTAAACAGGCCCATAGGGTCCCCATTTGGTTTTGTCCATGTGCTTCCTCAGGGAGGTGCCTGCTTAGTCTCTGGGACAGGTCTCTAGCCCAGGAGAAAATGATACCTCGGCTTTGGGAGGGGAGCAGCCTGCACGAGGGAGGGTGGCTTCTGGGGACTCCTGTGATTCTGTGCAGTCTCTGATACATTTGCAAAGCCATTACCTGCTCCAAACCCTGGGTGGGAGATAGGGAATGAGATCCAGGGTAGGGGCCAAGCAGATAGGAGCCCGCATAGTACCACTGCTTCAGCTGGGTAAACGCACCAGAAGAGACCTCTTGGCTCAGCTCCATCCCTCTCCAGGAGGCGCCCCCTGCCATGGACAGCAGATGCTATCGGGACCCCATCCTGTCCCTTCTGCCTCCCCAGTCTGGCCTCCTCTACCTGGCTCATCCACATCTCTGCCCGAGAGCTTTTCTAGAACATAGGAATGGGGACAGCTGCTCTGCCTACACCAGGAGCTCTCAGGAATTGTTGCCTGGCCACCAGCTCCCTCACCTTTGGTAAGGTAATTCTAGGGGAGGGTTCTGCATGGTTTCCCAGAGTTTCCTCATCAGATCAAGCTCCAGTTACCCGCTGTGGGTAGCTGGCTTGGTAACCCAGCTTTCCTGATACTCACCTCAGGCCCATTTTCTCCATCCCCGGTAAGTGTCTCCTCCTAGATCAACCACGTGCACTTGAAGACTTGCTTCAAGGTCTGTGTCTGGGTTCCCCATAGCCTGTGGCCTCTAGAGGATAAGAGCAGCATCTTTTCTGTGTTCTCTAGTGCCCTCGTGCCCTTGCCTATGCCAGCATGATGTGTCAGGCACTATGTGTCCCTTGGTTCATTGACTCAGCTTCTCCTGCACCACAGAAGGAAGGTGTTTTCCCAGTGAAAGTATGAGAGCTAAGACTTAAAGAAGGTAGAGCCCCACAGCTGGTGAGAAACCTGGAAGTGCTGGAACTCAGGGCCTAGAATCTACCACCCTGGAGGCCCCACCCTGCCCTTACCCTGGCTCCAGCCCAGCACACTTTGCTGGGGCCCTCCTGTGCGCCAGGGACTATGTTGTGACAAAAGGGAACAGAGCTCCAGAACCTAGCTTCCCAGTGGAAGGGAAGCAGACAGGCCTACAAATAGTTGCAGTTCAGGGCAGGATGTGAAGGCGCCTTCACCCAGGCATTTACTCCCCGTGCCTCCCCATGCAAATGCCAGCCTGCCTTACGGAAGTGAACTGAGTAATGCCCATCTCCCCTGGGGGCCTGGACGCTCCACAAGAGCAGGGGAACAGGCCTGCCTTTCCTCTCCTCTATCTCCCTGCCACAGAGCCCATTGCCTGGCACATGGAGGGAGGCTGAGGTGATAGGCCTGAACAGCGATAGACACCATCACAGATGTGCTTGACATTGCAAAGCCCCAGCCACAGTAACTTTCCTGTACATTAGAAAGCACGAATACATGTGAGAAACAGGCCTATGGGGTACAGGCACGGTTTCCCAGCCTAGATGATGGCACAGGAGAAAGAGTTTATCAAGGCTTGGTTGCTGGAGGATACAGCATTATTTTAAAAAGTGAATCAGCATTTATGGAGCACCTGATGTTAAGCGGAATATAATTGGGAGCCCTCAAACACTGGGCTGCTAATTGTGGCTGATGCTGTGTATCCTCAATAAAGAGAGAGTGACTCTTGGGGAGAGCAGCTGTTTAGTGCTGCTTGAGCCTTAAAGGGGCCTGGCCCAGCCTTTCAGCTCCCCTGTGGGAAATGTGCATGAGTCATCCTAATGGGCCCCGTTCAGGGAGAAATCCTTCACTTAGCGTGGGTTCCTGGGCCTCTGCAGCTGATCATTGAAACACACTGTGCTGGCCCAATCTTGTGCTCCTTCAGGCCTGAGCTCTTTCTCCCCTTTAGCCTCGGCTTCTAGCACAGGTAGCACACATGAAAGAGCGTGTGCACTTGGTGACCCTCAGGCCCTGGCTGGGGCACAGACACCTAGCTTTGAAAGGCACCATGTTGCACAGGAAAGGCCTTTGGCTCACAGGCGCTGCTGTTTTGCTTTTACATACTTTTCCTGTGAGCACACTGGAAGTTATTCTTACTGTACAGAGCCTTATGTTACCATGAGAAAGCCTCATGGGCATTCCTGATCCTTCCTTGGGAAGGGAATGGGGGACCAACAGGCTATGCCTATCAGAAGCAGAAAAATGCCTTGAATTAAGCTGTCTAAAACCAATGTGGGAGGCATGCTGTAATACATAGTTCAACAGATGGCATAGGTCCTCTCATGGTTGGGATTTAGTGGGAGTCTGGTTCTGTCATCTGCTCAGGAATGTTCTGCTATGTCACTTATCTACTTGGAGCCTCTGGTGGCTCCTCATCAACATGGGGAGAGGGCATAGTCTGGAGATGTGATGTCCAGGTGACCTTGTCAGGACCCTTGCCCTCTCTAGGCCTTGGTTTCCTTGTCTGTTAGAGGAGGGACTCTGCAGACTGGATGGGGTGTTGAGCTGGTGGTGATCACACCTGACACAGCACTTGCTGTGTGCCAGCCCTGCTCTGAAGACACCATGTGCATTAGCTCAGGCAGGACTTGCCCAATCCTCATGTCACAAATGAGGAAGATGAGGACAGATGGCTAAATGATTTGTGGAACCATCCGGCACCTGTGACCCTGAGCTTAACTAGTACCTTCACCTTACCCTTCCAGCCTTTAGCTCTGAGGGAGAACAGAGAGGAAATCTTGTTCTTACTCTTTGTGACCAGGGCTGGTCTGAGAGCATTTTCTAGACAGTGGCCCAGGCCCCTAGAGGAGCATTCATACTTCCTAGAGCAAGAAGCCTGAGAGGAAGGGCTGTCTGGGAAGGTGGGCAGAGGTTGATGGGGTCTGCAGGAGAGATGAGCAGAGCCAAGTTGGAGTTCAGGGGAGAATAAGGGGCAGTTCAGTCAATGGCTCCATGGAGACCCAGCCTGGCCCAGGGCCCACCTCCCACAAAGAGCTGTCCACGGCGATGGGTGGTTGGTCCTTGTAAGAGGAACAGGGGTGGGGGAAGGGGTTCTTCTATGAGACAGTTGAGGTGGATATGCTCTGAAATTTTTAAAGGTGATTTTAAGAGGAAAGTTAGTGGTATACCCATTGAAGAAATTGTGTGGAACAGGGAGTTCAGAAGCATAGGTTGGGTTACCTGTTCCTGGCATTGACCTTACTAAGTTCATCTCCACTCAGGGCCTTCTGTCCCCAGTGGATAAATGGTTTTCAGACTGTGCATGGTGTCGCTTTCTTTAGTAGTACATGTTGGGATTCTGTGTAAATTGCCTTTGCAGAAATCATGCACACCCAAGAGTTTGAGACCTAGCAGAATAGACCATCCTCCAGGGGTCCTTTCAGTAGGCTACAGACCCCTCCCTGGGTGTTTTTGTCCTCAGGAGGGATGTGCTGGATTTTCTATCCATGATCCCTGGCTGAAAGCAGTTAAGAAATTCTAGGATTGGCTGGGCATGGTGGCTTACACCTATAATCCTAGCACTTTGGGAGGCTGAGGTGGGCAGATCAGGAGGTCAGGAGTTCGAGACCAGCCTGGCCAACATAGTGAAACCCTGTCTCTACTAAAAATACAAAAATTAGTTGGGCATTGTGGCACGCACCTGTAGTCCCAGCTACCCAGGAGAGAATCATCTGAACCCGGGAGGCACCACTGTACTCCAGCCTAGGCAACTAACTTTCTTTCTTTGTTTCTTTTCTTCTGTCTCTTCTCTTCTCTTTTCTTCCTCTCTTTCTTTTCTTTACTCCATCTCACAAAAAAGAAAGAAAGAACTCCTAGGATTGAGGTGTTTCTCAGTTCAAAATAGAACCTCCCACCACTTGAGAGATGCTGAAAAGCCTTTCTCTACCACTTGAGGTTCTGGGGTAAACAGGGTGGAGCCAGGCTCTGTTCCCAGCAGCCTCCTACCCAGGACCCACAGCTCACTCTGAGGGGGTGAAGCTGGAAGACATTGGGCTGTGTGTATGAGAGAGAGAGAGAGAGAGAGAGAGAGAGAGAGAGAGAGAGAGGCCGAACGAGCAGGCCTGAGAAGAGCTGACAGAGGCTGTAATTTGGAATGTGTTTTTCCTAACAAGTTGGAGCCTGCAGGTGTCTAGGCAGGCAGCCGTGGCCGTGGGAGGGGCAGGACTGGAAAGACCAGTGGTGACCACTTTAACCCCCCACTCTCCCAGCCTCCTGACATGTGAGGCAGGTCACTGGCAGGTCTATAAAGGAGCATTTAGGACAGAACATCTTAGGTTAGTGCAAAGAAAAGGATAGTGGCAGCTGGGAGGCAGATTTCAGTTCAGTGCAGGGAAGACCACTTTAATAATGATGGCTGTCCCAAAGGACTGTGTTGCCACATCATGTGCTCCCGGCCCCTGGAGGAATGTGGGCGAAGTACTTGGCAGGGACCTTCACGCATGCAAGAGGGGGCTTAGAACTTTGAGGTGACTCTGCATGCGAGCCAGATCTTAGAAGGTAGAAAGTGAACCAGTCCTAAGTGGAGTGGAAAAGCCACCTCCCCACCCTCTGATTTCCAGCAGTTGCAGCTGAGTGTGTGAATATAGCTAATTAATCTTCCCTAAATTAATTTCCTTACCATGTCAGCGGTGATTTATTGGCGTGCCTATAAGGAGAGTTGGTCTATGATGATAGTCAAAGCTGAAGACAGGAAGAGGCGAGCAGGGGGGCGCTTGTGTGTATGTCCGCGTGGGGTGTCCCCACATCCCTGAGTGCTGTGGATAGATCCAGGCTGCTGGCCATAGGCAAGGACCACATAGTTCTGTCTCCCAGCACACAGGCAGCAGTGCCTTAAGAGTCGCAAGAGCTTCTCCACCACTTGGCCAGGTGCCCCAGTTAGGGCATGAATCTTACCCAAAGCATGAAAAGGGGTGAAAGGAGCATTCACAAACATTTTCCTTTTTGTGGTTGAGAAATAGGACAGCTGTTGTCATGCATAATTGTAGCCATTTTCCTTGGTAATCACTGGGGCCTTAGCAGGGGTTTCTTTTCATGTCTTTGTCTTGTCTTCCCTGCCAGATTTTTATCTTCTCATGGGCAGAGACCCTGCCTCAAGGTGCTTTTCCTTACCGTGTCACTAACAGTGAAAACAAGACACTCTCTCCTTTGCCTCACCACATTTCCCTTAGTCCTGGAGGTGCCACCTGCTCTGTAATGAGAACGTGGCCTTTTCTTTATAAATTACTGACACATCCCTGGATCATCTGATTATTTGCTTGTTACAACCTTAATGTGAAGCTGAGAAGGCAAACCACCCTGCTCCATTTCACAGGTGACCTGCTGAAACTCAGAGAAAACAGGTTGCCCAGAGTTACCCAGCAGGGGTATAGCAGAGCCAGTTCCAGAGCTCCACTTGCCTGGACTGTCCTTGCTTGGCCGCATCCTTTCTGTGCTGCCACCTGCCTTTCTGTATATTTGCACAGCCTCGGGCAGCTGCTGCAATCTAGCTGCCACTGGTCAGCCTCGGGGCTTTGGAAATGCTGCCTGCCTGAGCCATGGTGGGGTTTCTGCAAACAGCCATCCACTTAGTCAGTCCTTAAAGCTAGGGTTCTGCTTGAGGCAGTTCAGACCTCTGTGCCCAAGTTGAGTCAGGCTCTGCACCGGATGTGCACTGGAAAGATAGCGAGAGTGGCATCCAGTCAGCTGAGCTTCCACCCAAAGCAGAAGCCCATTGTAGAGCTTCTGTTTGGACACCCCAAGCAGCAGGGGCTCCCTTTCCCAGGGAGCGTGTTCCTTTATTGCCTGTCAGATGTCCTTCCTGAATCACCTAGCTGGCCTCTATGGCTGCTGGGTCTGCACAGAACATCTGTCCTCTGCCTCTTCTCTGAGCAGCCTCTTCATTATTTGAAGCCCTCTCCAGACCCCCAAATCTCTGTTCTTTATTGTCATCTTTGTTGGCATGGCAACAGAGCTTTCTTCCTGTGGACATCAGGCCTGCCAGGTCCTGTGTTATGAGGGGTCCCAAAGGAGGACTGGGACTTTAGGCATCGGAGAGGGGACAGAGGCACTTCTGCTGCTGCTGCCACCTTATGCCCCCAAATGCTATTTGCTCATTTTCAAGGAGCCCTCCTGACCCCTAGAGTTGGGGAGAGGGACAGGGCTCCTGGCAAGCCAAGACAAAGAGCCCCAGGCCATCATTCTCTCACAGTGACCCCCACACAGCCAGTGGCAGGCTTGTATCACACACCACCACACTGCATTTTTAGCCAGGCGAATAATGAGTGTTAAATTACAATGCAGTCAGCACCTCGGGTCTGCACACCCACAGCAAAGGAGAGAGTGTCTTGTTTTCAGTGTTCGTTAGCGTGGCCCCAGGCAGAGGGGCTTGGTTCATGACCTTCCTGTGGTATGTCCAGCAACACTCTGTGGGTGTATGCGATGTGATGAGGGGAGGCATGGCTTCATCAATCATCAGATTCTCAAAGAGCTCTGTGGCTCCCAAACTGTTAAGGAAATTAGTGTACAGTCTTAAAGATGAATCAGTGAGAAAAGAGTCTGACTGGGAGCATTGAGAACGTTCTCAAGTGCATTCACATGCAGTTTGCTTTGGAGTGGAGCAGAAAGAAGTCAAGGGCCTGGCAAGAATCAGGGGCCTTGTGGGGTGCTGCCTCCTCACTTTCCAGGGCAGGAGAGCAGCACAGAGACCCTCTGGCCAGCAAGCTTATGTCTGAGCTGGTAGTTCCCAGACAGTAGGGCACATAAGGGTGACCGTGGGGCAATAGGGACAGTGTAGGCCACCCAATCCTGAAAGATGGCAGCCACTCTGCCTCTCACCATTTTTTTTTTTTTTTTGAAACAGTGTCTCACTGTGTTGCCCAGGCTGGTATGCAGTGGCACGATCTTGGTTCACTGCAACCTCCGCCTCCAGGGTTCAAGCAATTCTTCTGCCTCAGCTTCCCAAGTAGCTGGGACTACAGGCATGCGCCACCATGCCCAGCTAATTTTGTATTTTTTAGTAGAGATGGGATTTCACTATATGTTGGCCAGGCTTTGTCTTGAACTCCTGACCTCAGGTGATCTGCCTGCCTTGGCCTCTCAAAGTGCTGGGATTACAGGCATGAGCCACCATGCCCAGCCTCATCATTCTTTTTTTATTGAGATGGAGTTTAACTCTTGTTGCCCAGGCTGGAGTGCAATGGCACGATCTCAGCTTACCACAGCCTCCGCCTCCCAAGTTCAAGTGATTCTCCTGCTTCAGCCTCCCCAGTAGCTGGGATTACAGGCATGTGCCACTATACCTGGCTAATATTTTTGGGTTTTTTTTAGTAGAGACAGGGTTTCTCCATGTTGGTCAGGCTGGTCTTGAACTCTTGACCTCAGGTGATTCACCTGCCTCAGCCTCCCAAAGTTCTGGGATTACACGAGTGAGCCACTGCGCCCGGCCATGCCTCATCATTCTTTTGAGCAATTTCAGCAGGGATTCCCTTTGCACTTCTGCATTGGCTCCTTTTGGCACTGCCAGCAGTCCTTCCTGGAGCTGGTTTGTTGAGAGCAAAGTGGCCTTGGCCTGAAAGCTGTTGTGGGTTTAAAACAGAGAGCCTTGCCTTACACACCCTCGGGGCTAGGATCACTGTTGGGCTGCCCCGCACTCCTTCCCTTTTGGGGTAGGGGTAGGGCAGAAGTCTTTATTTCTTTTTAGTTTTTTATTTCCATAGGTTATTGGGGACCCCCCCGAGAGAGTTCTTTAGTGGTGACTTGTGAGATTTTGGTAGCCCTCTCCCCCTGCACAGGCCAAATGTGGAGCCAGCCTACATGATTGCAGAGAGGTTGCCATTTCCTCCACATCTTCGATCTTGGAGATGGCATGTTGGGTCCCCTCTTTCTCCAGTTGACCCCCAGGGAAGAAAGCAAAAGGGCAGCAGTTAACACAAACTTCTTGTTTCACTTCAATGAATAGGGCTAAGCAATACCTGGGCAAAGGGAAATTCCAGAGTAATGTCTAGAGGCTTGCCTCTAGACCGGTAGGGAAGGGTGCTGGCTCTAGCTTATTGTTTCCTAAGCTTTCCTGATAAGGATCACCTGGACTGCTTGTTAAAATACAGATTATTGGGGCTAGGAATCTGTTTCCTTAACAAGCATTCCAGGCCGTTCCTGTCTTCAGGCAAGTTTGGGAAACAGTCTGTCTACTATACCAAAAATAATCTGTGGAAGAGGAGTGCTTTTAAGCAAGTTTAGTTTTGCATATAGTACACGAATATGTTCTCCTTGTTAGAAAATGTTTTAACATTACAGAGAAGTAGGTCTTCTTTTGACTTCCCCTAAGCACCTCATTATGAGTCCTTCCCCCCTCCCCAAAGGGGAGTCAGTTTGGAGTGTATGTCTCCCAGAGCTTTTCTTTAACTTAATAGAGATACAGGTTCCTGTTTTGTTTTTCATAAGTAGGTATCATGTTGTGTTTATCATTCTACAGCTTGCTTGCATTCCATTCAGAGTTATGTCGTGGAGCGCTATGCCAGCTCACGCAGAGCAATTGCTTTTTTTTTTTTTTCCCCAGCCTACTGCATAATGTTACATCGTATGGAACTAGCACAGTTTATTTAGCGGTGGTTCCCCTGTTGATGGATGTAGCAGTTTCGGGTGGTTTCTCATGATTACTTCAGGCAGCATCCTTGCCCATGGACCCTAGTGCACATTTGGGAATAAGTACTGAGAAGTTAAATTGCTGGGTCAAACTAGGTGCATTTGAGGATTTTAATGAATTCTGCCCAAAGTTAACCCTTCTAAGTGTCTCCACCAAAGTACATTTCCACTGAGCATGTGGAGAGGACCCAATTCTGCACCCAAGTGTAGCTGTTCCACAAAAGCAACTGAAACTCACCAGTGCACAGGGAAGCGTGGCCAAGGGGCAACACCCACCTTCCTCTAGTCCTTTCCTTTGGAGATGAGCAGCTGCAGACTACTTCCTATCACAAAGCGAAGCTCCCAAGATAAAAACAGAGGGGCCCCAGCAGTGTGTGCGTTACAGAGAGGAGGCGTGGAGAAGCCACCCCCAGGGCACTGCTGGTTTGCTAGGTGACTGTGACAGTGCCCTGCCCTCTGAGCTGCAGTGGGCCCTGTGGAAAACAAGGGGAAGCTAGAGCAGGTCTCTGGGAGGACAAGCCTATGGAAGCCCTTTAGGGGCTTTGGGCTGACCTGGGGTCTGTAGTTTTGTCTGAAAGCAAGAAAGATGCTTGTCTGGGGTTTAGCACTCATCCCCAGAGGCCAAGCAAACAAAAGAAGATGTGGCTCACTGGCTAAGCAGCAGCACTCTACAGCTGTTTTTTCTGCTAGTGCTCAGCTCTGACTTTGTGGCTGCCAGGTCTCTGGCAATCTGAGATCAGAATCAAAGGAAAGCTTCTTGTGTACCCAGGTGGTCTGGCCTGCAGAGGAGTCCCGGCTGGCTCCCTTTTGGTTGAATTGTTCAGTTAGATGTACAGGAATTGTCCACTAACTGGGAAGTTTTAAAGCAAAGCAAAATCAGTCTCATCAGCAATCCAATCTTACATCTGGAGAAAACTCATTCCCTTTCTTTTAGCTCAGAAAAGCAGCAAACCTCCTGCCTGGCCATCTGGACTTGCAATGAGCCCCAGGCAGCTTGGACAGTCGTCACACTGCCCGGTCCTGGTGGCTGGGGCCTCTGGTAGTTCACAGGGCACTCTGGCTGACTGCCTCTCAACTTTCCTAACACCTGGTTGAATTTTTATTCCCAAAACTAGGACATGATTTTGCAAAAGGTCATATAGTTCAGTGTAGTGTTTGCCAAGTTTCAGGTTGCTCAAACCTCAAGTTTCTTTTTCTCCACCAACCTCACTTTGAAGTTTAAAAGCGAATTGATTAAATATACATTTTAGGAACTTTCCGATTTGCTTCTTATACTAACAGAATTCTAGACCTCTTTTTTTTAATGGAAAGATTTTCAACTATCAGCAGGTATAACTGGAACCATATGTCATCAGAGACCAAGGGCTTTTCCTGGTTTTAGGATTTGTAAATTCTTATTGAAACGGAAGTAAGCAGAGCAGGCAGCTCCGTGACAGCCTGAGCTCAGATCTCATTTTAATTAGAAAATATAGGTAGCACTTACTGAATCACAGGCCTTCCAGAACTCCTGTCCCAGGGCAAGCAAAGATTTAGTTTATATCCTGCAAACCTCTGTGTTTGCAAATTACGGAACACTTCTGAGAGCTGGAATGGCGATTTCTAGATTACCATGGAGACTGGAACCCAACTGCCTCTCCCACCCCACGAGCAAATCCCCCCAAAATGATTTTTTCCAGGGGAAAAAAGGCTTCCCCTTCTTATTGCAGAGTAGATGAAGGATGTTGATGTTGAAATGAGACAGTGAGGAAGTCTGGGACAATAGAAATGAGATTAGATGTCATCCACAACAGCTACATTTTCACCATTTGGATGTCTGGCCCCTTTTGAACTCTGAGATACAAAACTCTGCACCTGACCAGTGTCTGAACTGTTTTGTTTGACAGCAGTTCATATGTATAATTTTCTCCCTAATGTGTTCTGCAAATGGTACAGTAGAAATAACAAATGAAAGACATTGTAAGGCCTAGCTCTCTCCCACCCCTTCTTTCTCCAGCCTGGTGTCATTTGAGCTCAGTGGGTCTCAAGAAAGGCTGCCATTACAACGTCAGCATCTGGAAGCCACCCCCACTGCGACTCAGAGCCTGACCCACAGCCATGGAGAAAGCGGTTGAGTAGGGGCAGCGGGATCCGTAGATGCTCTAGTGCTGGGCACTCTGGGCTTCAGTTTTCACTGATGAGCTTCTCTTGCTTGGGGAGCAGTAACTGCTGTGTGCTAAACCTCCTGTTGGCCTCCAGCCACTTGCCAGGGACAGAGCTGCCGCCTGCTGTCCCTCCTCCGGCACCACATTCCGGGCAGCTGGTGGTCACTCACTCACCCTACCAGGGTGGCTGCGACAAGCTGCCATTTACCAGGCAGACAAAGGGGGATTTTCCCTTCCCATGAGTTTGCAGGCCCCTCAAATGCCTTACATTCCAGGAACTGGGAGAGAGAGCAGGCTCCTGTGGTTTCTAATTAAACCCACAATTTAAATAACAATTCATGTAACCCAAAGGGTTGAGAGGAACACTAACCTACCCCTTCCCAAGAGAAGCAGCCGGTTGGTGCTGGCTGAGGGCTTGGACTTCGCCAGATAATGTGACCAAAGAGGGCAAGAGGGAAGTCCCAGGGCAAGTTTGTGATGAAGCGGGGTTACATGAGAGGGGCATGGATTAGGTGGGTTCTGTGCCCCTCCTAAAGGTTAGGAAGTAAAAAGGAGGAGGAATAGTGGCCACGTTTAATTGGAGCCTCCAATCGAGAATTTTTACTTTTCTCCAGGGAAACTGTGGAATCGTGGTCTCTGAAGTGTTAGAATCCCAGACACTCAGCTTCTCATGGGAGTTCCCCCCACCCCCAGGTGACTCACTCTTTGTGAGTTGTAGAATTTTTCTCTGGGGAGAAGAGGCAGGGACGTGTTCTGGAATACAGACAAGTGGGGAGGTTAGGCAGGGGCCCTGGGAGGAGGAAGATCTGACCAAGCCTCTGCTCACACTGGACCTCAGTTTCCCTGTGTTGTCCAGGGGCCTTTGTGTTTGTTGTTTCTAGGGTCCTTTATGGCCCTGACTGTCTGTCTGTCCATCCTTGGGCTGCTTTTATGTTTTTATTTGGCCTGTCTGGGGCTACAGTGATCTTTATAGTACGTTTATCTCACCAGATTGTTGTCTGATGACCCAAGGCGTGGTTGTCTTCCAGGTTTGGGGAATTGGAATGCCGAGCTAATTATCTCTAGACAAACTCTTCTGTGCTTCAGCCAGCACCAGGGGCTCGTCAGCATTTCTAGGCTTTCTGAGATCTCGTTTCCAATTTTGCCTCCACTTCCATTCCATTAAGCCGAGCAACTCACATTCCCTGAGGATGCCCTCCAGGTTCTTGCCTCCATGTTTAGTGTACGTTGTTACCTCCACCAGATGCCCTTCTGTTCTCACCTCACTGTGCCCGGAGCGGGCCAGGCATGCACCAGCTCAGAGGGCCTTCCCCTTGGTGGAGCCCTGCCAGTGTGGGTCCCATTCGTCAGCCCTATGAGATGTGGAGCTCCCTGAGTCCGGATGTCGGCTTTGGTTCCTGCCTTCCCTACCTCTCCTTGCTCATCTAGCTGAGGCTCAAAGCATAGCTGTGAAAAGATGTGAAACAAAAAAGCCAAAGGTGGACTCACACCCGCCATCTTCCTCCTTGCAGGTGACCATAGCAGATGACTACTCAGATCCCTTTGATGCCAAGAATGATCTCAAGAGCAAAGCAGGAAAGGGGGAGAGTGCTGGCTACATGGAGCCCTATGAGGCGCAGAGGATCATGACAGGTAAGTGGAGCTGCAGCACAGGGGCTTATGGCTCAGCAGGAGGGAAGAAAGAGGAAGTGAAGGCACTGCTAGGTGGTCCCCAGTTAGCTTCAGTGGGGGCATGGTGTGTGCTTTCAAGGTGGTAGGTGGGAGCAGTGCTGTATTAAATCTTTCCCATGATTTACCTGCTTATGTTTCACCTATATTTGGAAAAAAAATTGGCAGGGCACCACAATAGTTCAGATACAAGGATATCGTATACAGTTAACCAAAGGTAGGGGCCAAGAAGTAAGTGGGGAGAAGAGGGAGAAAAAGTACTTTTATTAGAAATTTCTGAGTGAAGAAAGATATAGCATTTGAGACATGGAACTTTACTTGGAGCTTCCTACTAGGCAGGGCAAAAAGGGAAGCAGGTTGGGTCACCTGGCTTTCATTGCTTAGTAGAAGAGAGCTGACCAGATTACTAGTAGAGACAAAATTATTTCTGGCCACATACCAAGAAATCTTTGTTTTGGAGTTGGAAGCAGCATAAAGAACCCTGGTCTACATGACAGGGTTACAGGAAGCATGGAGACGTTCCCTTCTGGCCACATACCCAGAAATCTTTGTTTTGGAGCTGGAAGCAGCATAAAGAACCCTGTTCTACATGACAGGGTTACAGGAAGCATGGATATGTTCCCTCCAGTGGCTGCTTTCCTGTTGGCCCTTGATGACAAAACCTTGTCAAAGCAATTATGTGGAGTCAAGAAGAACGTGACTGGGCATTCAGCACCCGGGGGGGCGTATTTTAGCCAAGATAATACAACACTTGGAGGATCATTAAGGAGTAAAGTGTTATCAGACATCAGTCATCTTGTAGGCAGGATTGGGGGAAGGTCACAAACAAAAGGGAAACCCCTGTTGTGGCTTCTCCTGGCTCAAGAGGGCAGCCGTGTGGGCTGGCCCCTGTGACCTCACATAGGCAGGGCCATGAACTGGGGCACATCAACACATTGTGCTGCAGGGTGCAAGAAAGTGGCTAGGAGCAAGTTGGGGCCTCCCTGGCTTTGGAGGCCTACCGAATTGGTACCCTGTATATCTGGGGACTTGGGATACAGATACCTCTTTCTGTGACCCTCTTATTACTTATTTGTCTAGGGTTTTGTTGTTGGGTCCATGTCCAATGTCAGCTTATTGGACTGTGGAGCCCATGCAGGTTGATTATTGAAGGATCTGGGTGCACTTTGTGGGCTCTGCCTCTGCTGTTCTCTGTCTCCTGCTCCTCCTGTTCATGGAAGGAGATTCTTTGATCACCATCGTGGCCTCCAGAACTCTTGGCCACTTTGTGAGGGGCAGCATAGAGGGCAATAGACCAGAGGGACTTAGGTGCAGCCTTCTGGAGGGTTTCCTTCGCACTCAGTCCTGTCTTTCTAATCTCCTCTGGCAAAGCAGCCTCAGTGGGCAGCAAGAGGCTAAGAGCTGAGCTTGTGTTCAGTGCCAGGGTCCCAAGGGAAGGCAGCCTGCTATCTTACCCTTGGGGAAGCTGGCTGGCTCCGTGAGTTCTTGCCACAGCTGTGTATGCATACCTGGGCCCTGCGATAACCACAGCCAACGCATCCCATCCCCTCCACCAGGCCTGGTGAGACACCAGCTCCGAGGAAGGCCCAGGACCAGCTCCAGCCCTTGGTCTGTGGCCTGCACCTCCCTGCAGCTCTGTCAATCTTGCATTCAGCAGGCGTTGGCTCCAACTTAAAGGGGTAGTGGTTACAGCAGTGACTTTGGGTCGTGTTCAGAATGTCAGGGTGGGGAGGGATCATTGAGATCTCAACCTAACAGCCACATTTTACAGATGGGGAAACTGAGGTTAGGGAGGGACAGAGACTTGATTGAGGACACACAATGAATTGATGGCAAAGTACAAAGTATGGCCTGTGCTTTGCAAACTTTGGGTACTGAAGGAAGTGTAGTATTAGTGTCAGATGCTCGGGCATCCTAGACATGAAGAAATGGCAGGATCCTCTTTCAGGGACCAGACTCCATGCTGAGCACTTTTACATATACCCTCATTAAGTCTCCTGATATCTCTTCAAAGGACATGTCCCATTTTACAGCTGAGGGAAACTGAGAAGTTCAGCTCCTTTCCTGGAGTTGCATCAATGGAAGTAAGTGGCTCAATCTGAGTGCAGAACATGGCACAGGGGCTGGAGGTCCCTCGGAGCCACAGGCAGGATGTTGTTATAGGAGTCCAGACTCGGGAATGAAGGGGGATGGGAGAGGGAATCTGCTGGGAGCCCGACCTCGTGGAGGGTTTTCCCCTGCCTGGTGCCTTAGGAATGGAGCCAGAGTCCCCTACTGGGTGCTGTTGAAGACCTCAAAGGTGAGTAACTGTTCATTTGGGTAGAAATGACCTGAGGGACTTCAGCTTTTTTTTTTCTTTCTTTTTTTTTTGTTTTTGAGACAAGGTCTTGCCCTGTTGCCCAGGCTGGAGTACAGTGGTACAATCTTGGCTCACTGCAACCTCCACCTCCCAGGCTCAAGCAGTCCTCCTGCCTCAGCCTCTCGTCGTTTAGACCACAAGAATATGCCACCTTGCGAGGCTAATTTTCTTGTAGTTTTAGTAGAGACGGGGTCTCACTGTGTCTTCTAGGGTGGCCTCCCACCTTGGCTTCGTAAAGTGCTGGGATTACAGGCATGAACCACTGTACCTGGCCAACTTTGACTTTTTAATGAGGGCACACCCCACAGGGTCAAGTCCAAGGCAGGGCAGTTTGATTTAGCCAGGAACCTGTTAAGACCTCATGCATTTTCTTTCCAAAGAGGCATTCTAGCATATGCTGCTCTGTGTTTGCATCCTAGCTTGGCAGCTATGCCCAAGTTTACCCACATTTCTTGTTTTTCAGAATACAGGTGATTAAAAGGGATGTTTTCTGGTTGTAATAATCCTTGCTGCACCTCCCCTTGACTCAGAATTATTTGTGTGTAATTCTTTGTGGCATCACCCCAGTGATTGATGGCAGGGCTGGATGTGGGCTAGGATGAGCCATTGTTGCGTAGATGCTCCAGTAGGCTTGCAGAGCTGACATGAAGCTCTTTGAGGGGGAGATGGTGGTGGAAGAGAGGGTGATACTGATGAAGGCAGTGGAGTGGGAGTGACATGGAAAAAGTTAAACCTTTTAGAGTGACCCTTTTTAGATGATATTACATTTTATGTGTGTGTGCATGTAACTTGTAGTTACAGGGCTGCATCTTGAAACAGTAAGTGTAATGCTGACAAGAAGGCTGTCCCCTCTCTGTAATGCAGATGATGTACCTGTGCAGGAGGAGCCTGGGCTGGAGTCAAGCAGATCTGGGATGGCCACTTTCCACCTGAATGACCCAGGGACCTCGGTTGTCCCCTGCAAGGCAGTAGCCTCAGAGCGGGCAGTCATTAGTGCTTCTAGCCGCTTTGGGCCGCTAACTGGCTGTGTGACGATGGGCAGCACGTTGTATGCCCTCATTTTCACTTATGTATGGAAGGATGGGCCAGTGATCATAACAACAGGGAGGCAGCTGGTAAGCGCTCTAGTACTTGCTTACAGCACTTGATGTCAGTTCTTAACTGGGTCCTCACCATTACCCTTTGGAGTGTAGGCTGCCCCACTTGACCAGTGGAGAAACCAAGGCACAGAGAGATAAAGAAACTAGCCCAAGACATCCCAGCTAGTAAGTCAGTGATGGGGCTGACTTTCTAGCCTGTTTGAACCATCATTTGGGGCATTCTTTCCAGGGCCAACCCAGCCCTGGTGCACTGCAGTTTGATCTTCAGATTCCCCAGCACAGCCAGCTTGGGCAATGATTCACTGATGAGGTTTTGTCGTCTGTGTCCCTCGGCTCCATGCAGCAGGTGGTGAGGAGCGTGGCCCAGCTCTGTGGCCTGTAACTAGGATGGAGGGCCTGGGGAAGTAAGCCAGTTTCTCCCAGGGGCTCCTCTCACTCCTGCCCTCTGAATGTCTCAGCTCATCCTCTCCATGGGCTCTAGTTTGTGTCAGCTGCAGAAATATGTTCTGGCTCCAAGATGGATGCTCAGCCCTTCACAAACCTCAGAGCCCAATTGCCTGGGCCTCACTTGCCATCCCTATCGCCTCTCTCACCCCAGCAGTATCTCTGGGGGTGTCTCCTTAAATCCTTTAGCTCTATGGAACCTAGTTGGAGATCTAGTGACCTGGCTTAAGCTTTCTTTTTTATAGGTAGGGAAACTGAGGCTCAGAAAAGTTATGATCCTTTTGAGATTTTTTTTTTAAAACCCACTTATTAAATGTGAAGCTGTCTTGTAAACCAGTGAGCTGCCCATCCTTACAGGTGTCAAAGCAGAAGCAAGACAGCCAGTATTGGGCAGTGACATGAAACGGAGTTCAGTCTCAGATGGGTGGCTGTCTCAAGCCACTTCTGAGGTCTACATTAACCCTGAGCTCCCAGGATGCCATGATTCACTGTGACCTGCCTTTCAAGCACAGTGACTGTCATTAGTCACCAGCCCCAGGACCAGCCCCACAAAGATAGCACCTGAGACTAACTCTGAATAGGACGGGTCTGGATAGGGCTGGCAGCTTCCTTTCTCACTGCTGGCCTGGCTATTGTTCAGTCCTCTTTCCCCTTTTCATCTTCCTTGACTCGTTTCTCATGATACAATTCTGGTCTTGGCCTTTTTCCATGCCTTGCTGCCCATCTGGGCCTCAGTTTCCTCATGTATAATTTAAAGAGAAAGAATCAGAGCATTTTTGGGTTTTCTTCATGCCTCAGCATCTATGTATTTGGAATCCTCAGGCCACGCCTCCTGTTGAGCCAGTGATCAGGCTGCTTCACAACCCCTTCTTTCCCTCTTTAGGTCTTGATTCCAGGCTTAAGGTCCCCAGGTGCATGGCATCCTGCTGATGTAGTACAAAGGGCACTGGATCCCTATCATGTTGATTTGGGTGCCTGGGTGATGATGGTGCTTAGCTCACTGAGGGCTGTGGTGTCATTGTAAAATAGGGCCTGCGATGCTGATGCCCATGTGGAAAATAAGCTTTGCACATGTGCATGAGATTGTTGTTGGGGGCGAGAGGGCCTGTTTGGTCCTTCCTGTGGTATACTGTGCTGTTGAATTCTCTAGTTACTCCCTATAGGATCCCCCACCCATCTGGAAGTAGGTGGCACCCTTGCCAATGCTAGAGCAGGTGGTCCCTGGGTCCTGTGCAGTGTACTTGGTCATCACAAGGGCTCCAGGCCAGGCTGTGTTGGCGCCTGGACCAAGTAACTGGAGTAGACACGACCACTGCCCTCCAGGAACATCCACAAAGCAGACAGGCATGGACCTGGAGTGGTCAGTGGTGGGTGCACTGAGGTGAGCATGTGGCTCTCCAAGAGTTCAGAGACAGGAACAAGGGCTTTCAATTTGGGTGATCCAAGTAGAGTGGGTTGTGAGAGGTGGTGATGACGAGAACTGAGTCAGACAACCCAGGCTGTGGGGAGAGTTTGAGAAAGGCGTAGAGCGTGGGTCCTTGTTGCTAGAGAGGAGTGGCTGGAGATGAAGCTTTTGATAGGATAATGATAGGAAAAGCTCACGGGGCAAGAGCATGTAGATATTGATTGGCATCTGGAAGCCCAAGTTAACCTAAAGGCAGAGAGTGTTTCAGTACCTGAGACCCTCTCTCCACTGGCCATCAGCCCTAGGAATTCTCAGAGGTACCCAAGGAGTGGTGGTGACATGCATGACACTGGCTTTTGCAAAGGGCTTCCCTGTGTGCCAGACACTGCTCCAGGACTCTCCATTCATTAGCTCACTTAATCTTCGAAACAAGCCTGTGAGGTGTAGGAATGTTCATCATCCCCATTTTACAGAGGAGAATACCAAGTGTCAGATTAAATAAGCAGCAAAAACAACCAATAAGTGCCTTCTGGAGTCCTGGCTTACAGGCAAAACACTCTCACATCTGTCCTGTGCTCCCTAGAGGGTCTGAGGAATAACTGGGAAATTTACAGTCACTTAGGCCACCTTTTTAGGAGTGACTAACCCTTCCTCTGGGCATCCTTTATAAAACTGTTCAAAGTCATCTCACTGGATGAATCCTTAAGCATTAATTGAAAGCATTTTTACATAATTTTTAATATGTAAGCAATTACACATTAAAAAGTCCTTAGCATGTTTTTATTATTAAATCAACTTTATAGCCTAATAAGAGGAAATTAAAAGAAAGTCATTTCACATAGAGCCCCCCTGCTCTGATGTGGCTATTTTCCTTGCTTACAACTGATTTTCTGCCCTTTTTAACTCTGTGCTGGTAGGCATTGTCCAGATGAAGCCAGTGACCGATTTTAAAGGCAAGAGGGTATGTTCTTTTATATTTTCTTGTCCTCTGGCCTGGCCTCTTCTAGTAGCAATTTGCTCTCTGGGAGAATTGTGAGGTTTATCATATTAAAGACTGTGTTCTAATTGTGGCCTCTTTGTTTCAGGAGAAAGGAGGCAGGAAGTACAGGTTCTAGCATTGGCTCTGCCCCTGACCTGCTATGTGACCTTGGACTGGTTGCTTCCCTTCTCTCGGCTTCAGTTCCCTCATCTCTAAAATCAGATTCTTCCTCCTTCACTGGTTGTCAGGAGGATTCTGAGAGGTCATGGGTCTGGGATGACTTCATAAACCCTTAGGTTCCCCACTTCTGTGATCACACTGGCCTTCTCCAGCTCCCCTTGTCAGGCCTGGTTCTAGCATGCATGCTGCCATCTGTCCTCTCAGGACAGACAGGATACCATTCTGGACAGCTGGCTCTAGAGGCCCTTCCTAGAGCTCCTGTTCTCTCCTTCTGGAATGAACTCTCCTGGAGATCAGCAAATGCTTCACAGAAAAAGGAGCCTGTGAGTCTTGCCTGGATGTCAAAGAGGCTGCCTCTGGCCACCCTGCCCGAGACTTCTGCCTTCCTCTCATGTTTGCCATCAGCCCTGCCCCCGGTTCCAGGCAGCAATGTTCTCCTGACAGTTGAGAAAGCAAAGGGCCTTCTGTCTAGGTCCTGAGTCCAGGCCCTTCCCAGCCCCAGCTCTGTAATGCTGTGGACTCTGCTCCCAGCATGTCTACACACTTGCCTCCCTGCACAGCTCTACTCCCCAAAGCCTGTACCCTGAGCCCCTTCACTTCCATCTCTCCTGCTGCCTCACCCTCTGCAGGCTTCAAGCTCCTCCCTGGCCTGCCCTCCCCACCAAGTCACCAGCAGGCTCAGCTCATCCTGGTGATCACAACTCTCCCCCAGCTGGACGATGACAGGATGAAACTGTCCTTGATGAGCAATGGTTTTGTCCTCATATATGCTGCTTGCCTGAGGCCCAGAGAGGGGCGTGCACCAGCTAAGTTCACACAACAGCAAGCCACAGGGTGAGTCTCCTGACTTCCATTCTGGAGCTCCTGGGCCTTGTTTTGAAATGTTGTGAAATCTGTTGTCACATCCTCCTGCCTGACAGATAGCAGGCTTGGTCATGGGCTGTGCAGAGTTCCCTGGCTGGTCTGTGATTTACCAGAATGACTTACCTACCGGACAGGAAGGAGATGATCAAGTGTAAATACATTTTGTATTAGTCACCTGATGACTTTCCGATTCTTAAGAAACAGCAGGGCTCACACACCCAGCTCAGTTGTGCTCATCTGCAGAGCTGTGGACCAGGAGGGAAGTGGGAAGCCTGGGTTTCCATGGCGACCACTGGGCCATTCTAGGAGCTGCTTCCTATTCTCTCGCCCCTGCTCCCCTCTTGTCTTTGACCCCTGACACTGAGCACGTTCAGGTTGTCAGGAAAGTTGCAGCAGGCCTGGAACAGGCCACGGAAAGCAGATGAGTCATTGACAGCACCCCTGCTGTGGGCTGAGGGTCCTTGCCCTCCAGGTGCTCCTGTCACATGGGGAGGGTGGACAAGGGCCCAGAGAACACTCAGTTTCTGTAGTAAAAAGCAAGCTAAGAAAAATTACACTAGAGAGAGAAATCTGGTCTTGGAGAACACAGAGGAAGGAGTAGCATAGCCTCCAGGACCAAAGTGCACTGCACAAAGCAGATGCTGGATGGCATCCTAGCAAAGCCACACTTGAGGTCCTGACTCAAAATGACCTTCCCAGGGAGGCATTCTGGCTACTTCTCTTACATTTCCACCCCTCCCCCCATCTCTGATGTTGTTTCTTAACATCTGTCGTTTTTTAGCATACTACATATTTTATTTACATTTTCCTTTTTTTGTCATCTTTCTCACCACTGAGATGTGGGCTTCACAAGGGCAGAGATGTAGGTTTTGTTCCCTACTGGAACCTAAAGTACCTGGTACAGAGTAGGTGGTCAGTAAACACTGGTTGAATGAGTGCATTAATTCACTCCAGGGACCCAGGCTGGTCCACAGAGTGCTGGGTGCCCCTCAGGAGCCCAGGGACCACCTGTCCTCCTCCAAAGAGTGCCACATCTGGAAAGTTTGAGTTTAGCCACTTGCTAGGTGGTCAGGGAGGAGCCGCTTTGGCCTCAGGGTAGGAGTTGGATGGGAGTTCTGATCAGTTCTGTCTCTGCAGCTGGCGGACTGCATAAGGGATAACTGATCCTGCCTTGGCTCCTTCCTCTCTGGGCCGAGAGTTCCATGAAGGAAGGGACTGGTCTTAACCCATCTTCATTTCTCCTCTGGGCCCAGTAAATATTCACCAATTGAGTGAATGAGTACAGGAATACAGGTCTGTATGGAGAAGAAATAAAGAAAAGGAAACAAACAGGTACTCACTATAAACAGCCTTTCCCATTCTGCTGAGACTTGCTTGCTTGAAGTCACAGGGCCTGGGTCAGGGGAAGAATGCAGTGCATTCATTCATTGGCTGGGTGGCTATTTGTGAGCACCTGCTGTGCGCTGGCACTTCTGCTCCAGGGTCTATCCATGAGCTGTTCTCATGGAGCTAACAGTTGAATGAGGGAGCGAGGCGGCTGTGTTGCCTAGCCATGATTCCCCGAAACACATTTCCTAGACACTCCAGCTCTGAGTTAGCAAGGGCTGGAAGTCAGGGGCTTTCTCAAAGACCTGAGCAGAATGGAGGCTTGTCCCTAGGGCCAGGGCCACCTTCAGTAGGAAGGATGTTCTCAATGCTGTCTTATGGGAATAAGGGGGAGAGCTGTGGCCCAGTGGCTGGCAGGTGTGTTCTTCTGTCCTTGGCCCTAGTAGAGAAGCATAGCCCCTGAGGGTTTACGTGGGTTTTCTCCATGCTGCTGGCACTAAGCCTCATAGGTGTGAGGGCCCAGCAAACAGATTGCGGTCCTGCTGAGCATTTGGCAGTGAGGGCCCAGGCCCCTGGAACACAGCCCTAACTCCTCATCTTTCCTAGCAGCTGTAAGAGCAATGTTCATTTTACCCAAGTTAGAAATAAAGGAACAGGAATGTGAAATGGAGGAGTTCACCTCCATAGGCCTGCCTTAGCCTTGTATTTCAGAACCCCAGAGACATTAAAAAATCTGAACGTGCAGAAACTGATAGAGATACCTGACCTAAAACAGGCTCAGGGAGACTCAGGTTAATCCGCAGCAAAGCTCCTGTATCCTGTACCCACCCAGCTCCCTGCGTGCTGGGCAGGGTGTGGAAACCTTGCGGAAACCCACACTGCAGGGGTGTGGCATGATTAGGAAGTTATTTAAGAAAACAGGCCCGCCTGGGAGTGTGGGATGGAATCCAGCAGCACCTAGGAAGAGGCAGGGAGACAGGTTCTATGGTTCCAAGGCTACAGCAGTCATCTAGGCCAGGCCTAGATGTGGGGGCTGTGGGGTCAGGGTAGGTGTGGTAGAAGGGCCCGCCAGCCAGTGGGTGCTGCGCAGAAGGGAAAGAAGCTGGAATGACACCATCGGTGGGGCCCTTAGTTAGTGGGAGAGTGGGAAAGTCAGTCACCTGATGAGACCTGTGCTATCTGAGAAGGGAAGGGAGGTTCCTGGGGAGGAGTCAGAGTTGAGATATGGTCACCCTTGAGGTGGGAGCAGCCATCTGGGTGTGCTTGGGAGAGATTGAATGCATTCATGTGTTAAGGAAGGTGCTGGAGTCAGATCAGAGAAGGGCCCCAAACTGTTCCAGGGGCCTGGGGGCCACCAACAGAAATCCTGGACTGCGTTTCTGGTCTGGGGAGAGGGGTAGTGTGCAGGGACTGGCCAAGGAAATGGCTGGCCACAGTTCCTGCCTTTCAGAAGCCTGAAGGAGGAGATTCCATGATTTGTCTCACACCCTATTATTTGACTAATTAATTAGTACTCTCCTCTAAGGAGGGCTCAGGCTGGCTTTCTGGAAGCTTATAGAGATGACAGAGGTCTGTGTTAAAGGGTGCCTTTTATAGATGATGCCAGAGGTCTGTGTTTAAAGGGTGCCTTTTATACATGATGCCGGGAGTCTCCCTAAGGCTCTGAGAGGCAGCAGGTGAGATGATTTCCATTTTGCAGATGAAAAGGCTGAGGCTGATGAGACTTCTGGCCCCTTCTCCCTGCAGAGGTCACTGCCTGGTGAAGCGAGGGAGGGAGCTGAGTAATAATAGCCGGTGAGTCCTGCCTCGGAGGCTTCAGTGTAGCAGGTACCTCAGGTTCAGTGCTCTTCCCCTCCTCGTGGAGAGTCCCTCCCTCTTCCTTTCAGCTGGCCTGGCCTGTATGTGTTCCCATGGTTAGTGAGGGCTGGCTGCAGTCACTTTCCAAAACAGGTAGCTGAGTAGAAAGAAATAAAATGCTGCCTCTTCACCCTCTCTTTCAGGGTATAGGCTTGTCATTGTACCTGGCCACCTAAAAAGTGATGCACCAAAAGAGGGGCTGTCTCCCAAGCCTCAGCTTTTAGGCCTGTCTGTTCTCAGTGTCCCTGTCACCTCATTCGGTCCATATGCCGACACAACCCTCATCATGTCCGTCATGACATACCTGCTAGACTGGAAGCCCTTGGAGGGCAGGATGACAGGGCAGGCTGGGGCTGGAGTGTCTTGCGCTTAGACTGTTGGTGCCTTGTGTTTAAGGTCTTGGCCTGGAACTTTCTGGTGAAGAATGTCCCCTCATCCAAAACTTGCTGGTTTTGATGGAGTATTTTGTGCACATGATGAGTACACATCACCCACAGAGCTCTTAGCTCCTAGAATCAAGCCTCATGCCTGCTGGGTTGGCTCACCTCTGCCCTGGCCAATGGGGCAACACAGGTTCTATCCCCAGCACCCCAGCTGGTCTCTTACCTGCTGGCCTGTGGCCCTGTTCCCTCCCATTTACTAAGCCTCGAGTCTCTGTGTGGATGCTGGCACATGCACTTATGCCCCCATACTCCCAGGCACCAGCCTTTTCTGAAGCCACCCTCTCTGGCAACTCCTCACCAGGTCAGGGTCTTCCGAGTCTTCGTGCTGCCCTAATGGGCCTCTCTTGGCTCCTGGGTCCCCCTTCCCTGCCCTCAACCTTTTAGGCTGGGTACTAGAGCCCCCAGCTTCCTGAGGTGAATGGCCTTCATCATGCCTGCCTTCAGCTCTAGCCTCTTGCTGCCCAATTCCTGACACCTCTGGCTTGGCCCCTCCACCTTTGCCAGCACAGACCTCAGGGGTAGGGAGGGGCGTGCCCACCTCCTCGGCAGATCTTTATTCAGTGGGCTCCATCAGAGCCCTTCCCTTCCAAGTCCCACGAAGCCCCCAGCAGCTCAGGCTCACCTTCCCCAGAAGCTTCTGCATGCCTCTGGCTCCCTGGCCTGCTGCTTTCCCCAGGTGCCAGTGGCTCAAGGCAGAAGCAGGCCAGCTGGCATTCAATTTTCTGCTCAGGTGGTGTTTACTGAGAAACCCTGTGACCTCAGGCCCTTCACAGTGTCTCTCCTAAGCCTCCCTAAGGCCCAGGGAGGCAGTGCCTGGGTTGTTTCCATTTGCCAGTGAGAAAACAGGAGCAGAGGCTTCAGTGACAGCTGGGGGCCTGGGAGCACCTCCAGGAACCTGTGAGTTGTGTTCCAAAGCGCAGGCAGGAGCAGGTCAGGCCGTCAGTGGGCCAGATGGACCATGGGCTGAGAGAAGCACATAAGCCTGAAATGGATCCCCTGGGCCAGCTCCTGCCCTCCCCAGTAACAGAAGCAGAGGCCTGGAGTCAGGAGGCTGCCCGCAACAGCCTCACCACCCTGCAGAATTGGGAAACAGCCAGTGGGCAACAGCATCTTCCCTTCCTTGACCTCTTCTAGGGTTTTCTTCTGTTTCTGTGCCATGTCCCCTTCCCTTATGGAGAACTGCTTCTGCTGAGGGAGTCTTTGCTAGGGGAAGGGTTAGTGCTGAGCTACTGGGTGACCTGCTCCGGTGGGCGCTTTGGGACATAGTACAGTTGGATCAGTGTCAGAGAGAGGAGGGACAGCCAAGCCCCATGCCCCTATCCTGCCTTCAGGGTAAAGCTCAGGAGGGTCTTTGTGAAGCATCCCTGGAAGCCCTGCTGTTCTGGGCACTGCAGCAAGCACAGGGGCTGGGAGGTGGTGCCCACCTTGGGCCTCCCCTCAGGAGGGCTGTCCACTGGGATGTGGCTCATGACTGCTGTCACGCATGAGTGTAGAACCCTGCTCTCGTGGGACTGGGGGCCTCAGAGAGGACGTGGCCCATTCTACTTGGGTTGGGGGTGGGTGTTGTTTAGGATTGGGTGGGAATGGTGGTGGGAGCAGGTGCAGCAAAGGGTATGGCCTAGCCCCAGACTTTAAGGGTGGAGTTGGGAGGAATTGGAGGCTCTGGCCTAGGACAGAACCCAAAGAGGTCCTGTATTTAACTGCAGGGGACTCAGAACTGTGAAAAGCACCCACCTGGGGCAGGCCCCTAGGCCTTTGGCTTACCCATCCCTGCCTGCTTCTCACTCCCATCCCCAGCACAGCCCAGGCTGAGCCTTAGAGGAAACTAGACAATATTTTTAATTATTGTATAATTTACATCCAGAAATTAGGAGGAAGGGCTTGGTCCTTATTAAGAGCCTCAGCCTATTTACCCCCAAGACTTGAAACTAATTGTCATCTGGACCAGGATTTGTTGTAAATTCCCAAAGCTCCATACTAATAAAAAGTTTCCGGCTACCTTTTGGGCCTCAGCCCCATCCCCTGGGCTTGGCTGCCAAATTTGCAGAAATGTATGATTTCTTGGGGTGAGAAGGGGTGGATCTTAAAACTCATGGTCTCCACCCTAGGGAACTTGATGCAGGCAGGGTCCTGGAGTCCTCAGGAACTAGTACTGCAGTTAAAATACACAGTCTGTTTTTAGCTCACTTTTTAACAGTATGCGATGCTGTTGGAAAAGCTTGAACTCAGGTATTAGAACCTATCCCCTCTCTAGAAATCCTTCTTAGAGTGAGAATGTTAGAGCTGAGCTAGGTTGGGGGACTAGACAGAAGGTGGTGGGGTTGGAGTGAGGGGGATATGGTAGGAGGGTTCTCCCAGCTGTCCCGGGAATGGTGGCCTGAGCTCAAGTCCAACCCAGGGCCCCTTCCAGTCACTACGATGTCTTCTTCTTATATGGCTCATGTGATTTGGTAGTGCCCTTGCAAAGCAAGGCCTCCTGCTCTGCCTTCCCCTGCAGGAACCCTATCCAGGTCCGTCATTTGCTCTGCCTCTAAGTCCTCTGATGGCCTTTACACCTCTCTGTTTAAGCATCTAGGAGGAAAACTTCCTTGTTTCAGGAAATCTATGGCTTTGTGGAAATTTCTAATTAATATTGTCAGATTGTTGGCATTTCTCTAATTTCTTTCAACACCTTGGCCTTCCGTTATTTGTGTGGGGTTATTGCTATCACCATGTATATTTATTTCTCGTTTTGCTCTCCCATATCTCATTTCATCCTCAGAACAACCTGGAGGGCAGTCCTTGCTATCCTTTTTTTTAAGACAGACAAACTGAAAACCAGAGAATCTAAGTGGCCCACCAGGGTCAGCCAGCAGTAGTTTCAGGACCTGAGTGAGGGTCTCTGCTATATCGTCAGTCCCTGTCGACTTTCCCTCCCTTCCATTAAAAAGAGTCTGCTCGGAGTCAGGTCCTGTGAGGTGGGATCAGGGTGAATGAAAGTCACTCATCAACTCCTGCTCTCTAGAGCTCATGGGGAGGACACAAATTATCTTTTCTCTTCTCTCCTCTTCATCTCCTTTGGCCTCTTATCTACAGAGGTCTCAGCAGGTAAGTATAGGTGAACTGCCAAGGGCTCAAATCATTGTTCTAACTCCACGGTGGATGCTGGGAGAGATCCTTTCTGCCGGTGAGCATGTGACCCCCCAAGGAAACGAACTCTAAACTTCTAGGGTCAGCCAGCCTCCTTCTCACTCTAAGAGGCTGCTTGTGCCTCAGTATCCCCAGCACCTGATCTCACCATGCAGCGAGGCAGGACTGCAGACCTGGCTTGGAGAATATCCAACCCAAATCTCCTGGACATGGCTTCCAGGTCAAAGCGTCCAAAGAGTTTGGCCTGGAGAAGCTGTCCTTGGCTGAAGGTTGGAACTGGCCAGGCTCTCCCCAGCCCACAAAGAGCCTTGCATGTCTTCACATTCAGGGTGAGGAAAGGCATAATTGTGTCTGGAAAGAGCCCTGGGTTTGACACTAGCCATGGAGCTGTAATTATCGTCTTTAATTACACGATGGTGCCTTTGCCAGGAAGATGTGCTTGACGATTATCTCCTCTCTTGACAAGGGTGGTTCTGTCTCCCTTTGTAAGTACTGATGTAAACACACAGGCTCACTTGAGATTTCGGCATTACCAAAGAACCATTCAGAGTTGCCTACCTAAGGACCCCTGCCTTTTGGAGGAGAAAAGGGCAAGTCAGGTATCAGCTATGCAAGTGCTTTCTTGCCTGCTGCTGAAAAAGAATGTCCACTTTCTGAGTTGACTTGATCTCTGAAACTGAAAAAAAGAACGCACTTTACCCTGATGCTTAAAAGAAAGAAAACAGGAAGAGCAAAAAGCCATGTAACAACAACGTGTGTGTTTACATACCAAGCACATCCCTGCTTATTTGATACTCATACCACTCTGGCGAGGTAGGCAGGGCATGTGGTGCTATCTCCATTGTATAGATGGTGAGATGAAGTCTCAGAGAGGATAAGGGACTTTCCCTAAGTCACACAGGAAACCAGGACTAAAGCACCCTGACTATAAGCCAGGCTTTGGCACCTGCAGGGCAGTATTTTGGTTGATTTTGTGAACTCCCTCAACCCCAACTCTTTCTGGGGCTCATGTGGCAAGTAAAGCCCCTCAGCCTTGAGGGGCTTCTGAGGGTCAAGTGCCATGCACTGTATAGGACTGAATTGAGGGGCAGCCCCCAAAGACTTCAGAGGCCAAATCACACTACATTCTCCAGTGAACTGTACAAGTTAGCCATTGTTGCAGACAGAATCAGCCCACCTAGCACTGGAACAGCCCTACCGGGGAATCAGCACACAGTGCAGAGGATGGGAGGCTCAGTAGAATGCTCCCCCGCCCCCCAGGCTCTGCTCACCACATTGGGTCAGGGTGAAGGGCAGGCTGCCCTGAAGACCCATGAGTGCAGGGCCTTCGAGGGTCAGTTGGTGCCTTCCAGGGTTAGTGGGTCAACGTGGAGAAACAAGGGCAAGATGGTGGGCAGTGGTGAAATGCAGATTCCTAGGCCCCATCTTGTAGTGGCTCTCACTGAAGCCCAGGAACCTGCATTATAATACATGGCTCCGTGGTTCTGGGACAGATGGCCCCATGGTTAGAGAGTCCCTGCTTTAGCAAAGGGCTCAGGCCTGGGGTCTCCTTCAATTCTTGAAGCTGTGGTCTGTCCTGGTCTGGTCTGGTCTGCCAGCAGTACCAGTTCTCTGTGATTTCTTCCTCCCTCTCTTTTCTCTCTCCACTGCATGGCAGGAGGAATGGACATCCATTCTGTTGTTTTCTTGAAACTACCTGTGCCAGTCCTGAGGACCCAGCCCTGGGGCTATGGAAAAGAATGAAAACCACCCACTCAGGTGTTGCGCCCCAGCCTCATGGCTATTCTTGTCAGCCTTCACAAAGCTGTGATTCTTATGGGAATTTTGTAAATCTCTGAATGGCCAAATAGAGCAAGGCTGGGGGTAGAGGACATGGGGTGGCTAGTGGGGAGAGTCATGAGTCAAAGGGTACAGGAGTGAATCCTAGCTCCTCTAACACCTGGTTTGAGCTTGGACAAGGCATTGCCTCAGTTTCTCCATCTCTGAAGTCAACGTTTCAACCAGATCCTGAGATGACTTTAGTGCTAACCTTCCCTGGTAGTAGGGGCAGTCACACAAAGACATGCTGGCTGCACACAGGGTCATGATCTCCCAAAACACAGAAACCCCCCTGTGCTGCTGATGGCTTGGCTGCTGCCGAGGCTGCCTTTGTTCAGTCAGACCTCTACTCAGTATGTGGCACTTGGTGTCAGCAGCTTCCACTCGCACTCCAGAAACCTGTTTATGAGCTAAAGTCACACTAGCCTCCCTGGGGGATATCTTTCCACAGAAGCCTACTTCCGAATGGGGCCTAATTGCACCATGCATACCTTTAAATAATTTTTTTCTGTGTATTTTAAGGAGCTGTCATTTTACACGTGCATCATTGGAGTAAAGTGGAGCAGCCATTTGAGCTCCTGGGCACCCTGAGTCTGCAGCAGGCTTTCTTCACCCCTCACGGGGAGAGACCTCAGGGAGGAGAGAAGCTAGGAAGTTTGAGAACGGAGTGAGATCAGCTCGCTTGCTGGTCTCAGCCCTTCCCAGATTCCTCCTCACTGTCCCTTGATGAGTTTCCCAGGACTGGCTAGATCATGTTACACTCCTGCTCAGAGATCTCCGCTGGGTTCTACAGATGTGAGTCCAGACTTTCCTCAAACCCTACACCTCCCCCAAACCCTCCACCTCCCCCAGCATCCCCCTAGAGGATTCCCAGGGCAAGGCAACACCCCAGCACCCCCTTGCTTTCCTGTGTAAATGCTCACTGTCCTCTTGACTGAGGGGCCTGTGATCCCACAGGGACTTTCTCCCTCTTGTTCTGCCTTGCTCTTGAGTTCCTCCAGCAGCCTGGGCAGGGCCTGAGTGACTCACAGTGGGTTCCCCAGAGCCCAACACAGAGCCTGGCTCTTGGGAAGAGCTGGTTGAAACTGGATGAAAAACAAGGCTTTCCTCTGCTCCCATCTCAGCCTTGCCTTTGAAGTCAGTTTAATGGCTGCAAACCTATTAACCATTGTACTGTTGGATTTCCTGTTTGTTCCTGAAAAATAAGCAGTCAAAATAGGATTTTGAGGGCAGGCACGGTGGCTCACACCTGTAATCCTAGCACTTTGGGAGGCTGAGGAAGGTGGATTGCTTGAGACCAACCTAGACAACATGGTGAAACTCCATCTCTACTAAAAATACAAAAATTAGCTGGGCATGGTGGCATGTGCCTGTAGTCTCAGCTACTCAGGAGGCTGAGGCAGGAGGATTGCTTGAGCCCGGGAAGTAAAGATTGCAATGAGCTGAGACCATGCCATGGCACTCCAGCCTGGGCAACAGAGCCAGACCCTGTCTTTAAATAAGTAAACAAAAAAGGATTTTGAGACCATCAGAACATGTGCTTTTTGGATTTGAAAACAGGCAATGCAGAGACCATGTGTCTGGCCTTGGGAGTGGTGGGGGAGGTTGTGAGTCTCTGGGGCGCCTGTGGTTCTGGGAAGTTTACCGTTTATGGAGCCTTGGTGGTCAGGAAGCCCAGGCCAGCAGGATAGCGGTCCGGCTCAGAACTTTGATGGGGCCCTGGCCCTAGTGTTTCCCTCCCTCCTCCCTCCAAGCTGCCTGCTGCCGGCCACTGTAACTCAGAGCTCAGAGCAACAGGAATGCTGTAAATCCCCATTGCGCTCCTCTTTACAAGAAGGCAGTTGGGCGCGGTGGCACTTTACAAGGAAAGCAGCTCTGCCACAGCAGAAGACAGTGAGTGCCTGTCACACGAGAGCTGTCCTGCCTCTGCTTCTGCCTCTGCTTGCACGATTGGACACAGCAGGTACCACTAGCCAGGAAGAAGCATCGCTCTTGTTCATCCCCATCCCATTCCAGGGCCCTCTGCCCCTTAACAGGGTCTTCTTGTGGGCCTTGGGTCCCCAGGGCCTTATCCTTTCTCCCACTTGCCCTTGTCACACAGTGAGAAGCTGCTGTCCCCCAGCTGTTGTTTGGCAAGCTGGCCATCTGCCCTAAGGTGAGGGAGCAGGGTGCCTTGGCCTCCATGTCTGTAATGTGAGAGGTACAGGGCTCCAGGCCTGAGGAGGATGGAGCTGGACAGTCCAGAAGGCCAACCACAAAGTTAAGATAACTTGGGTAGCAGTCCTTTAGGGGTTTGCTCACTCTGCATTCATTTTGCATCGTCCTGTGCCAGCTCGTAAGCTAGGCGTCCAGAGATTGACATAAACGAGACCCAGGCCCCAGTGAATGTGGACTCAGGTCTGACATATCTTGAGCTTTACTTTGTGCTGTGGGCACCCCTGCAGAGATATTTTGATCACTGGGGTTCCAGGGGAAAAGGAGGCAGGAAAGGCTTCCAAGGAGTTGGAGCTTGGCCTAAGTCTTGAAAGATGAGCAGCCCAGGAGGGAAGCGGTTGTCTAGGCAGCTTTCTGAGCTCAGACCTGGAGGAGAGGACTAGCTAGCAGCTCTGGGGACCCACTGGTGGTTTCGTAGGTGCTGAGATGACACCTGAGTTGGGTCCTGAAGTTAACTCAGAGGTGGTGCCATGTAGGGAAGCGGGAAGGGGTGGCTTTGCAAATGGAGAGACAGCCTGTGCTGGCATGGCTGCAGCTTCAGGAACACAGAGTAGAGACATGTGACTGCCAAGATGCTTGATGCCCAGTTCATAAAGGGCTCTCCGCGCCCCCATGGGGGCTTGGACTGTATCCTCAGGACTATCTGGAGTTACTGAACCTCCACGTGCTCCCATCTACCTCCCACCTGGCAGCTTACTATTTCCCTGACCCAAACTATTAAGCTCATTGAAATCCCACTGACAACAGGCAGGCAAACTGATTTACCACGTAGAGCCTCTGCTTTCAAACCTGGGTCAAGTTGGAAAATTAGTCCAGGATAAGAAGGTAGATATGGAGAGTCACAGGGCAGTTAGAGCCAGCACTGGAAATGTCTTAAGGCCTTGGATGATTAATTGACATATGAATTGGACAGATAATTAGTGCTACTTTGGGGCACCAAAGGGACAGAATTCTTCTCCAGGATGGTTGGGGACTACACTAGAAGGAGGTGAGATCTAGGTCCAACCTTGAATGCCTTTGGGTATTGAATGAGGACCTGAAAGGAAGGCCACTGCTGGGGACGTGGGGACAAGCAGGCTTCAACGTTGGCCCAGAGCCAACTCATCAGTGGACACTCTGTGCCTGTCCAGCATTAGGAGATGGGGAGCCAGCCAGTGCTATAGAGATAAGGGCTCTAGACTCTCACCTAAGTGTTTGTTGACTCACCAAATATTTTTTTAAAACTGATGCTTTATTTAGGCTCTGGGTTCCTATGTACATGATCACAGAATTCTGCACAGGTATAGGCCTCAGGCCTGAGTGAAGGACCCTCCACCCGAGGGCTGGACAGGCTGCAAGGCTGTTCTCCCTGTGTGCTATTTCTCCCTGTTGAGCAGGCTTCAACCATGAGAATCAGCTAAGCTCAGGCTTTATGATCCAGGTGAGAAACAGGAAAGTTCAACCTGAGTGTGAGGGAAGAGGAGGGGTCCAGATGCTCCTGGAAATGGAGTTGCTTCATCCAGCCTGTGGACAGATGGCCTGGCAGCTTCCTGGGGAGGCTGCACTGTGTCCACTCCACCTGCAGACCCTGGCTGACTGTGGGCACACAGAATTGCTGCAGTCATTTCAGCTTGGACATTATTCAAAACCATCATTTCACGCTGTCCACCACATAGAAAAATCTCCACAAAGCACCCTGATACATTTCATTTTAAACGGTGGGAGCTTCCTGGTGAACCCTCTAAGAGGAATTAGTTGCAAATTAAACCCCCAGGAAACAGAATGATTTGACCTATTATATGGCATTGTTGGGTGGAAGCCAATTGGATGTTGAAAGACACCTGCCTAAGATGGTGATTTGGGTCTCAGAGCAGTTGATCTTAAACCCCTCTGGCAGATGTAAGGGAGTGCCATCAAGAGTCCTCAGAATGGTGACCTTCTCTGCAGAATAGATGAGAATGACGGGAATCAGCCAGCTTGGAACGAGGCCCCTGCAGGTGCTGGTGGCTTTCTGGATAAGTTTGTCTTCTTCCTCCTCATTTTGAGCACCCTTTGTCTCATTACTCCCTCTGCCCCCTAATATTCCTTCTGCTATTAATATACATGGCATTGACAGTGAGGAAAGCAAGCTAGGAAGGAGGCTCCTGGCCAGCAGAGGAGGAATGAGAGTGTAATGGCCTTTGGGGTAATGCGAGACTCAGCAGGGCCTCTGAGGTCCTCCGCTCCCGAGGCTTGGAGCATGCTGTGACCCAGGCTGGCCTGTGGAGGATCGTTTTTCCAGACTGACAGCCAGTGGCCAGCCCCTCTGCCAGAGCTGGGAAAAGCAGGGCCGCCTTCCCATCAGCCGTGGGCACATGGCTGGAATATCACGCCCAGAGGCCAGCAGGTGTACACAGCAGAGGAGGGCTCATGTTAAGAGGAGTTTAAAGATTCTTTGGGAGGATGGGGAGGGACTTCCCCAGGGAAGCATCCACCTCTTTGTCTCACCAGGACAAGGATGAGTCGGAGGAGCTGGAGCCTCGGTGGTCATGTGGCCTGTGGCTGGTGCCTCCCTCCGTCAGGGGACGTGAGTGAAATCTGAAGTGCATGTCTGTGTGGTGGCAGCTGTAATGTGACAGCTGCCGCCCACCCGCCCTTCCCCCAGCCTGTTCTCGAGTGAGGAAGCTTGTCTGGCAGCGCCAACTCAGCTGTCATCCCACATCAGTTTTTGTAGATTCCCAGCTAGTGGAAAAGTGCCAAACGCAAGCAGATGATATACTTAATGAAACACTCAGGAAGAACGCTTCAGTTCCAGATATTAGGGGTTTGTGTGTCATGTTTCTGGGCCCTGGAATCAGATCTTGCCTTCTCAGCCTTGTCACAGAGTACAGGGTTCTTCACCTTTTAGGGTGAATATAAAGAAGATTGCATGATGAGATAGAAGTTTATGCTGTCGCGCCGGGCGCGGTGGCTCAAGCCTGTAATCCCAGCACTTTGGGAGGCCGAGGCGGGTGGATCACGAGGTCGAGAGTTCGAGACCATCCTGGTCGACATGGTGAAACCCCGTCTCTACTAAAAATACAAAAAATCAGCTGGGCATGGTGGCGTGTGCCTGTAATCCCAGCTACTCAGGAGGCTGAGGCAGGAGAATTGCCTGAACCCAGGAGGCGGAGGTTGCGGTGAGCCGAGATCGCGCCATTGCACTCCAGCCTGCAGCCTGGGTAACGAGAGCGAAACTCCGCCTCAAAAAAAAAAAAAAAAAAAAAAAAAAAGAAGTTTATGCTGTCGAAGGGCAGCATACATGACTGATATAATGAAAGAAAAATGAAATGAAACGTCTTCTCCATGTGGACATAAACCGATTGACTGGGAGTCATTTATACCAGATGTCAGCTAGAAGGAAGGTTGTATGTGTGTGCACTCTGTATATTCCTCATACGTAACATCTGCATGGAGTTTTATGGTTTACAGGGCTCTTTTATATACTATTTGTTTGGTTTTATTTTAAATAGCCCCATGACATTGATATTAATATCCTCTCCACTCCACAACAGAGGTTGCCAAGGCTCTGCTGGGGCAAATCACTCCCCAGAGGGCATAGGCTGAGAAGCGGCACAGCCAGGGTTTGAACCTATGTCTCCTGAATCCAGTTCCAAAATGTACTTACTGGTATTTGGAATTGCCAGTGTATTTCATGTGTGGAATTGAAGGGGAAGTAATCAGTCAGTTGAGTTATATTTGTATTTATTGTAAACTGATCAAGTTTGAATGAGGAGTAGGACAGAAGAGAATAATATTTATATACACAGTGCTCTTCATTGGTTACTCTTTGAGATCTGCTGATGTCTTTTGGCTTTTGAGGAACTGGAAGCACAGAGCAGTTGGAGGATTTGCTGGGGTCACGCAGCTTGGAGTGGCCAGCTGAGGATCCAATCCAGATCTCATGGTCACTTTCTACTCTCTCACACTGCAGTGTTGCTATAACCATATATAAATATAAAGTAACAAGGATAATATGAAAAAGGGTGATTCTGTAAATAAATGAAACCACTGAGGTCAATTAGTCGCCTACGGTTCGATCATTTTGTAGACAAGCTGCAAAGGAGAGGGACAGCTGTCTGGGGTCTCCCAGCAGCAGCCAGGGCCAGGCTTCTGACCACAGCCATGTTCTCCCATTCCCCTCCTGTGTCTCAGTTTCAGGCATTTCTTCACAGTCTTAAGTTTTTTGTAGGTCTTTGAGCCAATGTATAGGAATACTCTTGGAGTTGATCTCGGTTCTGTATTGCAATCTTCCTAGTTAGAAGAGAATCTTAAAATTCCAAAGTTCAGGCAACTCTTCCCTACCAAGTGAGGCTGTAATCTCAGGCTTATACAGAAATTGTGTATTTCTCAGCAGTGAAGTCCACATTCACACTCCTCAGTTATTTTTAGGTGGGAACTTCATATTTTCTGTTTCATACCACATTGGTTTCCCTGCCTAACAGGTTATGTTTTCTGTCTCGCAGTAGTGTTGGAGTGGCCTTATTTTTAGCTCGGTTCATTTTTCTTCCTGTGACTTCCGTTTTCTTGTTTAACACACACATGCGCACACACATTCACGTAGGCATCCGTTCCCATCGCACTTTCCCTGCCAGTTCTCATTCACTTGGTCACAAGACTTCATCCAAAAGGCAAGTGTTAAGCCTCATCTCATTCCGGGAAGAAAGGAAGAGGAAGAGCCTTCAGCAAATCTCAAGAATCTACTTGTAACACGGGCTGCTGCTTGTCATTTTATTAAAATCTCTTCACCTGTCACTCACCTAGTCTGCTGCTAACTCCTGGTTGAGACATTCTCTTGTGCACACCTGATAAGAAATGCTTTTGAGCCCCCTTGCAAAGAAAACCTATTGACTAGGGTTGGGGGGATATTCTCAGAGGCTTGGGTATTAGGCTTCTAGAGGGCCTGGAGTGTGTTCGCGTGTGTGTGTGTGTGTGTGTGTGTGTGTGTGTGAGAGAGAGAGTCTGTGTGTGTCTGTGTGTGCGTGCCTGTGTGTGTGCGTGCATATGTGTATGTATATGGTGTTCATCAGACCCTGTTTCTATCCCTGACACCTGTAGCATTTGATTCTGGCTGCAGGTACCCCACGGAAGGCAGTTGCCTGTGGTCCCATGGTTGGTGACTCTTGTTGGTGCTATTTAGTTCATTTATACCATGCCATATGGTGGCAGACCAGTAGTGAGAATCCAGTCTAAAATGTTAGGACACAGCCAAGGAACATGACTTACCCAGTCCCCTGCATGGAATAAAGTACGGGGCAGACCCCAGGCCTCTGCTCATCATGAGTCCTCAGTAGCCTTCAGTGGCTCCCTGCTGCCCCTCCACTGAAGTGTGAGCCTCTTTAGCCTAGTGGTGCTTGAGCAGGTGACATACTTAACTAAATAGCCACAAAGAAGACCACATTTTTAGGCCATGAGCTTCTCTGAAGCTGGACCAGGTTTTTATCTTTTATTTATTTATTTATTTGTTTGTTTGTTTGTTTTAAGACGGAGTTTTGCTTTTGTTGCCCAGGCCAGAGTGCAATGGCACAATCTCAGTTTACTGCAACCTTTGCCTCCTGGGTTCAAGCAATTCTCCTGCCTCAGCCTCCCGAGTAGGTGGGACTACAGGCATGGACTACCATGCCCGGTTAAATTTTGTATTTTTAGTAGAGACGGGGTTTCACCATTTTGGCCGGGTGGTCTCGAACTCCTTCCTCTGCCTTCCAAAGTGCTGGGATTATAGGCATGAGCCACCCTGCCCTGCTGGACCAGGTTTTTATTGTTCAGTGTTTTCCCATAAACCAGCAACAGTGGAACTCAGCGGAGGGAGGAGTGAACTAGTGAAGTGATTTGTTGTTGACCTTTTTCACCTCCTCTAGCCACGTGGGTTTCCAGAGTCGGGACTCTTAGTATATCTCCTGAAGCACGTTTCTGGTGTGGGAGCCTAGAACCCCCTGTTAATCTGTGGAAAAGAACCTGTTGTGGTGCTGCCTGTGACCCCTTCAGATCCCTCAGTGAGGCGTTGCCTCTTCTGAGCAGGCCTCTGATCTCTTTTACCCCCAGGCACACCTCCCTCCGCAGAGCATGGCCTGCGGGTTAGCATCCATTTCAGTTTGGTTTTTGGCTTAGCGCTTTGCTGATCAAAATTGGGTGATGGGCGTCACTTTGCATTGTGACTTAGAAGAGTGGGCATCAAGCTTCCAGGAGAGTGGGGCCCTTTGCAGTGAAACCATGGGTCCCAAAAAGTTGTTAGGCCTGTTTTTGTAGCTGCGTTATTAGGGAAAGCTTTCATCATTTCCGTGCTGAGACCATAACCATGGTTCTTTGATATGTCTTTAAATATCAAGTACCTCCGTGGATGAACAGGGTCATGTTTGAGGGCATGTTATAATTAAAATGTACAGCTTGGAGTTAAAAAACAAAGCATAATTTGTTCCAAATTTAATTTCCTAAACTTCAAAATATATGAAAATTACATGAAGTGAAAACTGTTTAGAAATACTCATGAAAGCAGAAGCCTGTTTGACCGGAATGTTAAGTAGAAGTTGATGGAATCCCCTGACACAGTGCTCCCCGAAAGCATGGAGCCATGAGGAGGGTATGACAGACTCTGATCAGGAAAGTGGAGGTGGGAAATCCTAGCTCTGCCATTCCAGCTCACGTATCTATCCTCTCAGTGTCAGCCTCAGTTTCCCCATCTGTCCTAGGGGTCATGTAGAAGTGCTGGCACTGTGCCTGGTTCCACATAAGCCCTCAACAAGTGCTGTCACAGCTACTGATAATACCAAACAGGAAAGTCTTCATGTGCCACATTTGCAACTTCCTTTTAAAATTTTAGTTATCGGGCCGGGCGCAGTGGCTCAAGCCTGTAATCCCAGCACTTTGGGAGGCTGAGGCTGGTGGATCACGTGGTCAAGAGATCGAGACCATTCCTGGTCAACATGGTGAAACCCCGTCTCTACTAAGAATACAAAAAATTAGCTGGGCGTGGTGGCGCGTGCCTGTAATCCCAGCTACTCAGGAGGCTGAGGCAAGAGAATTGCCTGAACCCGGGAGGCGGAGGTTGCGGTGAGCCGAGATGGCGCCATTGCACTCCAGCCTGGGCAACAAGAGCGAAACTCCATCTCAAAAAAAAAAAAAAAAAAAAAAAAAAATTTAGTTATCACATTAAGTAATACGTGCTCTGAGTAAGAAGATTCTGCATACAGATATATAGGAGGTAAAAAGTGAATCCCTCCAGAGACCAGGATTGTTAATTATTTGTTATGTATTCTTAAAGCCCTTTTCCCATTCGCTTACAAAACTACACATCTGTGCATATCTACAAACACAGTTTTCAACATAAATCCTATCCTACCAAACATTGTTCTTCGTCACAGATGTTGTCTGAGGTCATTTGTTGTATTGAATGATTCCATGTGACTATAGCACAGTGTATTCAGTTGTTTCCCTGTTGATAGACTTGTAGCTTATTCCTAGTCTCTGGTCCCTTCATTCTGGGCTCCCTTCATTTTGTAGCAAACATTTGTGAGCATTTATTTCTGCCTGTTGGTCTGGATGATATTTCTGTAGAGTAGGTTTCTAAAAGTGGAAATTTAGGCCACAGAATATTTAATTTTTGTTAGCCCTACCAATGTTACCTCTAAAAAGGGCATTTCCAGTTTATACTCCTCCAGCAGTCTATGAGTACAGTTCCTGTCTTAGAATAAACCAATGTTTTTTAAAACATTTGTTTTCTGTGCTAAATTCTGAATTTGCAAAAGGCTGTTTATGTTATTCCTTCCTCCAGTATTTACCGAGCATCTGTGGAGCTGGATTCTGCTCTGGGAATCACAGGGGATGTGTTAAGATGAATTCAACTGACACTTGAACCCCAGAGGTGGAGTGGGGTGGGAGCTGAGCACACAAAGGGCTAGAAAATGGTAGAAGCCTCAAGGCTTTCAGAGTGGGGAAGACATGACAGTGAGGGTGTCGAATTCCTCTGTACAACCCCTCACACTCTTGACAGTTTAGAGTACCTGGTGCTCTAAACTGAACAGAGGCTGAGACTTGAAGCTGGGGGCAGCAGCATGTCAGGTGGGAGCACCTGGAAGGTAGCCCATTGGAACAGACCATCAGAGGAGAGGCTGTCTCTACTCAGGGTGCCTCTGCTCTCGTGTTCTGGAAGTTGATGACATCTTTCACACAATATGGAACCTTTTCAGGGCCCTGAGGGAGGGGCTGTTCTTGTTTCTTCCAACACAAAAATGTTCATTATCCAGATGTTTCCTTCCACATAATTCTTGGGATGGTTGTGTGGATGGTGTCATCTTTAACAGCTATTGACAGGAAAGAGCCGCCTCCGAGTAGTTTTGAACAGTGGCAGCTTTCAGGTTCCTGGCTCTTCTGCGTGGCATCCCACACACACCTTTTCCTTCCCCATTCCTCTTTTAAACCAAAAGCAAAACAGCAATGATAAAATCACTTTAATAGGGTTTCATGTGCTGTAACACCAAGACATACAAGATGTGCTGTTCGAGTTGGGAAGGCCATTAGGGTAGAAAGTGGAAGACACAGGAACTGTGCCGACTGCTCACTCCTCACTCTGTGATTTTGGCAAGGCCCTTCAATTTTGAGTTTCCCATTTCCTCACTTAAATGGAGTTGCCAGCTCTGTCTGCAATCAGGTGGTTACAAGAACCAAATAATGCAAAGAGTTTTGTGGACCGTGAAGTGCTATGTGAAAGGAAGGAGTCTTGCTGTTAGTCGTTTTTGTTAAATTTTGGTTGGCCCTGGCATGCTATCAATCGCTCCTGGGCCAGGTAGGGAGCCCCACTGAGATCCTTGGTTTCATGGCGGCTTTGCTACTGTTCAGTCTCCTGAAGGTAGAATTGCATGTCCTCTTAGGGAACTGCGGTTCAGCTGCATGACTCGTTCTTTGGGGTCAGGAGAAATGGCAGGCAGATTCCTCTGTATTGTGACAGAGGTAATTCCTCATAGACTTGACTCTGAGTTGATCCAGTGTTTGCAGGAACTTTGTTTCCTAAGAAGAGAAATAGACAAGCAGCCTGTCTAAGGACCACGTTCTGGGTGTGCAGGGAAAGGGCTCTCCATAGAGGCATATATTAGGGTTCTCCAGAGAAACAGAGCCCATAGAATGTGTGTGTGTGAGAGAGGGTGTATGTGTGCGTGTACAAGGAGATTTATTATTAAAAAATGGATCGTGTGATTATGGGACCTGGCAAGGCCCAAGATTTGTTGGTAAGTTAATAAGCTGGAGACTCAGGAGAACCAGTAGTTTCCTACCGGTCTAAGACTGAAGGCCTGGGAACCAGGGGAGTCAATAGCATAGTTCAAATCTGAAGGCAGGAAAAAAGCCAGTGCCCCATGTCAAAGGCAGTCGGGCAGGAGAGTTCTCTCTGACTCGGGAAGGTCAGCCTTTTTGTTGTGTGCTGGCCTTCAACTGATTAGATGAGGCCCATCCACAACGATGGGTGTGCAATCTGCTGTGTTCAGTGTACCAATGTAAATGTTGATGTCATCCAGAAACACTCAGAATAATATTTGACCATATATTTGGGCACCCCATAGACCAATCAAGATGACACATAAAAGGAACTATCCCAGGCAGGAAAGCACAACTTTGGATGGGAGAGAAGCTTCTCAGTGGGCAGGGTTCTTGTTGCACATGGTGCTTGGATTTTGGAGGGGTTTGCTGGAAGGTGGTCAGGATACTGAGGTCAGCATCCAGCATGCTGGTAGGATGGGTGCTCTCAACAGATCCCCTCCCTCCTTAACTTCCTGGAGCCACAGCATTAGCAAGTTAATAAGAACAAGAAGAAGCCGATGTGAATATCCACTCGTTATAGAAGCAGAACGAGGAACCCTGGAGTCAGAAAGGCCTCTGAGATCATCTGGTTCAACCCCTCTCATCTCACCTGCAAGGAATATTAGCCCTGATGGATTGGGCAGTCTGCCAAGGTCACACAGCCGGTGAGCGGGGAGCCAGACTGGTCCTGGGCTGACAGCTTCGTCATCATTATCCAGAAGGCAAAGGTTGTTCCTCAGTCCCTGGGGGGATTAGTTCCTCTCTTGAAGCAGTTCCAAAGTGAGGAAGGCTGGACAGAGTACGTGCCAAGATCCCAGCAAGTCACCTCCGTCAGGGCAGCTGTGCTGGGTACTGGACACAGTGCCAACAGCACCCCTCAGCTTGAGGAGTGACCCTGTGACTAGCCCCAGGTATACAGGTGGGGTTTGACACTTTGGTTGGGAAGCCTGGCGTATGGTGAGGGGGTACATCAGCCCAGGTGACCAGGTCCCCCAGGGTATATAGGTAGAGGGAAGGGTCCTCTTCAGCAGAGGGCCCTGGCTCTACTCTGGGCAGCTGGCACCCTGCCCCCACTGGCACCAACAGCCTGTGTTGGCCGCCCCTCTGATGCATCTAGAACTTGCTGGATACCTCTTTGGTGGGCCACTCTCTTCTTCATGATACCACCCTGTGCTTTCCTCCCAGGCTGCCTGACCATGATGAATCCTGTAGAGACCTGCATGTGGTCAGATAAACCTCAGGGTTAGAGGGCAGGGAGCCTGAGATGACCTCAGTAACCCTGACTAATGACCAACTGACAGCCAGAGGGAGGAAGTGACTTACCTGGTGTCACTCTACCTGGTGGGACCAGGATGGAGCTGGAGCTGGGACTGTGCTCTTCCAGCGCCTGCCTCCTTTGCTGACCTGAATATATCTGTGTTCTGTTGTCCCTGGTGGAGTGGAGGGAGCACTGACTTGGGCTGGAAAGGCAGTGTAAATGGCTGCATGGTTAAGGACAGGGGTTTTGGAACCAGGATGCTTCCTCACTTGCCCCGTGGCTTTCCATAAAATGGCAGTGTCTGTGGGGTACCACCTCATGGGGTTGTCTTGACAGTTAAACAAGAAGCTGGATGGCATGCACTTAGCACAGACCCCAGCATGCACTGTTTCTAGAATGGTGATTACTGCACTATTGACAGTTGACTCTTTGAGACCTTGGCCCAACCACTGAGCTCTGAGCTATGTACTTGTAGCAGTCAGGTAACGAGGGGGCTGGACGTACTATAGTCCCTCTGAGACTCACTCTGTGGCAGTTCTGTGAGAACTGCAGGTGAAGCCGCTTGGTGAGCAGGGAAGCCCCTGCAGTGTAAGGGGTGTAGCCGTGACTGGTCTGGCATGAAAGCCTGTCCCCCCGTGGCTTTACCTCATTAGCGTGTGGCCCCAGGCCTCTCTGGAGGCAGACCTCACCACGTCCAGCAGGCTGGAAGATTGCGTGCATGGGACACTGGGCCTTTGTGCAAGTGTGGTCTGTTGAGACTCAGAAGGCATAAGCCCAGATGTACATCTGCCTCCATGTGCCACAGCCCTGCGAAGTGCCTGCTGTGGGCCCTGGCTCTGTCTGCAGCACAGGGGTCCCGGGATGCCTGCCCTCTCACAGTTGGCCTAAGGATACTGGTGCCACACGTGCTAGCCTGACCCCTGCTCCTCATCCCAGTGGACGTGCCAGCATTTCCACATCTGGGGGCTGTTCACAGGAGCGTATTTTGCTTTCTGGAGCTGTGGGTATTCTCTGTCCACTTCTTGAAAGGGTGGAGCCCTAATTGTTTGGAGGACCTACCCTTCAGATTGTCAGCATCTGTTACCACACCCCCCTGTTTCCTGCCAGCTTCTTAAAGGGTGTTGTGTATGTGAAGCACAAACCCAATGAGGGCTCCTGGTCCACCTTTCCCAGTTGCCTGCCTTTAAAGGTTGCACCTCTAGTCCTGGCATCCCAAACCCACGATAGCCTGGCCCCGCCTTCTTTGGGGGCCACTCCCTGTTTCCTTCTACCTCATGAGCATTAGCTTAAGGCAACAAGAACCCTGATTTTCACCTCCACATCCCCCAGCTTTTCTCTCTCCCAGATTTGGTTTATGCTTGTCCTGCCCCAGTTACCCTTTCACCTGATAGCCTCATCTTCCTCCTCTCCTTGAGAGCCTTCTACACCTGGGCCTACCCCTCTCTGTTGGTGACACCAGGCAGGTTTGTTGGCATCCCTGGCCCTCAAGGTGTCTCCTTGCATAAGGACTTGAGAGTCTGTGAAATGCCACCTCCTGCCTGAAGTTTTACTGAATCCTAGGGCTGGATTTCCTTTTTGCCTCCTCCGAGCTGCTAGTACATGCAGCATTCTAGGGCCCTGGGAGCCAGGCAGAGCTAGGCTGTTCCTGGCTTAGCCTCTGCTTCTGTCTGAACCTTGGTTTCTGAATTATAAAATGCAGTATAACTCTTGCCTCTCTGTCTTGAGGATAAGGAGTAGTTTACTTCCAATGCCTAGGACGTAGGACAGTGCCTGGCGCAGGCAGGTGCTCACTCTGTCCAACTGTGTGCTTACAGACAGTGGTGCCCCAATTCTCCTGCTAAGCCACAAGTTCCCCAGGAGGCAGGGGCCTCATCTAATGTCACAGGAGTGTTCAGCATCTGGCCTCAGGTCCAATGTGGCCCATAGTAGGGGCTCAGTGGGTATTCGAGAAAGAAGAGCAGGCACCCCACTTGCCTGTGTAGTTGGATCTTGCAGTGAACAAGGATTTAGAAAGCAGTCTCCTAAGTAGAAATGGTTCCTTTAAAAGGAGGTCCGTTTGCCCCCTGCCTTTGGCCCCCAAAGCAGCAAGCGCGCCTCAGTGAGTCTCCACGGGGGATGGCGCCAGAACGTGGCCTGCAGCGGCTCTGAGGCCTCCCGCACGCAAAGGCAGTCACTGGAAGATGCGGAGTGACGGCAGAGCTGAAGGCATATCATTGTAGACAGTGCTCCAAGGCAAGGTCTGAATGGCCTTTTTACTCACAGTGAAAGCAATTAGTTGTCATCAAGTTTGCAGACTTTGTCTCCCCTCTAGTAGTTCAGGCCAGAGGGGATCACGAGAAGAGCCTGTCCTATACCGATGACCAATGGAAAGGAGCAAACCCAGGCACCCTGACTCCAGACTTGGGCCTTTCCCTCGCCCTAGGGCTGAGCATAAAAGATCCAGCAGTACAGGTTCCGCCGGGCAGCCACAGGCCCTGCTCTGCTTCCAAGGTGACCATTGTTCTGGTCCCACAGCCATGCTTCCTCGGTGCCCACCCTCTGTTGCATGGGTGTTTCTGTGCTTGCCTAGAAAAGAGATGGCAGAAGAACTCCAATTAGTCAGTCTCCTGGCTCCTAGACAGCTCCGGAAACTAGACTAGATAGTGGAGGAGGAGGTGGGGCCTCCTGCCGTGTGACGGTTGGGGTGGCTCCAGCTCCCAGCTGCCCTGCCCTGCTCTGCCCTTGCTGGCCTGCAGCACACCCCAGAGGCCCCCTGCTGCCCTGTGCCACTTGCCCTCAGCCTCCGAGGGACCCCTGAATTCAGACGTTGAAGCACCCTGGTTAGGGGGAGTATTACTCTCTAGCAGATATTTGAATGGTTTAGATGGGGAGAAAGTCGTCTCCCTTTCGATGTGGCACCTGGAACTTGGCTGGTTTTGTCGCGTGTCTAATTAGGAAGAGCTGCCTGCCACTCCCGCGGAGCTTATCACTCACTCCCTGGTGCCCAGTATGCTTTTAACACCTCAGGGACCTGACCAGTAGATGCCCTGGCCCCCAAAAGACCAGAAATAAGACAGACTGATTAAAAAAAAAAAAAAAGATGCCAGAAAGCATCTGGGAAAGGCCAGAGAGCCCTGGTCCAGGAGTTAAGGAGCCTGGGACCTAGTCCTTGTGACTTTCTTCCCTTCCTCAGGCCTCAATTTCCCCCCTGTAAAGTGGGGTGACTAGACAGACATGAGATCTGCCCTGTGTGTTTTACGTTTTATACAAGAACTGACCTGGATGGCTCCCACATGGGAGTGTCAGATTGTCAAAGCACCACTGAACTCGGGAGCTGTGGACCCAGAAATGGGAACAGGCTCTAAAGTTGGTGTTGGGACCCTCCCATTCCCAGTGCAGTGTTGGCCTCTGAGGCTTTAGTCAGCAGGCCTTCTGTGGCTCTGCGGGCAAAGACAGCCTCAGAGGTGGAAGAGTCTTGGAGATGGGGCTCCAAAGAAGCCTCCAGGAGTGGTCATTGAAATGATAATATTCACTAAACGCCTTCTGCACCAGGCACTATTCTAAACATTTGATGTATGTGGATTCATTTAATCCTCGTAACATCTTTCTCTAGTGGGTGCTGTTGTCTCCCCTCTAGAGATGAGGAAACTCAGGTAACTTGCCCCAGGTCACCTATTGGAGCCAGGATTTGGGCCAAGCTGTCTGGTGGGATCAGTGTTTTCACCCAGCACACAGTGCTGCTATGCCTGTTGGTTCACCTGGACTGAGAACTTTGCCTCCCTCCAGGTGGTTGGCAAGGGGCAGCCCCAGTCAGTGGCAAGTGCATCATTCCAGTAATGCAGCCCTTCCTGACACCACTGGGGCCCTGAGCCTAATCTACCTGCAACCCTGGCATCTCAGGCACAGATCCCTGGTGGCTGCAAAGCCATGTGAAAGAGATCAGATGGCACAGCTGGCATGCCCACCACTGGCAGAATAGAGGTTTCTTGGGCTGAGAGTTAGTGGCAGGGCCTGGGAATGGAGAGCTATACAATTCTACCTAGCTCTGTCACCCTATGTTTAGGGAGTGGTATGAATTCCCAGACAAGCCCAGCTGGTAAAATTAGAAGTGAAGGGCCTACAGGTCAGCGTCTGTCATTTCCAGTGAGGCTCCTGCACGTCCGTGCCAGCCTGTGTCCTGCCCAGCTCCTCCCTGCCCAGAGGTTCCTGGGCATTGCTCCTTAAACATTCCTGGGGGTGCTGCCCTGCATTACTTAAGACCATCCAGAAACCCACTTCCATCTGCCTCCAGCATCATCTCCCACTGTGTACCTATAAGTCCCCAGCCCTCTAGAGCAACCTCATGTACACCTTAAGCTTCTGATTCCCTGGGCCTCTGCCTCGGTTATTCCTCTGTCCGGTACCCATTTTCTCTGCCACATCATTGTGCCATGATCTCCTGTTTAAATTCTTTAAGGCCTTCTGAGATTCCCCTAATGGAAACCTGTCTCTTAGCTATCAAATTATGGTATCAGGTCTGTTCCCATTAAGGTGCCTGAGCTGTGTCTGTCCCTGTTTGGAGCTCTGCCTCTCCTACCAAGGGCTTCATGAAGGCCTTGTCCTCAGGTGAGCCACCACGCCTAGCCCATCTTCTTTGAAAATATATATTTGAGACTCTCCATAATGAAATGTTTAGGCATACCTCATTTTATATTGCACATTGCTTCACTGTGATTTGCAGATATTGCATTTTTTTTTAATAAAATGAAGGTTTTTAGCAACTTCCTGTCAAGTAAGTCTGTCAGCATCATTTTTCTAACAGCACGTACTCACTTTGTGTCTCTGTGTCCCATTTTGGTAATTCTCATAATATTTAAAACCTTTTTTACTGTTATTATACCTGTTTTGGTGACCTGTGATCACCATATGTTACTATTTTACTATTTTGATGTTTCTATTTTAATTGTTTTGGGGCACCACAACGTGTACCCACATAAGATGGTGAATTTAGTAAATGTTATGTGTGTTCTGACTGCTCCACCGACTAGCCGTTCCTTTCTTTCCCTCTCCTTGGGCCTCGTAAAACCCAAGAATGTTGAAATTAGGCCTATTAATAAGGCAACAATGGCCTCTACATTTTCAAAGGAAAGGAAGAGTCACACATCTCTCACTTTAAACCAAAACCGTAGGCATTTTTGGCCTAGTGGGGAAGGCATGTCAAAAACCGAGATCAGCCAAAGGCTAGGCCTCTTGCACCAAATAGTTAGCCAGGTTGTGGATGCAAAGGAAAAGTTGTTTAAGGAAATTAAAAGCGTTACTCCTGTGAATACACAATTGATAAGAAAGCAGAACAGCCTTATTGCCAATGTAGAGAAAGTCTGGTATGGAAAGAAGCTCAAACCAGCCACAAATTCTCGTAAATCAAAGCCTAATCTGGAGCAAGGCCTAATTCTTCAATTCTATGAAGGCTAAGAGAGTGGAGGAAGCTTAAGAAAAGCTAAGAGAGGTTGGTTCATGAGGTTTAAGGGAAGAAGCTATCTCCATAACATGGAAGTGCAAGGTGAAGCAGCAAGTGCTGATGTAGAAGCTATAGCAAGTGATCCAGAAGATCTGGCTAAGATGGTGGTTAGGCAAAACGACGGATTTCCAGTGTAGACAAAGCAGCCTTCTATTGGAAGAGATGCTATCTAGGACTTTCAGAGCCATAGAGGAGAAGCCAATGCCTGGCTTCGAAGGACAGGCTGCCTCTCTTGTTAGAGACTAATGCAGCTGGTGACTCTAAGTTGAAGCCAGTGCTCATTTGCCATTCTGAAAATCATAGGGATCTTGAGAATTATCCTAAATCTACTCTGCTGTTGCCCTGTGAATGGAACGATAAAGCCTGGATGACAGTTCCTCTGTTTACAGCATGGTTTACTGAATATTTTAAGCCCACTTTTGAGACCGACTGTTCAGGAAGAAAAGATTCCTTTGAAAATATTACTGCTTATTGACACTGCTCCTGGTCACCCAAGAGCTCAGCTGGAGATGTACAGGGAGATGAATGTTGTTTTCATGCCTGCTAACACGACATCCATTCTGCAGCCTATGGATCAAGGAGTAATTTCAACTTTGAAGTCTTATTATTTAAGAAATACATCTCATAAGGCTACAGCTGCCATAGATAGTGATTCCTCTGATGGACCTGGGCAAAGTAAATTGAAAACCTTCTTAAGAAGATTTACTGTTCTAGAAGCCATTAAGAACATTTGTGATTAATGAAAGGAGGTCAAAATAGCCACATTAACAGGAGCTTGGAAGAAGATTCCAATCCTCACAGATGACTTTGAGAGGTTTGGGACTCCAGTGGAGGAAGTAACTGCAAATGTGATGAAAATAACCAGAGAGCTACAATTACAAGTGAAGTCTGAAGATGTGACTGAATTCCTGGAATCTTAGGATCAAACTTGAACAAACAAGGAGTGACTTCTTATGGATGAACAAAGAAAGTGTTTTGGGATGGAATCTGTTCCTGGTTAAGATGCTGGGAATATTATTTAAATGACAACATAGGATTTAGAGTAGTACATAAACTTCATTGATAAAGCAGCAACAGAGTTTAAAAAGATTGACTCCAATTTTGAAAGAAGTTCTACTGTGGATAAAATGTTACCAAACAGCGTTTCGCTACAGAGAAATTTTTTGTGAAAGGAAGAGTCAATCTATGTGGCAAATTTTATCTCATTTTAAGAAACTTCCACAGTTGAGGGAAGGGGCATGAAAAAAATTTCCACAGCCACCCCAGCTTTCAGGAACTACCACCCTGATCAGTCATCAGCCGTCAGTGTCAAAGCAAGACCCTGCACCAGCAAAAAGATGACTCACTGAAGTCTCAGATGATTGTAAGCAGTTTTTGGCAATAAAATATTTTTTAAATTAAGGTATTACTTTTTTAAGACAGTGGTATTGCACATTTAATAAACTACAGTATAGTGTAAATATAACTTTTATATGCATTGGAAAACCAAAAAATTTTACAGGCGACTGCCACCATGCCTGACTAATTTTTGTGTTAGAAGTTGGGTTTCACCATGTTGGCCAGACTGGTCTTGAACTCCTGACCTCAAGTGATCTGCCCACCTTGGCTTCTCAAAGTGCTGGGGTTAGAGGTGTGAACCACTGCACCCAACTTTGGTGAGGGTTTTTTTGTTTGTTTTTTTCAGGGAAGCACAAAGTTGGTGAACACTGGAGCAAGTATAGCTTGTTGCTTGTGGACTGGGCAGTCTGTTAAACCTTCATCAGATCCACTCAGGATTATCACCTGCTCTCTTCGAGCCTAGCCCTTGCCTTCTCCACATTCCCATGAGCAGGCCCCGCCATGGCCGCAGTCTGTGGGCAGCATACCCGCCTAGCTCTCCTTGTGAAGAGGCCCAGGCAAGTTCTTAGGGTCCCTTTCAGTTCTAACATTCTCTGATTCTAAGGAAAGTTCTTTATTCTTCTGTTCTTTCTATAAATGTAGTTCTACTTACAAACCTTTCTGCTCCGGCGGTCAACAGAAACCCCCAGTCTGTTAATGTTTCTGCTTTCTACCTAAGAGGCATGAAATTACAGCCTGCCACCTAATATGAAAGTTCATTTTGTATGAATGTATAGATGGTGACGTCCAGATAGCTTTTGACCGAAAACATGTGGTCACAGACTCCCCTGTGAGATTGGTCTCTGGACTGTCATGGATTGGCCCAACTGATAAGGAGGACAGGCCTGGTAGATAGGCAGGAGGCAGCAACATCTGGCAAGCTGGCCTGGCACAAGGGCCTTTGGTTTCCCAGGAGAGAAGATGCTCCCAAATGAGCATTTTCTCAGGGAAAGGGCTTCCTAAACACACACAGCTCCTAGAAGCCCAACGTGCTTAAAATCCTATTTACTCTCCTGTGGCTTAAAATCATATTTGCTTTCATGTGTTTCTCATCTTAATTACATTTTTTCTGCACTAGTGTCTTTATTCATTATTTAAAACAACTTTCAAAAATAATTATGCAGTAATCCCTTCTACTCTACACAGTAGCTGTTTGCCTTCCTGTATTAGGTTTTTCAGCTCTTGGTGTTGTGGATATCTGTATGACAACATTGCTGTCTTCAGAGTGTAGATATTACCGGCCTAGTATGTGATGTCAGTATTTACCAGTGCCCAGGCAAGGAGCAGAATTCCCTGTGGGGTCCTGCTCACATTGCCTGAGACTTGTTTAGAAAGCCTGCGTTATGCTTTGCCCTCCACTCATAAAAAATCTTGTATTTTACTTTTTAGCTAAGCATAATTTCATGCGTGCTTTTCCATGTCACTACATAATCTTCAGATTTATCATTTTAATGGCTGCTTAATATTCCATCCAGTTAACATGCCATAATTTACTTAACTGTTCCCTATTGTTGGGGCTGTAATGAAAATTTGAATTTGCCGTGTAAGATGGGGGAAGGCTTGTTTTAATTTTACCGTTAGAACATCCCCTGCCCTAACTGCATGCCATTACTCGTCCAGCTTTGGTAAGGCGCAGATGCTTCTGGACCAGTAAATCCTGCATGAGAGGTGTGTGCACAAGTCCCTCTGATTTAATAGCTAATCTATTCACTGCACATGTTTTCCTTTAAGGCTGGTATTTATGTAGAATATCCGTCTCTTCTGAATATTGTGTAACACTAAACTATGCATTTGGCATATTGTCCCAGATCCTTTATCACTGCTCTCAGGGACTTTCATAAAGTATCTGGAATTTGGGAGTAAACAGTGGTTTCTGGCTGTCAGTTCTCTTTCATTTATCCCACCACATTCACTGAGTATCTTGTTGTAGCAAGAGTGAGCAAAAGCATTCCTGGTTATCGGGGGCCAACGGGAAGTACATCTGTGAATTGTTTGTGGTTCCTTTAGATTAAATGCCAAATTGCATGAAAAGTGCTTCATCATCTGTAGAGTACATAGGGTGGTTGCTAGTCATGCTTTTGTGAAGGAGGGTGAAGAGGAAGGTCGTTTTCCCAGGTCAGTACCTTCTTGGCTGCCGTATCCTCAGCCCCCAGAACTCTGCAGACAGGAGGCTAGACTTCACTCTCAGAACCGAGGAAGACGAATGCAGGTGATGAGGATCCTACAAAGCAGTAAGTAGCAGATTGGATAGTTTAGTACATTTAGTGATTTACGAAGTTGTCCACTATTCTTAACAGTTGGTCATCACCTTAAAGTGACAAAGTTCTACCACTCTATAGCTTTTCCCTTCTCTTTTCCTGTTTTTTTCCTCTGTAAAAAAGGAAGCATCATCCTCAAAACTAATAATGATCCCAGTTTACTCATGGGACCCAGTAGAAGCTGTGTTTGCCAAAGTATGGGACATTTTCTCATAGATGTGATATTAGGTGTCCTGAGAACTACATGGTGAGGAGGTTTTTCCCTTTTTATTCTTTCTCTTTCCAGAGAGAGAAAATTAATTCGTATTTGCCAGATAAAGTGTCTGTCTGCTGATTGCATTTCCCACCAGCTCTCCAACAGTTGCACATCCCCACTCTCAGCAGAGAAAGTAAGCCCCACGCTCAGCCTCCCAGCAGGCATCAGCCTCGGTGGTTTTCATTCATTCTGCTTAGTATCTATTTTTGGCAAAGAATAATGGCTCATGGGATGGTGATCTAAAGTTGTCTTTTTAAATGAATTTATTTTATCTAAAAAGTGAGGCAAGATAAATAAAAATAGTAAGTAACCACCCAGTTACTACTACCACCCAAGTGGTAGGCAGAAATGGCCCAAGTCATGAAGTCACATGACTAAATAAAGTTTGGGAAATACTAGCATAAAGTTAATTCATGTAAACACTAACGATCATGGGCACAGCATTCTTGGCTTCTGTTTCATCAGGGCGTGTGTCCACATGAGCTGCCCTGGATCATAAAGGCCAGTCTGAAAGCAGCTTTTTTGCTCGGAAGGGCTGATGTCATTTGTGTGTGTTTTATCAGCTGCTATTCAAGGAGCATAACTCCCGTGTCTTCTGCTATATCTTTATGCCATCAGAACTCTGATTTTGGGAAGGCCTCAAGAGAGCATTGAGCTCACTTATAGTCCTTAACCCCTTTTGCATCAAGCCCCACTTCTACTTCCTCACCTCCTTGGACCTGGTGCTCCAGACAACAATGACAGTGAATATTCATAATGAAGGACTATTAGCCCGAAAAAGAAAGTCAGACACACGCTGCAACATGGAAGAACTTTGAAAACGCTATGAAACTGAATGATTCCACGTTATTCAGGATGTGCCTAGAGCGATCAGATTCATAGAGACAGAAAGTAGAAGGGTAATTGTGGGGTCTGGGGAGGGATAATAGGGAGTTGTTGTTTAATGGGTACAGGGTTTCAGTTTGAGAAGACGAAAATGTTCTAGAGATGGATGGTGGCAAAGATTACCAAAAGTGTGAATGTACCTAATCCAACTGAATTGTACATAAATCGTGGCTAAAATGGTCAATGTTGGCTGGGGGCAGTGGCTCACACCTGTAATCCCAGCACATTGGGAGGCTGAGGCAGGCAGATCATATGAGGTCAGGAGTTTGAGGCCAGCCTGGCCAACATGGCAAAACTCCATCTCCACTAAAAACACAAAAATTAGCCGGGCGTGGTGATGCACATTTGTGATCCCAGCTATTCAAGGGGCTGAAACATGAGAATTGCATGAATCCAGGAGGTAAAGGTTGCAGAGAGCTGTGATTGCACCACTGCACTCCAGCCTGGGTGACAGAGTGAGACTTCATCTTAGAATAGAAAGAATAGAAAATGAGAATAGAATAGAATAGAATAGAATAGAATAGAATAGAATAGAATAGAATAGAATAGAATAGAAAATAGAATAGAATTCAATGTTATTACATGTATTTTACCACAATAAAAAATAAAGTAGGCAGCAAGCACGTTCTTTCCAGCCTCATTGCATTGGCTTGCCCTGGTCCTACCACCAGGAAACTGCCCTTCTTGTGTTTCCACTTGTCAGAGCTGACAGTTCAAATGCCATTTCTCTTCCCTCCCACCCGGCCACTCCCAGCCCTGCACTGAGCCCCCCTTGACACCAAGCATGATAGTAATTTAGACGCATGTTGTGTCTGCTGGAAACAGTGGGCTTCCTGAGAGCAACCTCCATGGTAAACCTTCCCTACATTCCCCACTTGGGCCATGCACATAGTATCCATGATCAAACAGCAGGTCGCTTCCCTGTTTGACCAGGAAGTGCCTGATTTTAGCATCCTAGCATCCATCTTTCCAGCCACCACTCGCCTCCCAGGACTGAGCAGCAGCCAAAATGAACACCTCCTGTCTGAGACCTCATCTAGACAGGCAATCACCCATCAGCCCACACTGGTGCCAGGCCTTAGCATCTTCTTTAGAAGATTAAGAGCTTGCTTTCTTTATTCAGAAGTGAAGCTGGACAGCCTCTCCAATTCCTAGATGAGTTCAGTCTGTTTAGAAGATGCTCTGGGGGAGATAGAAGAAAAGGGAAGGGGTCACTCGGGTTTTGCGGTAGAGAAAAGTGGCCTCTGGTCTCCTTGGGGAGGCTCTTATTGGTTGTTTTAAATGCATGTGTGAGCTGGTGGGAACTGCACAGCCCAGTCTTCTCCTTGTACAGATGAGGACTGAAAGTCCAAAGAGGGCAAGGAACTGCTCTAGAGGGAAAACCCCCAGCTTGTCTATGAAGCAAGGGTTCAGAAGCTCTGCATGTTCTGGGCGGGTGTCAGGACACACCTGGAGCATCGTGTTCACATCTGGGCTCTGCCTCTTAAGACTGAGATTCACAAGTGGATGGAGGCAGGGCTGTCATTAGGTCTTTGAGCCTTGTGAGCCAGCCTGGCTCAGGAGGAGCAGAGACCTGGCATTGGGGGTTGGCAGGGTAGGTAAAACCCAGACAGGGGCCTGTGTCTGTGTCATTCTTACCTCCCCACTGGCAGCTCTGAGTTTGTGGTGCTTCTGGGTGGGAATCCAGGTGAGGAAGCACATACTGCAACATCCATTTCATCTCTGCTTTCTTCTTTTTTGCCTGCAGAATTTCAGAGGCAGGAAAGTGTCCGGTCCCAGCATAAAGGTATCCAGTTATATGACACCCCTTACGAACCCGAAGGCCAAAGTGTTGACTCAGACTCGGAGAGCACAGTCAGCCCCCGACTGCGGGAGAGCAAGCTGCCCCAGGATGATGACAGGCCCGCCGATGAGTACGACCAGCCTTGGGAGTGGAACCGGGTCACCATCCCAGCCTTGGCAGGTAAGGAGCCCTAACCCCGCTCAGGAGGCAGCTGCTAAGCACTCACTTTGGTCACAGCCTGCGCCCAGGACAAACTCCAGGGCTGTTTAGTAATCCAGCTGGGTGGTCCTTTTTCTCAGTACCCTCAAAGATATAGGCTGAAGAGGAAAGCAAGAGGTGAGGGAAGGGAGACCAGGCCAAGGAGAAATTCTGGGCCTGGCATATGGGGTCTCGGCATTCCAGCCTCCACACTCTTCAGAGATGGACGGCTCAGATGCTCTCATTGTCTGGCTGTCTTGGTCCTACTTATTGATAATGCCCTTGCTCACTGAAGCCAAGATTTCAGTTTTCAGAAGGAACTTCTGAGAAAGTGAGAGGAAACCAGTGTACACAGCAGCTCCTGTTGGGCCTGAGTGGGCTCAGCGACCCCATCCACCCCTGGGAGCTGAGCTAGGCCTGCACGGCTCACAGGGCCTCTGTGTCTCCTGTCCCAGCTTCAGCGTGTACCCACTAACAGAGCACAGGCGGTGGGCAGAGCCCAGCCCCTCCCAAATGACCGTACCCTGGCCAAAAGCTCCTTGAGTGACTTGAGTGTCCCCTTCCTCCCCACTCAGAGGCTGCTTTTCTAGAATGTGGGTATCGGTCACAATTCTAGAACTCCTCTCCTACAGCCCTTTTGAAGAGTGATCTTGGGCACATGCATCCTAAGTCATAAATCTAAGCTCACGCCTTTGTATTCTAATCCCACTCCTTAGAAGTTATGATGTCAAAGTTATGATAAGTTAAGAAAAGGCATTGTTTATAATCATGGAAAATTGAGAGCAACCCAAATATTCAGCAATGGGGATTGGATTTCTGTGCTTCTATATGGTGGAATATTCATTGTGCAGCCACTAAAAAGTGATGTTTATCAAGAGTTCATAACTACCTAGAGAAATGCTTGTGTCTAATAAAGAGATGAAAAGCCAGATGCCAGTTTTTACGTATCTGAGAGTTTAGGCGTGTAATTTTAAGTGAGTAACATTTAATTCCTACCTGGACAGTCATAAAAGGAAACTTTTTCATTTGTTTAAAATTTATTTTGCCTTAAATCTCCTTTTTTTTTCATATACGACTAGACTCTTCCTCCCTTTCTAATCCTAAACAGTGAAGCCTCTGCCCTGCCCTTATTCCAGGCCCCTTAATTGCTGTTGTAGCCATTTCAGTACATATTACTCACAGTTCCTTGGACATAGCATGCCCTGTGCAAATCCCACTTTTCTAGCTAAAATGCCCTTCCCTGCCTGTCTTATCTGGAACAATCCTGTGCCTCCTTTGAGGCCCAGCGTACACATAACCATCTCTTCAAGCCCTCCTGGGTACTCAGCCATGCACCCCCACAGACTCCTGCTGCCTCTCTGGGCCTGTCGAGTTTCCTGCACACATCACTGCAGGACCATTTCTCATACCACATCAGGGTTAGTTCTGTAGGTGTAGGTCTCACCTGCCAGGCTGTGAGCTCATCAAGGACAGCCTGTCTCATCACCTTTCTGTAGCCCCAGCCCCTGGCTGAAAGCCAAAGACAAGAGTCATCCTGTGGCTGGAGGTCCTGGGTCCACCTAGGTCTCCCCTCTGCATTTTACAGCCTCCTGTATTCCCTTGAACCAAAGGAATCCAAGGACTGTCCCCTGGGCATGGCTGATCAGGGCCTGTGTTTCTCTGGGTGTGGGAGGAACTGGGGCTACCCAGGAGCTTGCTGTTTGCAGACACAAGTTTGATTAAAGGGCTAAAAAGGCTCATGTGGCAACTTTCCCAGACACTGAAGGCTCACATTATAGTGTAGCACCACAGGCAGGTGTAGGACCTCACCCTCCCCTGAACTGACCATCTGCGGGCCACTCAGGGGCTGCCCTTGCCTTTGATGCTCTAGTCTAGTCTGGCATCTTGTTACTCAAAGTGTGGTCCCTGAACCAGCAGCACTGGCATCACCTGGAGCTGGTTAGAAATGCAGGGTCTGAGGTCCCATCCCAGGCCTACAGAGTCAGAAGGTGTTTTAACAAGATCTCAGGTGATTTGTGAAAGTGAAAAGTACTTCCCCTACAGGATATCATCTTTCGAGAAAACTCTCAGGCCAGAACTTCCCCGCTTCTGCCCAAAGGTGGTTTTAGGACTCCTGTTCTAAAAGAGTTAAACTGTTCTAAAAGAGTTTAGAACTCTTGTTCACAAAGAGTTCAGATAGAAGAGTTCATAAAGGTCTCAGATAGAACTGTCTCATTAGAATGAGTTTCTGAGCCTACAAGCATCCATTTTGGCCTGGGTTTTGTGTGGCGGAATTGCCATCACAGGTGTCATGAGCAATCTGAGTTATTGGGCTGTTGATAGAAGGTAGACACAGAATCACATCCAAGTCTGTGTCTCATCCTGTCACCAGTTTCTATGGGTCCTGCTCCAGAGCAGGCACTGCTGTTTTTCCTAAGCAGTTTTGGCTCACTTCTGCCTCCTGGGATAGAGAAGGAGGAGGCCATCTCATCAGGGGCTGGAGAGGTTCTGTGGACACCAACCTTCTCTCCCTGTGTCTGTGGACAGAGTCTGTCAGGTGCAGTGTGAGCAGGCAAGAAGCATCCTCAATGTTTGCTGTCACTGGAGGGAAAGTGGAGAGGTGGGTGGGCCACCACTCAGATGATGAGGGTGAGTTGAAGCAGCTTGGTTGGATTGCTGGTGTGTCACCACAGTCCCATGTGTAAGCCCAGAAGTACAGCTGCCGAGGAATGATGGTGAGGACCCCCACCTGAGTACCTGAGTCAGTGTTGTGTGTGCATGTGACAGTGTACGTCCACCTGCATGTGTGCAAGTGCATGTACTCATTGGTGTGGTCAGTGGGTAAGGCAGCATTTGGCTGGGCCCCATCCTTAGCATAGTACCTGTTGGAAATGCCCTAGGCAGTTTTTTCTTGACTCTTGGGACTCTGCGCTGAGTCTTAGGAGCCTGGGGTGCAGGATCCATAGCTGGAGGAAGAGCTGTATGGGATGGAGTTGGCTGGGCAAAATCATTACCCTCTCCTTTCACCCCTTATATTCACTGATTCTGCAGGCTTGGCCTGGATGGGGAAACTTGGTCTAGGAATGGGATTGATGCTTTCAAATTTCCAAAGGGTGTAGAGTATGGGGGCCTCTAAGGGACAGACCTGGGCCTGTCGAGGGGGAGTCACAGGGATGTAGGACCCAGGTAAAAGGTAAGAATTTTGGTTAGATAGCAATGTGTGTAATGAGCTTCCCAGCACTGGGTTTGCAAGCAGCAGCTTGAGTGAGGCAGGGCTCTGATGGAGGGTGTGTCCTGGGAGGTTGGTCTGCAGCCAGCTCTGGGGACTCATCCAGGCTTCATTTCATCAGAACCCCAGCATGCTGGTCAGAGACAGGGAGAGGGGAAGATGGCCAAATTAACTCCATCCATCTATGAAGCAGAAGTGCTTTTCAGCTTTCAAAGTGCTGTCCCAAATTGCGTTTGTAAAAAGAGGCACCTCTCAGGCACTGCCTCAGCATTCTCCACCACAGCGCCCTTCTCAGGCAGTGTTTCTGGAAGTTAGCGCCTCCCTTCCCATCTCATCAGGCTGGCATTGCCGCCACGGGAAGGCTCAGTTATCACTTCCCAGTTGTCATGAAAGCAGCTTTTATAGTGTGTGAAGTGACCTCAACTTCTTAGGAATGAAAGTTACCCCTTCTCTGAGAATGGCCAACGTGGAATTTAATTGGGGATTCAGGGAGTTGTTGGTGAGAAATACTTGGAGCTGTCTGAGGAGCCCTGGGTGTTCGTTGCCTGCTCTCCTTGAGGAAGCTGACTGTAGCCTCACCAGACTCCCACTCCCATTTATCAGATCCCAATCGGACAAATGCCCAGTTGGATTCCACCACTAGCTACTGGCTGCAGGGAAGGTGCTGGGGCTGGAGCTCTGCCTACACAGAGAGGTGGTGTGACCTCCATCAAACAACCAGCCCTCTTCCCACCCGGCAGAGACACCTGTCTTCCAGAGTAGGCTAGACTCTGTTCCTGGTCTTTGAATCACCCCAGGAGTCTTCACAGTGACCAACAAATTGCAAGGCCAGCAGGTGGATCTAGAAATGGACTTCTTGCTCTGTCCCAACCCACCTACCCCAGATGCAGCTTGGGCTGACACAGGCCTATGTGGCCTTCCCTGCTCAATGTTGGGAAGGGGACCCTTGTCACCTTCAGATGATGTCATGGTGTCTGGGGGTGGTGCAGGTTGGTGTGGCAGGTCTACCTGGCTGCTGGGCTTTGTGGCACAGACTGCAAGATGGACAAATGGAGCCAGAGCAGAAAGTGGCCATGTAGGGAGGGGCCCACAGGCAGGGACCAAGGAGCTGTGGTGGATAGCCGGTAGAAGCAGACCCAGGTGGGGGTGGCATGGATTTGGTGTCTTCACATCTCTGAAGGACCAGTGTGAGGACTGAGAATGAACCTGTCCTGGGAGTCTCAGTTTCCTCACCTGGGAATTGAGATCAGTAGTTCCCATTTCAGAGGGCTCTTGGTGAGGCTTGATGGATATCACATCAGGAAAGTGCTAGTGCTGTCGTTGCTAGAATTTACTGAGCACTTGCTGTGTGCATTGTCTCATTCCATCCTCACAATCACCCTCTGGGAGGTTAGTTTCCTCCTTTTACAGATAAGGAAGCTAAGGTCCCATGAGAAGAAATAACTTGGCTGGGGGCCTAGCCCATGGCTAGTCAGCAGCAGAGCCGGACTTTGAACCTGCCAGCTCCGACTCCAGAGCCCTTGCCCTAACCCAGTCAAATGCCTGGCCTCTCTGGTGCGATCCAGGATGCTGCAGGAAATGTGGTTGGAGCTCTCATCCTCCCATGGCCCTCAAAAAGTGTCGCGTGCCCTTCATCTTGCTTGCACTAATTTCTGCCACATCTACACTGGGATATGTTACTGGGTGGTGGCTTCCCACCTGAAATGGTTCCAGCCAGGGATTCTGTAGGGGACTGAGTCCTGGAGGTTCATGCCTTCATTGGATTGGGCGGGAACCAGCGCCATCCCATAGGTTGGTCATGTTCTGCCACATGAGAGGGGCCCTCAGCACAGAGAGGGGTCCACATACCACAGAGTCCCACTCTCCCTACCCTTCTGGAGAAACTAAGGCTCAGAGTGGAGAAGGGAACAGCTGGAGACCTCACGGCAAAGCCAATCAGGCCATGCACAGAGGAATGACCAGCATTTCCTTTTAACCCAGTGAGTAGAGTAACGGCTATGTCTTTAATAATTTGCACTTGTGTCTGAGAAGTAAGCAACTGCAGCTCTTGAGCTTGATGGAGGAGCCAGATGGCAGCAGGGTGTGTGAAGGGCACTTTTCAGACCTTCTTGAGAAACTAAGTCATTTCATTTTCGACTCGACGTCTGAAGCTTTATCTCCATGAAAGTTACTCTTCAGGCGGTGTCCTGGGCTCAGCTAGGTCTGCCTCCCAGCAAAGATAAAAGACAGACACATGACTCAAAAGTGCTCAGCATGCTTATTTCAGGTACTTATCTGTCTTCCCCACTAGCTTCTTGGTGCTTTCTGTGCCCTAGAAGTTTAGGACAGTGTCTTGCATGTTGGGACCCATAGGGTAGTGGGAGGAGTCAGGCAGTCCCAAGTTCACATGCCAACTCCACCCTTTACCACTTCAGGACCTGAGACTGACTGTTCAGTCTCCCTGATCCTTAGTTTACTCATCTGTAAAATGGGGATGGTCACCTGGTCACACTGGATCTCTGTGATAATTAAATAAAGGCAAAAAATCTGAATGAAAAGATATGGTAAGCTCTGCGCCTTCCCATCCTATGTCTGACATGTCTGTGGATTGCTTGGTTTGCCTGGAGCAGTGAGTCTTAAACTTGCACATCTTAGAATCACATGGAGGAAGTGTTATACAGATTGCTGGGTTCCACTCCCAGAATTCATGATTCAGTAGATCTGGGGTGAGGCATGGGAGTTAGAAATGCAAACAAGTTCCCAGGTGATGCTGATGCTGCCGTCTAGAGACCCCACTTTGAGAACTTAGAGTCTACAGAGTACATGCTTTGTATTAGCTGTGGGGTGGGAGTAGAGTTGGGGAGGGGAAGGCACCTCCTCCAGGAAGCCTTCCCTGACACAACCAGTTCCTTCGCCTTTTCGGTGCTCATACTGCACCCTATTCTGGAGTACACTGGCTTATTCTGAAACAGCTAGATACACACTTATCACTGTCAGTGTGTGGGGTACTTACGCTATGGTGTCACCCCTTAGCCAGCCTCCCTCTTGAGTTTTGACACCTTCAAAACCTCATCAAGTGAGACTAAAAGGGCAAAGAAATGGAAAGTAAGGTCCTAGGTAGGTCTGTTTTCTAAACAGCTGTGAATCATCTCAGAGCCAGCTAAACCAGCTAATTTAAAATAATCCTATTAAGGTAAGGTGGACAGGAAATTAACATTTATTGAGCAATAATTATAAACCTGGCATGGGTTAACCCTACAAAGCCTTGCAGGGTAGGGGTCACTTCATTGTTGTCATTCAGATGACAGTACTGAAGCTCAGAGAGGGTAGGCAGCTTGCCCACAGTCGCACAGCTGTGAACTCGGGCCAGCCTGACTGCAGAGCACTTGTTCTCTCCACTGCTGCATTGATATCCTGCTTGTGGCTGGGGTCAGGCTGGACATTGCCTTTCACACCGGTACAAGGCAGAAGCAGTTACACCCATATAATGTTGCCCTTGTGACTTGTTACTGTCCCCCAATAAACACAGTTGCTCTGAATCTGGTTTAATTCCACCCTTGTGTGTAGGGCACTGCTCCGCACTTGGTATTCCCACCGAGTGATGTGACTCATCTTCATGTGCTCAGAATAAACAGGGCCCCAGCGTCTGCAGAGGGTTCCTCAGGAGTCTTAGACCCAGCCACCGCCACCTATCCTAGCCAGGAGAATGCTGTCTCTTCCAAACTGACTCCCCTCAGGCTCCCATGATGCTTCCTGTCCCCTGCATAGCTTCCCAGAATGCCTTGAGCCTGAGGAAATTAACAATTGTGTTTGTACCAAATGCTTTTTGCTATGTAATGAGTAACAGTTGTAATTAATGTTTAACACGTGTGAACAGCAGGTCTGCCCAGGAAAGGGGGGTTTCAGTGAGATGTGGAATCACTTGCTTCCTTTGGCTAATGTGTTACTGAGGGACAGGTTTTTCCAGTTGGTTTTTCTATTTGACGTATGAATGGGTTCGTTTAGTAATCTAAAAAAAAGAGGGAAGAAAAACATCAATGTTTAATAGCTTTGGTTCATCTCCTAATTACATCAATAGAAATATTCCTCCAAGTGTCTTTGTCTACTCAGTGGAAAAAAAACAAAGATTTGATAGAATACCTTTACTCTTCTGTTTGGCAGCTCAGATATCCTCATGTGAATGGAGATTTTTAAGTTCCCTGAGGTCAGAGACCCTGCCTGTCTTGTTCACACTTGTGATCTGTGCCTGGCATACAGTGAGCTGTCAGAAATTCGAGTAAATCAGGCTAGTCATTGTGGCTCACACCTGTAGTCCCGGTACTTTGGGAGTCTGAGGTGGTTAGATCACCTGAGGTCAGGAGTTTGAGACCAGCCTGGCCAACATGGTGAAACCCCGTCTCTATTTGAATCCAAGTCTCCTGAATCCTGGAGGCCCCTTGCAAGTTCAGCATAAATCCTGTATGCAGTGCAATACAGTCTCAAAAACAGCCGTAGTAACCACAATGATACATCTATGAGCATTTGCTGTACCCCCAACTCTCAGGGCACAGTACCACCCCCACTGTACAGAAGAGGAAACAGACAGCTTGCCCCAGGTCATCCTGCCAGCAAGTGACAGCACAGGACTGTAAATCCAGAAACCCCTTGCCCCAAAATACAAAATTAGCTGGGTGTGGCGGCAGGCACCTGTGGTCCCAGTTACTTGGCTGAGGCAGGAGAATCACTTGAACCCCGGAGGTGGAGGTCCCGGTGAACCGAGATCATGCCACTTACTCCAGCTTGGGCAACAGAGTGAGACTGCATCTCAAAAAAAAAAAAAAAAAGGTATTTGAGTAAATCAGGTCTCAGGAAAACCAACCCCGTGTTCTCTTAGGAGCAGTAGAATACTGGTAAATCTTGTGGCCTGCACATACACAGATGGTGTGTTTTTATGTCTTTCTTGTGTGCTCTGTGTTTATCTGCCTCCCCACCAGGTGAGGCAGGGGAAGGCATTTGTGAATAGCCATTGACTGCTGTGGCTGCCACCTCTGGTCTCAACCCTCAGGGAGAAGTGGTCAGCATGTCCCTGGCTATCTGAGGATTGGCTATGAATCAAGATGCCACACTGTAGGCCTGGAGACTGGTGTGCTGGTTGGAGGCAGGCAGCCCTGGCAAGCCATGTTTGTGGCCAGTACCTGGCTTGTCCCTCCAGCTCCCACTCCCTGTCTCTCCTGGCCTCCCTCACAGCCATCCACGGTGGGCAGTAGAGAAACATACACAGCAGGGCTGGGGCTTTGAGTCTTATGGACAAGGAGACTTGTTTCCACAAATGCCCAGCTGGCCCCTTGCAGGTTCTTGGGCTTGTGGATGGGGGAAAAGTCACTTTCCCAGGCTCTGAGATTCTAAATAAGTGTCTGTGGGAGTCTGCAGGTTAAAGTTTCAGGAGACACCATATCAGACATGTAGGTCCCAGGTATGTTTGACAAATGAGCCTGGCCTGGAACTCAGGAGGGAACTCAGGTGCTGGGGCCAGATGTATCTCAATTTAAAGTTCTGTGCTGTCACTTGCTGGCAGGATGACCTGAGGCAAGTTGTCTGTTTCCTCATCTGTACAGTGGGGTGGTACTGTGCACTGAGAGTTGGGGGCACAGTGAGTACTCACAGATGTGTCACTGTGGTTACTACAGTTGTTTTTGAGACTCATTGCACACAGGATTTAAGCTGAAGTTGTTAGGGACCTCCAGGATTCAGGAGACCTGGATTCAAGTACAAGTTCATATCTAGCTGTTGACTTTGGGTGGGTCAGTCCCTTTTCCAGCCCTCCATTTCCCATCTGTATAATGAGTTATAACAGTAAAGATGGCTTGCTTTGGCAGCCGTAGAGGCCTCTGCATTTGGGTTATTTAATCATCTTCATCAGGCTTTATCTTTAGATTTCCTGTAGCCAAGCAGCAGCCCTTAGGGTGGGGTCTTTGCTCCCAGTAATGATGTTCATGTTTTCTCTGGTGATGTCACAAATAAGAGGAGAAAGTCACGCCCCTTCTGCCAGGCCCGCCATCCCATCCAGGCTTGGACGTGTGTGCGCAGTGTTCCTGGAACCCAGGCGCCATCCTGGCACCTGCCTCACGGCCTTCCTGATTGCCTGCTTTGTGGTGAGTGGCCGGCCACCTCTCCTCACAATGAGGACCTCTGTTCTCAGACACCTCCCTTAACAAGTGGCAGCACAATACCCTGAGGCCTGTGTGTGTCTTTTCGAAGCGAACACAGAGGCCTCTTGTTGGTGATCCTGGAAATACAAATCAAACATTTGCTGAGCCACTCGTTGTCCTGCAGGTACCTGGAAGGAGCCTACACTCACTGGGCGGGTTGGGTAGGTGGGTGAGCAAGACTCGCTTTTGAACTGGAGGGAAGAAGGGGCCTCATGTGTCTGGGCCTCAGCTGTGTCATCCATAAAATGGGAATTCTAATACTTGTTTTACTGTGTGTTGCTGAGGGTCAGATGTAGTACATTGTTTAGAAAGCAGAAACAGCAGAGGCCTGTTGTCACGGGAACAAAGTTTCAGTCATCTACAGGTGTTATTGTTGAGAAAGTTGATGGCATTTTCATAGACTCCGGTGGTCATGTCATCCACTCTACCTCCTAAACCAGTGCATAATCTCCCTCCCTTGCCTCTTCCTGGGGTCACACAACTACCTGGGTAGCAGCCCCTTCTGTGCTTTCCACCCCAGCTCTCCCCACTCTCACCCACCTTTCCCTCTCACCAACATCCCAGAGCCCCAGCCTAGCTGTTGGTGCTGTGCAGGAACCCCTGCAGGGACTGTGTGCAAGGCCTCGGGCACCTTGATTCTGCCTCTGTACCTTGTTTTTATAGAGTACTAGAACATTCGTGAACCAACACCAGGCCCGAAACAGTCTGCAAGCCCCTCCTGTCAGCCACATATGGTTTACACATGTGGCCCATGTTCATTCCAGCTCACCCACAGAGGGGTTCATGAAGCCTGTGGTGGCTAAGAGCTCCTTGCTAGTCAGTCTGCACACGGTGCCTTGTTTTTCATCATTCTAACCTTTATTGCCTCTGCTTCAACTCCATCTTACACTGGAGAACTGAGAGGGTCATACAATTCAGGCCAGAAAGAAGCACCCAGGCAGTCTGAACTTGGAGAACCATGCCAGTCTTCTCTGGGGCCTGTAGCTCCGTTCCAGTTCTCTTTGAATTACCCTCTATCCCCAGGGGCCACTGCCTGCACCCTTGGTCAGTGGTGAGGACAAGAGGATGCCTGGCAGATTGTCAACTCTTCTCTCATTGCACCTCCACAGGGAAAGGCTCTCCTGGGTAGAGGGCTGCCCAGGACTGCAGTCCCAAAGCAGAGAGCTGAAGGGCTAGTGCTGGGACCCACTGCCTGTCTTGGCAACCTTCCTATTGGCCTGGGCAAGTTACCTGACCATCCTCACTTGTAAAAACATGTGCAGTACCCATCAATGATAGACTGGATAAAGAAAATGTGGCACATATACACCATGGAATACTATGCAGCTATAAAAAGGATGAATTCATGTCCTTTGCAGGGACATGAATGAAACTGGAAACCATTATTCTCAGCAAACTGACACAGAACAGAAAACCAAACACTGCATGTTCTCATTCATAAGGGGTGTTGAACAATGAAAACACACCGACACAGGGAGGGGAACATCACACACTAGGGCCTGGGGGTAGGGGGCTAAGGAAGGAATAGCAGGGGGTAGGCAGAGTGGAGAGGGATAGCATTAGGAGAACTACCTAATGTAGGCAATGGGGAGATGAATGTAGCAAACCATCACTATGGCACGTGTATACTTATGTAACAAACCTGCACAATCTGCACATGTACCCCACAACTTAAAGTATAATAAATAAATAACACACACACAAAAAAACCACACAAAACATGGGCCATAATAGCACTGACCTCATAGGTTTGTCACAACGACTAGAGGACAGTGTGGACTTTTTTTTTGTTTTGTTTTGTTTTGAAACGGAGTTTCGCTCTTGTTACCCAGGCTGGAGTGCAATGGCGTGATCTCAGCTCAACGCAACCTCCGCCTCCTGGGTTCAGGCAATTCTTCTGCCTCAGCCTCCTGAGTAGCTGGGATTACAGGCACGCACCACCATGCCCAGCTAATTTTTGTATTTTTAGTAGAGACGGGGTTTCACCATGTTGACCACGTTGGTCTCGATCTCTTGACCTCGTGATCCACCCGCCTCGGCCTCCCAAAGTGCTGGGATTACAGGCTTGAGCCACCGCGCCCGGCCTGACAATGTAGACTTTAAGTCCTCCATGGTGCCTGCCCATGCACAGGAATCACTAAATAAAGGGTAAGCTGGGCCAGGCTTGGTGGATCCTTCCTATAATCCCAGTATTTTGGGAGACTGAGGTAGGAGGATCACTTGAGGCCAGGAGTTCAAGACCAGCCTGGGTAAGATATTGACATACCACCTCTACAAACTTTAAAAAAAAAAAAAAAAACTTAGGCCACCATGGTAGCATGCACTTGTAATCCCAACTGCTCGGGAGGCTGAGGCAGGAGGATGGCTTGAGCCCAAGAGTTGGAGATTACAGTGAGCTGTGATCATGCTACTTCACTCCAGCCTGAGTGACACAGTGAGACCCTATCTCTTAAAAAAAAAAAAAATGAAGCCATTTTTCAAAACTGTTCCAAAATCACTTGAGGAGGGAGTCCAGCTCCTGAGTTTCCTTTCTTGGCTGATGAATGGAAGGTTTATAGTCCTGCTGAGCAGGGTACAGATTTGTTCCTTCAACAGATATTGAGTATCCACTGTACATGAGGCACCATTTTAGGTATTGGGGATTTAGCCTTGAACAAAACAGAATGAAATGTCCCCTTGGAGCTTCTGACTCCAGAATTTCAGCAGGAGTCATAGAAAAAGAAGTGGTTTCTGATACAGGCATTGTATCAGAGCATACATGTGACCATGGGCCAGGGTCTCCCACTTACAGGGGGCCTGCCTGGACCTTGGTACGTCATCTATTACCACCTCCAGAATCCTTCACAGTATAGGTATTGTCAGCCCTGGTTTGCAGATGAGGCAGCGAAGGCTCAAAGAAGTTTAAGAAACAGGCCCCAAGATGACAGAGACAGGATTCGAACCTAGGTCTTCCTGATTCCTCTTCCGTGGTGTTAAGCCGCTGTAGCCCCTCCATTCCCTGGGTGGGTTTCAGCCATGTGCCGTTCATCAGAGCTAGCTGCAGGTCAGCCATGGAGAGACTCCTAGGAGACTGAGGCACAGGGCCCCATCTCTGCAAAGTGTCTGGTTCTGAGAAGACACCTCTACGCCTCAGTGCTATAGAGGCCAGTGCCAAGACAGTGGTGCAGATTTGGAGCTCAGAGGAGGAGAAAGGTATTCTACCTCGGGGTCTAAGGCAAAACCTACCCCAGGAGGTAACCTTGGAGCTGAGCTTTGAAGAATAGCTGGGGTCTTTGCAGACAGAAATAGTGAAATAAAGGAATTCTAGAGGGTAGACTTAGCCAAAGCAAAGCCCTAAAGACAAAAAAAAAGCAGATGATAGATCTGGGGACTGGCTGTCCTTTCTGATTGGAACCTAAGGGTGGGTGTGGAACCCACAAGGGTTTTGTAGGGGAAGATGCATTATTACATCAAATTCAGAGGATCTTGAGCGCCAGAGTGAATTTGCCCTTTGTCCTGGGGCACTAGGGAGCAAGGGAGGGTTTTGCAAGTCTAGGAGAGCTACGCTTTAGAGGTCCATTGGCTTTTTGGAGGTTGCTTTGGCCAGCTCTGAATAGTGGACAGGACAGTGGAAAGAGATCCACCCTGAAGGAACACATTTATCTCATCCAAGCACCTTCTCCACAAAAGGTACTTCTGTGAGTTAGGAGCAGACAAGAGACTGGAGAAAGCAAAGAATAATAAATCCCAGATGCTGTCCCCATAGCACCCAGGCTGACTAGAAAGAGTGATGTGGATGCCACTTGAGGTACAGGAGACATACTAAGGACTGGGAGCCACCGAGGCAGAGATGATGGTTCTCTGCAGGTGGGATCAGGGTAAGCCTCATGGAGGAGGTGGCATCTGTGCCAGACCTTTTCTAGATGTCATTCAAATGGAGCAGAAGGGTGGTAACTCTAGGCCTAGAGGTAGGAAGTGTACAGCAGGAAGGCCAGACAAGTGAGGCCCGGCTCCTGCCAAACCAGCAGCCCTCAGGTGTTCTTGTGGGGAAGGAAGACCCAAGGGTGGGGGTGAGGCTGACCCTGCAGACTGCAGTCCTGGGCACAACCCTTGCCCTGCTATTTGGCTCTGAGGCCCTGGAGGAGTTCCTCCTACCCTTCCTCTGGACCTCTGTTCCTCACCTATTACCCACGTGGCAAGGCCAGTAGAAGGGATAGAGCTAAGCTATATGTCTTGATGCTGTCTTCCGTCGTTGGCAGTGACCACACTTCAGGACTGATCGGTAAAAAATCTGTAATACAGCCAGGCGCAGTGATTCACGCCTGTAATCCTAGCACTTTGAGAGACCGAGGTGGGTGGATCACCTGAGGTCAGGAGTTCAAGACCAGCCTAGCCATCATGGTGAAACCCCATCTTAAAAATAAATAAATAAATAAAAATTTTAAAAAATTTGTAATACAAGCAGAAAGAGGATCAATCCAGATGGGAGGGCTGGGAAAGCTTCCTAGAAGCAGGGCACTTGAGCTGGGTCTCAAGAAATGAGTCCAGTCACTGTACCAGAACTTTTGGAAAGACATTTGGGGCAAGATGAGGGCGGCTGGCTGGCTGGGTTCTGGAGGACCATTGACCAGGCGCTCTCCCGTCAACCACCAGAGTCTGGTCCCCATCATCAGAACCAAAGTCAGAAGAGCTCCCAGCGTCTCATCCTGTCCAGCTCTTAGTCTCACTTTCCTCCTTCGGATTCCGACGTCCATGTTTGATTGCCCATCGGTGGAATTAATTAGATTCTGTCATTTTAATGACTCACAGGGGTAGCATATTTTTTCTCTAAATGCAGATATTCTTTTGAGGGATTGTGTCTTTATCTTTTGCAGAAAAATCACTAAATTAAAAGAATTGCCATGTAAAATTGCAGATTAAGGAGAAACTTAATTAGAAGAAATGAGAGCAGTTGTGTTTGGAGCTTTTGTTCTTAACATTTTTTTTCTTAACCTGCCGAATCACTGCACTTGGAGTTCGTATATTTGTATTTTAGGTGAAATGATTTGCCTAATTAAGCCTGTCACTCATCACCACCTGTTCTCTCTAAGATATATGGCTATATTATTAAGCTTGCCAGCAAATGTATAAATTATTTCAGTGGGGAATTACAGTGTTGACTAGGACATTACTAGTTGTTATCCAATTTATCTGGTATGAAAACCGATAAAGCAAAATAACAGCTCATTAAGTTTCTTCATTTAATCACTTATTGAACACCTGTTGTGTTGACGGTGACTGGGCTAGGCATGGGGGAAGGGGCACATGGTATAGCTCCTACCCTCAGTAGACTCACCAGACATGCAATTAGGATGCTAAGATCAGGTGAGTCTTGGGAGGGGTGAGGTCCAGGAAGGCTTCCTGAAAGAGGTGACCTTGGGAGGGTAAGTGGAATCAGTCAGGTGAAGAGGTTGGTGGACTTGAGGCTGGACAAGCAGCCAGATCCAAGAGAGCTTTTTGGGTTGTGCCAAAGAGCTTGGGCTCCCTCCACAATCATGGTCTGTGCTCCGTGCCTCTCTGCTCACCTTCTGTGTCAGGACGTCGACCATAGAGATTTATATTGGCAGAAATCCCCCAGTCCTGATTTTTACCAGTGGAGTGCCAAGATGTCAGGAGTGAAAGTGACTTATAATTCATCTGGTCCCTCAGTCTTCTGAGCCTGTGGCAAAACTAAGCCTAGAACCTCACTTCCAGCTCTGTCCCCTTCCCTTGCCAGGCCACTCTGCTGCCCTTCGGCATCAGCAGCCCCACAGGCCAGGATGCCTGCTGAGTTATATCCTCTCTATTACTGACAACCAGAAAATTAGCAGCAGGGAGGCACTGTGGAGAAATGTAGGATGGACCCATGCTCCCTGACCCATCCCCTTCTGTGCCTATCCCAATGGAGACATCACCCTCTTCCAAGCCAGAAATTGGGGCATCACACAACAGTCCTCCCTGACTCACTTCCACAAGTAGTCAAGCTCCTATATCCTCTCGTCATTGAGGGGACCAGCCTCCATCACCTTTCTCTGACTGGTCTTTCCACCTTCAGGACTGACCCCAAACCCACCCTCCACCTGCAGTCAGAGAGGTCTCTAAAGCCCATTCTCTGATTATCCCCATCCATAAGTTCAAGTGCAAGCTCTTTAGAAAGGGGCTCCAGGATATGTGGCCCCAACTTGTCTATCCAGCTTCAGGGCTCTCCCCTGCATGGAGGGCTCTGCAGAGTAGGTGCTCGGGTAAGACCCTGCTTCACCTCTTTCCTTCTTCCAACCCCCTGTCCAAGACCATATGTCCATGATTGGTTGCTATGAGGGCTGCTGTCATTCAGCTGGAACCCCAGTGAGAGATCCAGGCTACTGGGAGGCCAGGGAGGGGTAGATGCTGGTGGCGATGTTTGTGCCATGGCCCCAGCTCCGGGTTTTAGCTCACCACCACAAAAGCCCCCTTAACAAATGATGAGAAAGGGCCTTCTCACTCTCCAGCCCCAGGACCTGTCCCCTGGGAAGGCCTTGAGGTCACTGCTGTCGGTGTGTGGTTGGACACAGGCAGATGGTAGCCAGAAGGAAGAGCAGGAACCCCCAGTGAGTCCTCGCTCTGCCCCCTCTCTATGCCACCAGCCCTGGCATCTCGGAGCTGTGGGCATTTCTAAATTAAGGCTTGGCTTCTACTGCTTTCCTGGAAGCTTAATTAGGGTCTTTGGTGAGTCTTCCTCTCCTGGGTAAGGCCAGCCCATACTTCCAGAGCTCGGGCCAACAGCCTGTAGTCACCCGTAGTCCTCCTCTTACACTACACTTTGCATGCACAGGCGAGCCCTGCCATCTCTGGCTGCAGACCATGGCCGGATCTGACCACTGGCAGGCACTGCCTCGCTGCCCAGCTGTGTGCATGTGTATACATGCTCTGTCTCCTAATTAGCCAACTGTACTTTTTAGAGCAGTTTTAGGTTCACAGCAGAATCAGGCAGTGTCCAGGCTGTTCCCATACACCCCTTGCCTCCTTCTGTTTTCAGCACAGCAATCCTGTAAGGAAGTGCCTGGTCAAAACGGCTCTCCACGTCTCTCAGAACAAAGCAAGAGTCCTTCCCAAGACCAGGAAGCCCAGCTTCCTTCCCAACACCCTTCCAGTCACCCTGGGCCATTTTATGGCTCACTCTAGGCAGTCTCACTCCAGGGCCCTTCAACTTGCTCTTCCTTCTGCCTGGAGTATCCTTCCCAGGGATGTTGCTCCCTCCCTTCAGATATTTATTCAGATGTCACCTTTGGAGAAGGCTTTCCTGCCCTGCTGTATTTTTCTCCGTGGCACTTGTCACCAGCCATTGATATGCAGACTGATGTATTACCTGCCTCTTCTCACAAGGCCCCTGGCTCCAAAAGGCCGGAATCTCTGTCTGTTGTTCCCACCGCTGTCTTCCCAGCCTTGAACTGTGCCTGGCACATGTGGACGAGTGGTTAGGAGCATCATCGTGGGTGGACTGCCTGCTGGGTGTCACTGCTAGGCAGCAGGCTGGCTACACACTCAGCACAGTCCTGAGAGCAAGTGGGTCCAGTGTGTCTGGAGCCTTCTGTTGGCAAGAGCCTCCCTTCCCACTGTTTTCTGAAGTGGTTAATGGAGAAAGAGTGTCTTAGAGGGACGGAAATGCCCCACGGTCCCAGATAGGGAAGAGGGGTCAGTGGTGAGATGCAGAACAGGCCCATTGTGTTCCTCGGTTCCAGTAGACAGCACATTCCCTCGCCCCAGGCCCCCAGGGCTGAGGTTTCTCCAGGGCCTTCTGTGAGCATGGGGGTTGATTGCTGTGTGTCTTGCCGGGCTTGGAGGATAGCTTGCCACATTCATGCTTGCTAGTTACAGGAGAGGTTTCTGCCTTTGTGTGGCACAGCCAGCGACGTGTTTGTGGGCCTGAAGCTGGGCTTTGGCTTTAGGAACCTTCTTTGCAGGCTCTGGCCTTATTTCTTAGGCACCCTCTGTGTGTCAGGCACTGGAGTGTTTCCTCTCATCTGACCTTCACAGCAGCCTAGTGAGACAAGAAATTGGGACTCGACGAGGTTCAGTAGCTTAGCCGCAGCTTGCAGCGAATTGCTGGCAGGTTTAGGAGAGGAACTCAGGTCGGTTCAGCTGCTTCTGTGAGGTGCCTAGTACTGTGTGTACATCAAGCAGACACGGTAAGTATCATTTATAATAACAGAGCTCAGACTGGATTCCAGACACTGGATTCTAAGATTTCTAGATGCGTCACCTGCTTTAATCCCTATGAGATGGGTGCTGTCAATATCCCTGTTTTTCAGAGAAGGAAACAGGCCCAGCTAGACAGCCAGCAAGGTGAACTACCTGGTCTCCAGGAACCCTCTGGCAACTCCAGTTTCAGCTCAGTGCTTCCTGTTCTTTGTGGTGTCTCCAGGGTCTCCTTCAAGGAGCATCCTCCCCCAGCCTGTGGGGTGATTGGTGCTCCCACAGGCCCAGGGCGGGGAGAAGAGCATGTGGAATGGCCCGTCCTGTGCTATAAGCACTGCTCTAGCCTCACCTGGGTGCTGGGTCCAGGACAGCGTTACTGTGCCTGGGCCCATGCAGGGGATCTGAATACAGAGGAGCAGACTTGGAGGGTGCAGTATGATTCCCCAGTGGCACTCCCTAGGAGTTTCCCAGGAACAAGGCAGGTGTGGCCAGCATGGCCTGAGGTGGGATGAGAGGAGAGGAGCTACTTGGACGTGGATTTTTTGGCCAAATACAAGAAACAGCTTTTCCTCCTGAGAAGTGTCCAGAGGACAGAGCTCCCCCAAGGCAGTACCATGCCCCCTTGCTAGAGGGAGCAGGGAGGTTCCTATGGGGGTTGAGCTGAGCTCAGTGGCCTCTGGAGGCTCAACCAGCCCCTCACACACACCATTGGGCTGTGACCACCTGGGTGTCCTGTCTTAGGAGGCCAGAATCTTTTGTGCCCTGTTATTTCATTGCTTGAAACCCTTCCTCCTGCAAGTTGTAAAGTACCAACTAGAACACTGAATGATACCCCTCCTGTCTATTACAGTAGTTCCCTGGGCTGCGCTCTGCTAACCCCGCACTTTCTCTCTCTCCCCACAGCACAGTTTAATGGCAGTGAGAAGCGGCAGTCATCCCCCTCGCCTTCACGGGACCGGCGGCGCCAGCTTCGTGCCCCTGGAGGGGGCTTTAAGCCTATCAAACATGGGAGCCCTGAGTTCTGCGGGATCCTAGGGGAAAGGGTGGATCCTGCTGTCCCCCTGGAGAAGCAGATGTAAGTTCTTAGGGAGCAAAGCCCAGACTCACCTCTCTGTTCACCTGATTTTTGCCCTCTCTTTCATGTCATCTTTTAAAAATTCACTGGCTGGGCCAGGCGTGGTAGCTCACACCTGTAATCCCAGCACTTTGGGAGGCCGAGGCAGGTGAATCACTTGAGCCTAGGAGTTCAAGACCAGCCTGGACAACATAGTGAGATCCTGTCTCTTAAAAAAAAGGGAAAAAAAATACAAAAATTAATGAGGTATGATGGCATGCACCTGTAGTTCCAGCTACTTGGGAGGCTGAGGCAGGAGAATCAATTGAGCCCAGGAGGTTGAGGCTGTGGTGAGCTGTGATCACACTACTGCAGTGAGCCTGGGCAACAGAGCAAGACCCTGTCTCAAAAAAAAAAAAAAAAAAAACCTCCCAGACTGAGACATGCTATAACTCTAGGGGCCTTCTAGTCTGCCCCTACCTCCCACTCCGTGTACAGATGGGCAGTTTGAGGATCTTGGAAGGTTGAAGCTCCCACCAAGCCAGTGGTAGACCCAGGATTAGAACACACATCTCCTGGCTTCCAGCCCCGAGCTTGTTCTCTCCACCCTGTGTTGCCACCCTTACCTTCAGTGGCAGGAGGGACAGCAAAAGAGTCTACAGGATTTACTCCTTGTTTTTACATCTTAGTTTCTAATTTCATCATGCAGTAAATAAGTTCTTGGAAAACTAAATATAAACTCAATCCTTTCCGCTAAGTGTAAAACTATGTGTCAGTTAGGTTTATTTTCTAGCTATAGTGGTCTTGCTCCATGTCTGCTTGATGCTATTATAGTTGAGCAGGGCCTTTCCACTCTTGATGCGGGTTTTCTCAGCCCCTTTCTCTAGAGATTTCCCACCTCCAGTCAGTGGGTGGCCAAGTTCCATCCATTCTGCCCCCAGGGTCCCATGTCCCTTCCGTCCTTGCTGCCCCCAGCACTGTGCGGGGCCCTGCCCTTTATTGGCCACCCCCCCGCCCCCACCTCCTTGGCCATGGTCATCATCTCCCTGCTCTGCCAAATCCTCCCTGGGTGCAGATTCCTGCTCTGCTCTGAAACCTTCAGTGGCTTCACATTACCTCCAGGATAAAGTCCCACCTCCCTAGCCTGCCATTCATTCTGTGAATTGTCCCCAAACTATGTTTTCAGTTTCTAGCCGTGCCTCATACCTGGACTAGAGTGAGCTTCTCCAGGAACTTGACAAAGCAGGTATGGGACCTGTGCTGGTGTCCTCGGGTATCTTGTCTGCTTAAACAAGCAAATGTGCAATAAGGGATTGTCAGCCCATTGCCTAGATGAGAACATCAGGGCTCAGAGTGGTGCAGATCCTTGGCAAAGACTCACAGCTCAGAGTACCCCCAACCTCGTGACTCAGACTCCACCCTGTCCCCTTCCCTGTCCTCCACTTACTCTTTGCTCATTCTCACCCTTAGCCTGGCACAGAGGAGGCACACATAAGGCCAAGAGACTCGCTGACACCACGCATGGTTCGTGAGCCCTCCCTAGTGTGTGTCACGTACTGTGTTCGTCTTGGCCCAGGGATTCTGGTCTTGGCATGGCCGGCAGGGCATCCCCTCACAGGAAATTCTCACTCGGTGAGCAGGATGCAGGATTTTCCGAATGACATCATGTGCTGCCATTTTAAGCAAGGGCTGTCATCTCTGGAGGCTTCTGCCGCCTTGTGAGTGCTCCACTCCTGCTGTACAGACCACATTGGGGAGGTGCTCCCAGCCGGCTGTGAATCGTCTCTCACAGCCGTGCAGATCGACTGGCAGGTTTTGCTTATTTCTGATCAAACTGTGCACTTTTCATCAACAAACTATGACCCACAGATGTTCAGTGTTCGTCCTGACTGGCAGTGGCCAGGTCTGCCTGGGTCGGCCTGGGCACAGCCTGTCCTCTCCCACCCCCGGAATCAGCCTTCATCACAAGGCGGGGGAATTGGGCTTCCTTTCCTTTCCCATTCCCTCTTGACGGGGCCCCCAGCCAAGTCCAGAGTCATGACTGGCTTTTCCTCCCCCACCATCTCATCTCCCCAGGATTAACTCCCCAAGATGAGTCAGAAGACCTGACTCATCACCCAAGGGGTGTGCTTAGGGTAAAATCTCACTTCGGATAGAGCCTGATTACCCCAGTAAACAGGATCACCTAATCCCCCACCTGGACTGATGCTGCTCTAGAGCTCAGGAGGCATCCAGTCTGATCCTCTCCTCCACCCTAACGCAAAGGGAGGGAGGAGGGGGAGACCGAGGCACTGGTGGTTTGCCCCAGGTCACACTGTTGCTGAGGATGGGCAGGCACACGTCTGTCTGGGTGCCCATACTACCTGCCTTCCCTCCTGGGACAGCAGAAAAGCTGCTCCAGTGCTCAGAGTCTGTCCCCGCTGCCTCCTGGAGAAGCCCCACCCGCACCCCCTCTTCTTTCATCATTACCATCAGTATATACATGTGTTCCAGTAACAAACTTCGCCAACATAAGTAAAAAAAATTACCTTGACCCAACATTCCTCTCTAGGTACTGCCCCTCCTTGGCAAAGACTCACAGAAACTCTATGAGGGCAGAAACTTGTCTGGATTACCATTGCATCCCCTGTGCCCGGAACAGTGCCCAGCACATAACAGGTGCTGAATAAGTAGCTGCTGCCTGAATGAACAGTCTCCAAAGAGCTGCCAGCACTTCTCCCCTCTCTGTCACCTCCCCTTCTCTCTCACCTACAACAATCAGTCTCCCTTTTATGTCCGGGTCCCCAGACGACCCCCTCTGTCCTCTGTGGCAGTCAGCACAGTTGACCACTCTCATTCTGGGCCTCTGCGCCTGGTTTTCCTCCTGCCTCCCTGGCCACTCTTCCATTTCCTCTGCTGGCTCCTTGCCTCTGCTTGACCGGAAGGTCGGCCTTTCCAGGGCTCAGTTTCTAACCACGTACTCTGGATTGCTCTCCCAGGGTCCTGGTGGTGACTCACAGATGCGTAGCCCTAGCCCACCCCTCTCTCAGCGCTCCTGACTCCTACTTCCAGTGGCTTCCTGGCATCTCCACTTAGCTGACAAGCGGGCATCTCAAACTTAACATGTTCAAAATTGGGCTCCTGATCTTCTTGAAACTTGCTCCTCCCCCAGCTTCCACATCTCCAAAATCGGTGTCACCATGGCTCAAGCCACAAACTTGGCATCATCTTGATTCCTTTTTTTGCTTGCCACCAGCATCTGTTATGTTATCAGATTCTGCCAGTGCTCCCTCCAAAGTACCACCAGAATCCATCATTCCTCCATCTCCGCAGCCGCTTCCATGTGAACTACTGCAGCAGCACCCTAACTCGTCTCCTCTGGCCCTCCTTAGGGCAACCTGACTGATGGTCTATGAGATTTCCCAGGGCAAGTAACAGCTCCTAACACTCTTATTGCTGAGGATGAGATCAAACTTCTCTTGGGCACAAGAACTGGCCATGTCTCCTACCTGCTGCTCACAGTGCCTGGGCCCTTCTTGCTGCCTTTCTGCTCAGTGAGGACCACAAGCGCATTCCTACCTCAGGACCTTTGCACTTGTTGCTTCTTTTGCAGAGAAGATGTTTTCTTTGGCTCTTCACATGATTGGCTCCTTATGTTCTCAGGCCACATGTTGTTTCCGCAGGAGCCTCCGCTGCCCATTCATTTCTAAATAGCCATCTTACCCAACACCAGTCACTTGCCTTATGGTAACCCCTGGAAGCCTGCGTAGCCCTTGTCACTGTCTAGAATTGTTTCCTGTATCTCTTTGTTGACTCTCCCTCTCCCTCCATCAGCCCTATGAGATCAAGGGTATACTAAGTGGTGAGTAAATACTGGATGAGCTCATGGGTATTGGCTGGGGTGAAGAATGATAGTTGAGTCTCCCTCACCCTCCTGGTTCTGACCTGACAGGCCAACCCCATGAGGACCAACCCATCACTGAGATGACCTCCTGCCTGGATTCTCTTTCCAGGTGAAGCAAGGCCTATGTGGTCCCAACAGTTGTGTGTAGCTGCGCCACAGGACCACCCAGCCTAGCCTGACTCCTGGTCTCCAGCCTTCTGCTGACAGGCTGCCCAGTGCTAGCCCGGCCCCCAGATCCAGCACCCTCTGCTGTGATCCTCAGCCCCTTGTCCCCTGCCCTCACCTCTATGTGGAGCACTGGGGGAGGGATTGGCAGCTTATCCTGTCTACCACCTGGGATTCCCCTTGACAAGGATCCAGAGGCCATGCCCCCTCTCAGAGCCGGGCTTGCTCCTGAGCTCAGGGAGGGCAGACGGCCGGCAGCACCTCCCCAGAGACCACTTCCAGGCCTTTCCTTGAGGATGGCTCGGCTTCAATGGCTGGGACTTGTTTTCCTAATAAAACGTTTTTTGTCAGCTCACTGAGGGTGTGTTGCGCAGTGAAATCTCCCAGCGGGCAGCCTTCCCAAACTGTTAACTCTTACTTCTGAAGTCGCTGCTATCTTTGTTTCTCCTGATTGCAGCCATATAGCCTTTGTGAGCCTTCATGCCTTGGGAAGTGTTTCAGTCGTGGCAACGCATGCATCCCCCAACTTCACCTTCCTCTTTACGTATTTCTCTGTAACTTTACAAAGAAAGGGGTCTGTGGTCTGCATGCTCTTCCTGTCTCTTCCCCTGGAAGGTCTCAGCTCCAGATGTCCAGCTTGGTGGCCACCACCTGGACCGTCCACCACTTGGCCACATTCCCATTGGGATAGGGACACTCACATGTACTCTTCAGTCCTTGACTTTAAAGTTGATTTTTTTTTCCTAGGGTTATAATTCTATTGTGGCCACTGCTTCTAGCTGTTGAGCTCTGCCTTGTGAGTGGCAGGAATTGCATGGGGATGGGCGGTGTGGGTCTTTCTCTGAGGAGCATGTCAGTGACAGAATTCTCAGAGCCACGGTTTGCAGGACACTCTGAGACAGGCACCAGGAGGCAGCATCCCACTTGCACCTGGAAATGTGAAATGCAGCCTCTGGATGGGCAGGGGCTGCAGCCATTGTAGATGGGGATATCACCACATTAGCTTTCTGCTAATGCTGCAGCTGCTTCGGTCAGGACTCACTCCACACCAGGCTCTACTTTAGCCCTTCCTTCAAGGACATTTGTTTCATTCTCACAAACCAAGAGAGGTTGGCATGATCCTCACTTAATACAAGCCGCCTGGTCAGTGGCTTGCCTGGCTGGTGGGCAGCAGAGCCACCATTGGAAGCAGCATCTGTGCCTCTGTGGACGATGCACACTCCAGCCACAGCACTGCCTAGTGTCTCTGTCTCTCCTGGCTGAGCCTCACCCCCTCCACTGCCCCCCGGAGACCATCATGTAAACATAAATGTATTTTGAGTGTGTCCACTCATGGGCAGTGAGGATCTTTATTCTTTCCCTGAAATTTTACCTTCAGCTCTTCGAGTCATGAAAATCAGCGAGCCAGGCATGGTGGTACGTGTCTGTAGTCCCACTACTTGGGAAGCCGAGGCAGGAGGATCCCTTAAGCCCAGGAGTTTGAGGCTGCAGTGAGCCATGATCACACCACTGTACTTCAGTCAGGGTAACAGAGTGAAACTGTCTCTAAGCACCCCCTCAAAAAAACCCCAAAAAACCAAAGGAAAGAAAAAGGAAAATCAGGCCAGATGTAACAGCTCACGCCTGTAATCCTAGCACTTTGAGAGGTGAGATGGCAGGATCACTTGAGCTCAGGAATTCGAGATTAGCCTGGGCAACATAGTAAGACCCTGTCTCTAGAAAAGATTTAATAATAGCCGGGCATGATGGCACACATCTTTAGTCAAAGCTACTCAGGATGCTGAGGTGGGAGGATCGCTTGAGCCCTTGAGATTGAGGCAGCAGTGAGCTATGATTGCACCACTGCACTCTAACCTGGGTATCAGGATGAGACCCTGTCTCCAAAAAAAAAAAAAAAAGAAAATTATTGTTCCCATTTCCTCCTGTGATGGGAGATAGGGGGTTAGTCGGGCCCTCTGCACGCAATCCTCCCCTCAGATTCTGCTCTCTGCCCTCCTCTGGCATGCCTAGTGTCTGAGAGAAGTGATGCTAGATTCCCACGTGCCCAAGCGGTACCAGAGCCATCTGGCAGGAGCATGGACGGCACGTCACTGCCCACCGTCCACGTCTCTGCACACATCACTGAATCAGAGCACGGCCTTCCTGTCAGCACCCTCTGATAGTTTCCATGTTGCTCAAACAGAGAAGAGCCCCTGCCGCAGCCCCATTTCAGGACCTTTTGCCCACGCCTCCCCCTTGCTGCCTCTCTCTGTCCATGCTGGCCCCTGGCTGTTTCCAGAACACTCTAGGCAGCTTTCTGCCTTGGCCTTCACTGCTCATTTGTCTACCAAGAAAGCTCCTTTCTGGCTTCCCTCCTCACTGCCTGCAAGGCTGCACTGAAATGTCACTTTTTTTTCTTTTGTTTTTTGAGACAGAGTCTCACTCTGTCACCCAGGCTGGAGTGTAGTGGCACGATCTTGACTCACTGCAGCCTCTGGCTTCTGGGTTCAAGCGATTCTTCAGCATCAGCCTCCTGAGTAGCTGGGATTATAACCACCATGCCTGGCTAATTTTTGTATTTTTAGTAGAGATGGGGTTTTACCATGTTGGCTAGGCTGGTTTTGAACTCCTGACCTCAGGTGATCCACCCGCCTCTGCCTCCCAAAGTGTTGGGATTACAGGCATGAGCCACCGCACCTTGAGAAGGCTTCCCTGGCTGCCCTGCCTGAAATAGTCCCCCACCGGCCCCTAGCCGCATGACCCTATGCCACTTCATCTCCATGGTGCCCATCCCCACACCGTGTGCTCTGTGATGACTTGAGTGTCTGTGGCCTGACTCCCTGCATCGAAGCATAAGCTTCCCATGAAAGGAGACTGGGTTTCATTTACTGTGCTCTCCCCAGGACCCAGTAGCAGCAGCAGCAGGCGGGCAATGGATGCCCGTGGACTGAAGCCTGTTTGCATAGGGATGCCCCCTGCCGTGCTCAGCCTCCTGAGGCCAGTCAGGGCCATGGGAATCCTGTAGAGCTGGGCTCTGACTACTCTCTGCCCTCTCCACAGATGGTATCACGGAGCCATCAGCAGAGGAGATGCTGAGAACCTGCTGCGACTCTGCAAGGAGTGTAGCTACCTTGTCCGCAACAGCCAGACCAGCAAGCATGACTACTCCCTCTCCCTGAGGTGAGTGCCACCCGAGCACCCCAGCCCTCTTCGGCAGTCTCTGCATGCACCGCCGGCCGCTGTGCCTGTGGTGAAAAGACATGCCAGTGTCCCCTGGGAAACTTGCCAGCGCAGGTTATTTCGAGCCTGGGTCTTTCCATTTGATCCTGTTCTCCTGGGATACAGAGGAGTTTTTATGTCTGCCATCACTGCCTTCCCAGAAAAGGAGGGGCCTTTTCCTAGGATTTTATATCAAGTGTCCTAGAATAGCTTTCACATCTGCTGTGAGCCGGGGTGGTACAAAGCTCTTAGAGCATGCCTCATTCCTCTCTCAAAGCCCATGACAGTCCTTTGATTTTTTTGAGGAACATATCGTCCCCAATTTGCAGATGAGGAAACAGACTCACAGAGGTGGGTGTGGCTGGCCCAACTCACCAGGCCAGGATTTGCAACCAGCCCTTGACTCTCTGCCGCTGTGAGCATGACCCTTTCCTAGCACTCTGGCTTGCATTTTAGGTGGGCCTGAGTTTGGGCATCACACAAAGTCTAGAAGGAGCGCCGGGAAGAACTGGTGTTAGTGCCTTTGGAAGCTTTGGAAACTCTCAGGTCTTTCTGATCCATGAGGCATTTCTGTCAAGATGACCAGACCCAGAAATAAGAAAAGGGTGTTTTAGTTGGATGCGATTGCTGAATGGGACCCCAAAGAATGTCTAGACCCATTTTACAGACAGAAAAACTGAGGCCCAGAGAAAGGAAGGATTTGCCAAGGACACCCAGAGAGTTGGTAACATAATTGGGGTGTAAACCCAGGCTCCTCAGGCAGCACAGACCCCCCAGAAGCAGTGAAGTCCTCTGCCTGACATCCTCTCTGTCCCATTCACCACTGTTAGAGGCCATGGGTGGGAAAGCAGGCCTGCAGGGACACAGCTGTCAGGAGAGCCCACACACATACCGGCCCTGTAGACAGAGGTTTCAGTAAAGCCAAGGAAGGTGAAACTGGCCTGTGCTCTCTGCTCACAACTGATCCTGCCCCCATCTTCTGGGCTTTGCCCTGAGAGGGATAGTGACAAACTGCAGTCAGGAGGGCGGCAGGCATGGGCAGGCAGAGGCAGGCAGGGCACACAGGCTCTGGTAGTCTGCCTAGAACAGAGAGAGCATGTGGACATGGGGTGGGGACCGCGCATCTCTCAAGGACTGTCAGGGAGGAGGGAGCAGATGTGCAGATGGAGGACTTGTGGGCAGACGATGGATAGGCAGATTCCAGCTCTGCAAGAAGAAAAGTTTCCTGACAGCCAGAACGGATCAAGAATTACAGCTACCCAAGCTGCCTCAAGGTGGTGAGCCTGTCATCACTGGGTGAATAAGACCAGAGGCTGGACCACCCCCTAACCAGAGAGGATGCAAAGGGAATTTCTAGCCAGTGATAGGGTACTCAGAACAAATAAGAAATAGGTACCTTGCTCTTCTCCAAGCTGCTCGTGTCTGCATAATTCATTGTCTGCTATCAGACCTGATGGCTTAAAGAATTGGGTCAGTTATGGCAGCCGAAGAAAGTGCCCCACCACAACTGGGGCCAGGTGGGAGGTGGCCAAAACCAGAGGAGCAGAATTGGACTGCAGAGAGGGCAGCGGCAAGGGGGTCACGCACACCACCAGGCCTGCTGAGGGGACCACCAAGGTGAATGGTGCTCTTCTGGGCTGTGAGAGGTAAAGGAAGCAGGCGGCATCAGTGGCAGGACTCAATGTCACCAGCCTTCCCTGCATACTGGATTCCTCGGTGCTCCAGGGACCCTCTAGGGCACTGGTCATTTGGAGTTGTCACTCTGTCTCCCTCCCCATCTGTCTCTGAGTTTCTTAGTGAGCCTCATTCCTCCTGGAATCCCCATGACTGGGGGCCTGGCCTAGAGAGGCCTCCATGAAAGGATTGGGGAGGACGGGACAGAGCACTCCATGCCAAGCCTGGCCATTCGTCCTCGAGGGCCAGAGCCCCATCAGCTGCTCCAGCTTCCTATTCATCCACTGGGGAAGTGCTGAGCCCCTGAACTGAGGGCTTGCCTGGCTGCCATTGGGGCCTCATGGTAACTCCAGTGCTGACCTGCCTTTGAAGGAACAGCAGCCTATTGAGTACCCAGGATGTGCCAGGACTGAGGTCCCAATCGGGGAGTACACAAGGAACCTAGAAGCAGTGGCAGAAATAAGAGCACCAACTGTCTCTTGCAGAAAATGTTTCTCAGCCCCCTATGCAGTAAACCCTCAGTTATCAAAGCAGGTCCAGATGCCAGCTCGCAGTAGGGTTCAGAGGGCCAGAAGCATCATTCCGTCTCCTCGCTGGGATGTGCCATTTCCTAGAGGGTAGGACCACCCTAGACAACACCTTGATTCTGCAGTCACAGTGTAGGCATATAGTCCCAAGGGCCCTGCTGCATGTGGTAGGGAAGGCAGGGGACAGGCCTCCTACACGCCTGGCTTCTTGCACTCACTGGCCTTGTGGCCTTGTTCAGTCACGCCATCGGGGCCTCAGTGTCCTCATCTGTGCACTGGGGATGGCGATGAGCTGCTGACAGACAGCATGCTCGGCCCAGCCAGCACCGTGTCAGTGTTATCTAGTGTGATTCCCATTACCCTGTCTTGCTTCCTGGAGTTTTAAGAGCCACAGGAAGGACCCATTGTCCAGAATTCTGGATAGAAGTCCTGTCCTGCCACTTGCTGCTCCCTGCGTGACCCTGGGCAAGTTTCTTCCTCTACATCTGTCCAGTGGAGAGTTGGGCTTCGATGGGCTCTAAGGCCACCTCCACCTTTGACATCGGGGGCTCTCTAACTCCCCCCATGTCCCCGTCTGTGGGCTGGACCACCTGCGCCTTCCAGGTGAGGGGAGGAGGTAGAGGGAGACTGGGAAGGTGGCCCAGAAGGCTCTACCATCAGACCCTGAGTTTGTCTTCCTGCACCCATTCCGTGGACCCCATTATCAGGACCTATCATTTGGGTGACCCATCTGTGCCCAGAGGAGCTGGAGGTGAGAGTCTAGTTTTGCATGCAGATCTAGAGGCACTAGATCACCACCTCCAAAGGTCAGGGGTAGTCTCACCTGCTTAGCTTTTTCCTGAAGAATGCCAGAAGTGGGGATGTGGGCTAGGCTAGGCATCCTATGGCCGAGCCAGGCAGCCCACTCGGGAGGTGAACTTGCTTCCCAGAGGAGCCCAGCTTCCGATGACCAGTCCCACTGCCGGTTGAGAGGCAATGCCCCGGAATGAATCACCTCAATCACAAGGAGAACAGTCCTGGTACTGCATGTCCTGGCTGCCTGGAGTGAGCACCATCTTTGCCCCAAGTGAGGGGCCTGATTTCTCAGATACTCCCGGCCTCCTTGACCGGGGTGGGTGGGGAATGGCATTCCTGATACTGTCAGGAGCTTGGTGCAATTGACATCATAATTCCAGCTATGCTGGTTACCTGCCTCTGGCCATTTTCATGTGAGTCTTGGGTCCTGCCTGGAGAGTGTTCTAGGGTAGAGAAAGGATCTGGGGGAGTCCGGCCTCAGAGGACACCCGATCCACCCTTCCCTCTGCAGATATTTTTCAGAGCCTTCTGTACCAGCCATGGGGCTGGGCGTCAGAGACGGTGCAGAGGTGAGAACAGCCAGGCCCAGCCTCCAGGGCTCAGGCTGGCCAGGCCAGCCTGTATCTTGTTGTTCACAGGTCTGCACAGGGGATCTTGGGAGCCCAGAGTTGGCATGTGAGTAGGCAGTCCCTACCACAGAAGGTCAGGAGAGGCTGCAGGGAAAAGGTTGCAAAGGAGCCTTAAAGAGAAGTCAGGTGTTGCCCATGCAGGGATGGCTAGCAGGGTAGCTCAGGTAGAGGGGACAGCCCAGGCAGAGCGGACAGCCCAGGCAGAGCCATGGAGCTGCAGGAGAGCCTTAGCAGTCTCGGGGGCTCCCAGAAGAGTTGAGATGTAGTTCTCAGTGATGGGGTGACTAACATGCAGGTTGCACTCACAGGGATCCTGCTGCGAGCCATTTTCTTCCTCATCTTAGGCTGGGGAACGCTGAATGCCTGTCAGGGTCCACAGTAGAGCCAAGACGGGACTCCAGCCATGTCCTCCCATCTCCTCCCCAGCATTCCTTACACTCAGTCAAAAGGTCTTCCACTGTTAAACCTGGAAGTGACTTTGAGGCCCATTTACTCCAATCAATCCCTTTGCTTCCTGAGTGGGGAAACTGACACCCAGAGGGGATTCATGATTGATGTAAGGGTACCCGGCTGGCAGTTGACAACTGACCACAGAGATGGTGACAGCTTCCCACTGTGATGACCAGACAGATCCCTGGATCAGCCCAACCTGCCTCCTGTCTGCATTCCACCCTCAACTTTCTGCACCTACAGTGACCCACGGTGGCGCCTGCACACCTCATCACATTTCAGAACCCCCTCCATGGCAGGGGGGCCCCCACCAGTGAATCGTCTTCAACAATTCTGCCTGATTGCTCTTGAACACTTTCCTCATCCCCCCTGCCTGCAGAACTCTCCCCCTTAGCTGCCCACCAACTCGCTGGCCTGGCACCTACCACTGGCCCCTGGCTACTTTCACCCCAGCCTCAGGAAGCAAAGGATTTAACTGAGAAATAGGCAAGAACATGTCAAACTCTTAACACAATTTTCTTTCTGTGCAAAGGCTGGCAGGGGAGGAAAGGGATGAAAAGCCTTGCAAAAAATCTCATTGAAAGGCTCTTCAGGCACTTTGGCCTGTGAATGACTGAATGACTGTAAGTGAGTTCTGGTTTGGTGAGTTTTTGCAAAGGAATGTGAACAAGATGAGGGAAGCAGGACTTCAAAGACTGGGGGGCTTGTAGCCGGGAAGCAGGCAGTAGAGAGCCCAGGTGAGCACCTGGCTTCCAATTCTGCTTCTGCCCTGCTGGAGCAGGGGTCCTATGTGACCCATGGGAAGGGGCTTTGAGTGGCACCTCTGAGGCCTCTGCAGGCAGCAGCTTTGACAAGGACCCAGCCCCTGCTCAATTGAGGTGGTGAGAATCCCAATTCCAGTGGGGGATACAGCCACATACAGACCTCATGAAGGGACCTTTGGCTTTCTAATCCCTGAAGGCAAATAGCCTGGCATCTTGCACACGTGACCTAATGAGCCACCTCTGGGGTCTGGCCTGATTCCATCATGCCGTGGCACTTGGTCAGTCACAGTCTCCCCAGCCCTGTGAGCTCTGCCCCATCCAGCATCAGTTACTGGCTGAGCTGCAGCCCTGCAGGAGCTCACAGGAGTGAGGAACTATGAGGAGTGAACTCCCTGCAGGAGTTCACAGCCTGACAAGGAAAGGAGGACACACACACCTGTAACTCATGGACAATGTATTCAGGGCTGCCCCACGTAGAAAGTACTCTTTCTGTGAAAGGTTCCAGGCTATGAAAGAGGGATGGAACTAGGAAGGGGAATGTGAAGGATGAGCAGGTCTTAGGCTGCAGAGAGAATGGGCCCAGAGACAGGGCAGTGCAGAGCTTGCATAAGAACAACAAATGACATATTAATCTGAGTCCAAGAGCCCAAATTACCAGGTGGAGAGGTTGGGGCTTTACCTGTGAGGCAACAGGGAGTTCCTGAAGGTTGTAAGCAGGATGTGTGCTATTCTCAGGGCTGTGTTCTACAATCATGAGTGAACTTCTAGAACTATGAGTACTGCTGAGGAGAGATGCAGCTTCTGCCTCCCCATCCCCTACTGTGATCCCTCATCCTCTATTACGTCCCTACACTTGCCACATGAACTGACACAGACTGAGAGCTGGGGAGCGGCCTGTTGTAGGAGTCCAGAAGGCAAGCAGCATGTGGAGAGGCATCCCAGGGAGATCGAGGCAGCCCTTTGCAGGATGGAAAGTAAAAACATAGGCTCTGCAGTCAGGTACCTGAATCCAAGTCCTGCTTCCGTCTCTCACCTGCACCTGATGCAAGCAATGTACTGTGCCTTCCTGAACATCACAGAGTGCTTGCCTCAGCGAGAAGTAAGTGTTGGCAGGTAAGCCCTGCACACACATGGTGCTCAGTATATACCAGTCTCTGCTTCTCCCAGCTTTCCAGAGCCTTCAGAAATCACTGTGGAAGCAGCAGAGTGGACAGAGCCCTGGGGGTGAGTCCAGGCTTTCCTACTGCACTAGGTGACAGGCAACTATCTTCTTCACTTGCATTGATAAAATGAGGGTCTGGGGTCTGATTAATAAACTTGTTTCCAGTTTTAGGGTTCCATGACTAGACCACATTCCTCTCAGTCCAAGGATGGCAGGAAGGTCCCATATCCTTCTCCAAGGAGGGGAGGAGGGAGCAGGACATTATCAAGAACGTGCCTCCTCAGGCCGGGTGCGGTGGCTCAAGCCTGTAATCGCAGCACTTTGGGAGGCCGAGGCGGGTGGATCACAAGGTCAAGAGATCGAGACCATCCTGGTCAACATGGTGAAACCCTGTCTCTACTAAAAATACAAAAAATTAGCTGGGCATGGTGGCGCGTGCCTGTAATCCCAGCTACTCAGGAGGCTGAGGCAGGAGAATTGCCTGAACCCAGGAGGCGGAGGTTGCGGTGAGCCGAGATCGCGCCATTGCACTCCAGCCTGGGTAACAAGAGTGAAACTCTGTCTCAAAAAAAAAGAACGTGCCTCCTGTCCTTCAGATTGCTTGATGACAATTGTATCCAGCGTAGAGCAGCAGGGTTTGTGCTGACTGCTGGGTACTCAGTCTTCATCCAGCAAATGCCTCCTGTGGCTCCAGAGGAGGGTGGGTGGGTGCAACAGAGCCAAGAAGAGCTGAGGGGCACTGGGGGTGCACAGCAGTTATGGTTGTTTTTCTTTTGTCTGTCCCCTCATTGATTAATATAGCAAAGAGGAGGGTTTTCAAACAGTAGGCATGTCTGGGTCCAGGCAGGCAAGTGATTAATCTTAGTTTGTTGCTGCTGACAGCTAGGAGCAAGAAATAATAAAGGTTTGTGGAGAGTGGGAGTGGGGATATGAGGAAGGCTGCTCTCCCTTCATCTGTCAGCAGGGAACAAGTCTCCACTTCCTTCTGCCGTCCAAGCATCCCTTTGTTGGGTTAGCATCTGAGACTCCAGATACTTAGCTCCATCGTGGTTGCCTGCTCCCGTATGTGAGCCACCAGGGCGGTCCCTGCAAGGCCACAGCGGGGCCTCCCTGGCTGTTGTTGAGTTCCCTGCACAGCTCCAGAATGCCTGGACTTAGTTAGTCACTATATTCCCCAGCCAGGTCCCTGCAGGAACGATGAAGCCTTTTAAGGGCAAACTTCAGGGAAGGCAGGTGTGTGCAGCTTGGGCACAGTACTGCTCGCCTTGGGACCCCCACATTGCCAAGCTGTGGTCGCAGGGACCCTGAGCTACTGGCCACGTGCTCCATGACCCCCCAGCAAAGGGAGCTCTGCACAGTGGTGAAGACGATGGCTCTGGATCTTGGCTTAGGCTCTTGAAACCCAACTCTACCACATACCAACATGGTAGTGTTGGGCAAGGGGACTGAACATCTCTGAGCCTCAGTTTCCTCATCTATAAAATGGGTTTCACAGGTGTATTAATGAAGAGACAATATATGTGAAGTGCTTAGCATGTGCCCTACATATAGTGAGTGCTGTGTCAGTGCTAGCTCAAATGTCTTTATTATAGACTTCTGAGAGCCACAGGTTGTTAGGGAAAGACCTCGGTATGGCCCAGCGCCTTGCAAATTGGGTTCAACGTGGGCGTCTCCAGCTATGCCCACGTCCACTCTCCTTTACGATGATGAGTTCTAGATTTTTATGTGGCTACAACTGGAAAGAATCCTGGAGAATCTCACAGAGCTGGAGTCCAATCCGGGCTACCCTCTTCCTGGATAACCGCTCTTGAATCTGTCATCTGTCTTGTATTCTGTGCATGGTGCTTTGGTGTGACCTTGGATGAGTGAGTGAACTTCTCTGACCTCCCAGTTGCTCATCAGGAACTGGAGATGGTGACCACTCAGCAGGTATCCTTTTTCATCACCATCCTGCTGCCCCTCCAGCTCTCCAACCACATCTTCTGAACTTATGGTCTGGCCTCCTCATCTCAGGGGAAGCGTGTTTGCAGCCAGTCAAGGTAGCAGCTCTGGGAGTACACTGAGCAGAAATCTTGGGGTTTAGGGAACAGAAAGAGACTTCTTTGATTTTTCTGGTCCAATATCTTGAACAACTGGAGATACTGAGACCCAGAGAGAGGAAGAAGCTTGCCTGCCTCTGGCTTTCCCAGCATTTGAGCCAGCCTGAGTCAGGGCAGCAGGGGTGGTGGTGGAAGTGGGGGTCTGCCTCTTTGCTCTTACCATGGGGAGGATTTCATGTCCTTTCAGGGCTGATGGAGGAAAAATGAACTTTCTGCCCAATTAGCATGCTTCGTATTTTCTCCTTCTAAAAGGTGTAAAGGAAATGCCACAATTAGGAGCTGCTGCTGTGGGCAAAACAAAGACTCCTCAAACACTCTTTGCAGAGGACTAAATGAGAACAGTGAACTTTAGAATGTGCAGATGCCTTGCAGGATAAGAGAATGCACCGTTGAGAGGACACTGTGGGGAATATTAGATGACATTTCCCTTTATTCAGGACTACAGAGAAAATGAGCCCTGCTGGTGGTAAAACATTGCCAAGGACACCACCCTCAACATTAGACTGTCACCTCTCCTGGACTCCAAACTTAGCCCTTTGGTGATTCTGGTGCAGTGGGGGTGGGGAGTGTAGGAACAGCCCTCGGCTTATGCCCTGGAGACCTGGGTTCAAATCCTAGCTCCGTGACTAGTTGTGGGATGCCAGACCAGTCACCATGATTTGCACCCTTCCTTTCTGAAGGATTCAGGCAGACCCTAATTTGAGTTCTGCCTGTTCTCTGAGCCCTCTGTTTATTCTCTAGCACAGCAGGTGTAAATCCTGCCCCACCATCCGCTCTGGGCTGCTGTAACGTGTGACTGAAGTGATACAGGTCAGCATGCCCAGCACAGGGGCTGATATTTGGGAATAGCCAGTTTTCACACTGGAATCCTATATTTGAGGAGAGTAGCAACTATTGCCTTCATTGTTACCAATAAAGAAACTAGTGTTCACATTACATCACAGTTAATGAGTAAAGAGATGCAATTGCAACACAGATCAAGGCCTCTTTCAGCCTTGTGGGATCTCTCGGAGTAGAAACACCCCCTTTCTTCTCCAGCAGGCACTGAGAAGCCCAGCCAATGCCCAACCAGGTCTCTGGAACTAAGCTGGATTTTCTGACAGGACGTGGGACCATGAGCCCCATGCCCAGCATTCCTCAGACACCTTCCCCGGGCAGTGGTGGCATGGCAAACGCCCAGAGACCTGAAACCAGAGGGGCTGGTTCTGTCTGGCTAGAAACCAACAGTGTCAGCATCCATGACCCAGCTGGAGGAGTCTGGTTTCTTCTCTGGGTCCAGCCCTCAAGCAGTTGTGAAGAAAGCGCAACTCACTGCTCCTACTTTACAGAAGCGGAAACAGAGGCTCAGAGAGGCTTAGAAACCTGTCTAAGGCCATGTTGTCAGGGAGGGGCAGAGGCTGAGACTGCCCAGCTCCTGAACCACTGTTCTTTCCTGACTCTTCTCAGCCATTTGCTCCAGCTAAGCTTAAAAGTTCTCCATGGCTGGGCGTGGTGGCTCACGCCTGCAATCCCAACACTTTCGGAGACCAAGGAGGGCAGATCACCTGAAGTTGGGAGTTCGAGACCAGCCTGGCCAATATGGAGAAACCCCATTTCTACTAAAAATACAAAATTAGCTGGGCATGGTTGTGCGTGCCTGTAATCCCACCTACTTGCAAGGCTGAGGCAGGAGAATCGCTTGAACCTGGGAGGTGGAGGTTGTGGTGAGCTGAGATCGCACCATTGCACTCCAGCCTGGGCAATAAGAGTGAAACTCTGTCTTAAAAAAAATTTAAAAAGCAGTTCTCCATTTGCACCCATGAGCTAGGCTGATGATGCTGAGACTTTCTGGTAGCAAAGTAGGAGGCCAAGGCCATTCGAGGGGCCAGTGGCGGGTGGCCTACAAAGCTGGCGAGAGAGAGGTTTAGGAAGCCCCATCTTGCCCTGGGTGTGTGATAGATCAGGAGTGGAGGACTACGGCAGTGGGAGTAGGAAGGAGATGCAGGTAGGGGTAGAATTTATGGTGGGGGGGAGGTGGAAGAATGAAGAGTCAAGGACCACATCCAGATTGCATAGCGTCTGGGTGGATGGTGGCACTCCTGGCTGCAACGTAAACCTGGAAAAGACCCAGGAAAACACAATCCCCCCAGCTCAGCTCCCTGCTTCCCACTGCCGCCCAAAACCCAGAGGTAAGAGGTGCCTGCACTCATTCCACCTCACTCTGCCAATTCACGGCTTAGTGCACCAGCCCCCAAACCTGGCAGTGCCAGATGTGCCCATTAACAGGCTGGGGTTCCCTCCCTGGCCAGCTCCATCTCCCCCCTGAGCCAGGCATGCAGCATTGCCCTTTGTTTTACCGGAGCCTCCTGGTCTTCTCCAGCATCTGAGCAGCCCCGATTACATTTCCAGCCGATTTTTAATTGTCTCATATCAGCCTGCATAAATCTGCCTGTGCGGCTTCACCACTGGGGAAGCATTCCAACTGCCTGTCCGTCTCCAGGAAACCTCTCGTACCCCAGGACAGTTGCCTTTTGAGGCACTGGGTGGTCTCTTGAAGTAAGAAAAACATTTCTTTTCAGTCACATTTCTAACCATCTTGTGAATTTGAATTATTTAACAATATTTTTGCAAAAGCCATCTGGGAATGAGTTGGTTGGCGATTTGGGAGAAGGCATACAGGGTGCTGCAGGGAAGGCCATGAGGACAGCTGCAGATGCCACATCTGCCATCAATGAAAGGGTGGACGCATGGAGAGGAGGGCTGTGACCCGGAGCCCAGGGATCACAGCCGGAACCCCACCATTCCCACCAGCCAGGAGGTCACCAACATGTCACTTCCAGTCTCAGCCTCTCAGCCCTGAGGGCCTGGATTTGCAAGGGCAGTGGAAGCTCTTGTAAGCTCTGAGAGGCTGCACAGATGCAGGTGGGGTTGTTTGCAGAGTCTTTGTGCTGTAGGGGCTTATTTTACTGATAGCTGGGTAAGCGATGCAAAGGTCCCAGAGGAAACCTAGCTGGCCCTGACCTAGAGGCATTTGGTGGGGTATGAAGTAACTCACTTCCCACAGTAAAATCCCAGTGTTAAGGCAGGGCCTGACTGTTCCCCAGACCTCTGGGCAGTCAGAGCCCAAAGGGACTTGAATCGTCCAGGTCAAGACCCTGGCATTCTAATGGGGTCAACTGAGGCACAGGAAAGGAAGAGGACCTTCCTGAGGTCCTGTGGAGGGCTGCTGAGAGAGCCCGCAGATGTCCCAGCTCCCACCCCAGGGTTATCACCCTTTGGAGCCCCATAAGCACGGTATTTTCTTCTCTCAATTTCTCCACAGACATTCTCAGTTCTTGAGGCAGATTTGTAAAATCAGATGTCAAATTTTATAGCCCTGGTCTTCGCTCCTGCAGCTCCAGTGCTAGGGCTATAAAATGATGTCTTGTTGTGTCTTCAGCCACTCGGATGCAAACACCCTTGCCCTCCGCTGGAGCAGAGGCCGTTCAGTCCCCGGGTCTGTGTCTCATGCTGGCTCTTCTCTAGGCAGCTCCCCCATGAGTAGCCTCCATTCTCCTTCCAGCACGAGTGTTCTGCCACTTTTAATAATGCTGTGCTTTTTTTCCCCCCTCTCTTATCTTTTTTAAGATTGTTTCACCCAAGAGGAGGAATATCAGAAACAATTGGGTTTGGCAAAGCCAGCTTATTACAGATGCCTTAATTAAAACCATTTTTTAATTTTTATTTTATTTTATTTTTGCCATTTCGTTTGGAAAATCCACACTCTGCTTATGGCCTCAGGCAGCTTGGAGATCACCCTGCCACGTTTTAAGCACAGGCTTTCAGGGCAGGGCTTATAGACAAGTCAGCAGCATGGCATTCACCATTGAGCTCTTATCATGCACTGGGCTGTCAGCCGAGTGAGGAGACAAAGACACGTCAGACTCTAAGCTCACAGTCTAGACAAGGAGACAGGGCGGTAGGGAAGTCCTGTGAGGGACAGAGGTGTGCAGAGAAAGATCGAGGGAGGGAGAAAGTAAGTCTGACTAGGGGCATCTTGAAAGTCTTCCCTGAGGAGGGGTCAGTTGAGGAGGACTTCAGATGACACGATTTTTGAGAGGAGAAAACTGGGGAAGTTATTGGAAGCAACAGCTAAGTACAAGGACGTTTAGGATGGAGATGAGAGGAAAGGCCTATGCAGTGTCCTTCCTCCCTATAGTCCCACCTTGGCTGGGGTGGCCAGCTGTCCAGTTTTCCCTTGGAAGTGATAGAGCTTCTCTCTGTTTTGTAAAATGTCGTCCAGTTTTCGTTTCCAGGTTAAAACTGAGGTGCATAAAACATTACAGCTCTTCTAGAATTTTGTCTAGCAGATTTTCCAGTTTTTACTAGAAACTCCTCCAGGAAAATATCTAGGTACATAAACCCAGGGATCTTGCTTTCTAAATTTGTCATCTAACATCTGATTTTGACCCTCACGGTTATAGTGTGAAATGATTTGTCATGTGCTAGAACATTTCTTGGCTGAGGGTTCCTTTGGAAATATGTCTTTCTGTCTCACCACCTCAGAGGACCTGGCACATGGTAGGTACTGAGGAAATATTTGGAGATTTTATTCAGGAGAAAAATAATCAGAACACTCAAAATGACCCATGATGATGATAAAAACAGATTACAAAGTTCAGCCCAGTCGGTAACTGTATGTCACATGCATGTACGCATGTGTGTGGGAAAAATACAGGAATGCACTATGCTAAAATGTGATTAACCACTGTCTGCGGTGATGAAATGGCAGATTTTTATCTTCTTTTTGTTTATTTTGGATTTGTGTTTTCTGGATTTTTCATAGTGAATCTCTTTTATAATAGAGATAGAGATTTTTTTTTTTTTTTTTTTTTTTTTAAGATGGGGTTTCACCATGTTGGTCAGGCTGGTCTTGAACTCCCGACCTCAGGTGATCCACCCGCCTTGGCCTCCAAAGTGCTTGGATTACAGGCATGAGCCGCCACACCCGGCCTTTTTTTTTTTTTTTTTTTTTTTTTAGACGGATTTCCCCTCTGTTGCCCAGGCTGGAGTGCAATGATGCAATCTTGGCTCACCGCAACCTCCGCCTCCCAGGTTGAAGCAATTTTCCTGCCTCAGCCTCTCAAGTAGCTGGGATTATGGCTGTGTGCCACCATGACAGGCTAATGTTTGTGGTTTTTTTAGTAGAGACAGAGTTTTGCCATGTTGGTCAGGCTGGTCTCAAACTCCTGACCTCAGGTGATCCTCCTGCCTCAGCCTCCTAAAGTGCTGGGATTACAAGTATGAGCCACCTCACCCAGCCTCTAATAGAGATTTTTTTTTTTTCTTTAATGAGGCAGAGGAGGAAGCTCATTGGCTATGGAGTTAGGAAACTGTTTCTGGTCCCAGCTCTGCCTTGAGTTTTTCTGTTTGACTTCTCTATGTCTCAGTTATTTGGGGGTACTTTAATTGGCTCAGTAGAGAAAGAGCATATCATGGCTAAGAAGGTAGACCACCTGGAGCCAGAATCCCTCCCTGGTTCAAATCTCAATTCTGCTTCTTACTAGCTGTGTGACCTCCATTTCTGCATCTGTACAATGGGTAGAGTAATAGTTCCTACATATCAGGATCTTTGTGAGGCATAAATGCAGTCATGGTCCAGGACCACGATTTTGTACTCTCTGAAGCCCTAGTCCGTTCTCTCTGGCTCCCCACAGCAACCTGACTTTATCCTCAAGGGGAAGGGCTCAGAGAGATGAGGAGCCCTCACCTATGGCCATACCAGCGCTCTACATCCCAGCCCTCTATCCATTCAACAATTCCCCACCGCCTCCCAGTCTGCCAGAGAGCAAGCCATGTGCCCGTCATTTCCTCCTTGCACTACAGGCGTATGCCCCACCAAGGCTGAACACGGCCTCGAAGGGAGAAACACATTTGCATGGTGCTGGGCGGGCTTAGCTCCTGGTAGAGCTGGTGGTAGGAAGTGACTTGAATAGGCATCTGCAGAGTGTACTCAGAGGCAGGAAGAATGATGCCAATAACAGTGATGAGAAACTCGAGGCAGTGTAGGATTCTGACACATCCATGGTAGCAGCACTGAGGCAGCAAACTCAGGAGACTGTGTGACCTGGGCACTGATGTTTCACACTCACAGTCCCCAAATATTCGCATAACCCCATGTTGAGTTCAGATATTCAGGCTAGGAAAACACATTTTTGTTTGTTCTGAATTGCTCCAATCCTAACTAAAATGTCATCTCTGAATAAGCTAGGGTTAGCTGTTTTACTTCTGTGGGAGTTGTGCTTTCAGGAAGCAATCGGTTCCTAGCATAAGTAACTTTGTGGAACTCAATTACTTGCAGACATGCTGGGGGTAGAAAACAGCAATAATTAACGCGGTCAAACCCAAGCCAAATAATAAAATGAAAGTTTTGTTGTCTGTCAAGGTAGAAATCAGTTTCATTAGGGAGCAAAGAGCCAGAGATTTAATTTTGGGAAAATTCTCTACCCTGTTGTCAAGAAGCTGCCAGAATGAATGTCTAACATGAGAGGATTTGCCCCCCAGAACCCAGACTATGAAGAACTGACAGTGGCCTTTCAAAGTTAGATTTCTAAACCTTCCAAGTGTGGCCAAAGCCACTGGGCTTTTGCTTCTTAAAGTTCTTGGACCCAGCTGGACACAGCGGCTCACACCTGTAATCTTAGCACTTTGGGAGGCCAAGGCAAGGAGGATCGCTTGAGTCTAGGAGTTCAAGACCAGCCTGGGCAACATAGTAAGACCTGGTCTCTGCAAAAACAAATTAATTAGCTAGGCACGGTGGCTCACACCTGCAGTGCTAAGCTACTCAGGAGGCTGAGGCAGAAGGATCACTTAAGCAAGTTAAGGAGTTAGAGGTTACAGTAAGCTATGAATGTGCCGCTGTACTTCAGCCTGGGCAACAAAGCAAGACCCTATCCCTTCCCCCCACAGAAAGGTTCTCAGCCCCATGCCCCATTTGGTGTGGTCAAGAGATGAGTGTTACTATACTTGATGACACTTACATGTCAATAAGATCCTGTCTCTTGGGACTTGGGACGAGGTAGAAGAGAGGGGGGGACTCAGGAGGTCAGCATCCCAAAAAGGAGTTCAGTGGAAGCTCAGGGGTGTCCACGTGAGTTCACGACGGAGTTGTGTCCAGCCAGCAGGACTGATGGCCAAGGTGGACAGACCCCACGGGACCCTGTTCAGTTGCTGGCCCTCACTATGTGAGAGATGGCGACTGCCTGGGGAACGGGCAGCAGAAGTGACCAAGATGGGAACGGACAGGAAATTCTGCCCTAGAGGACAGCTGGAAAAGAGTAGCCCAGGTCTTCCTGTCTCTGTGGCACCTTCCTAGGGCAGAAGCAGTGGCCTTGGCCTACAAAAGTCAGAACTCCGAGCTGGGCTAACCTCAGCAAGCTGTCCTTAGTCATGTTTCAGCTCAGGACATGGAAGAACTTAACCATGGGCAAAGCTGTCTAAGTTTGGAAGGGGTTGTCTTAGTGGGGAATGAGCTCTCTGGCAGTGGTGGTGGTAAGCAACAAAGCTGGGCACTAAATATTGCAGCTATTACAGAGGAATTTCCATCATTAGATGAAGCTAGAATGGTGGTTTTCAAACTTGAGCATGCATCAGAATCTCTTAGAGGGCATGTGTAAAACAGATTTGGGTTGCAAAGAGACCCAGGGAGCCACAGGCTGAACAAGTAAGTCTCTGGTTATTTGTGGACATTCTAGGGTACACACTTGAATAAACTATTTAAAAAAAAAAAACAAAAACTGCACTCCTCTTCCAGCCCTGGGGCTCTGGGGTATCTAAAATGAAGGGGGGTCCTTTTCTTTAATATCCTGAATAGCATTCCTTCCTTCCCATGCGACATGAGCATCTCCTATGTGCCAAGCTTCAAAGGTTGTCTCTTCATTATGTAAATGGAGAAACCAAGGCCTGAAAAGGCAGAAGCCAGGACCCCCATGCTCAGTTCTGAGCTCTTTGCTTAGCTTTCAGTGGATTTCAAGGAATACTGTAAACTATTCTCCATTTCATAGATGAAGAAACTAAGGCATAGATTCCCAAGAACTATTGGGAGTTTTTCCGCTGGGAACCACGGTCATTCATATGATTTGCAAAAGGTTCTTGGCACACTATCGGGGTGGTTCCCAGTTAACCAGATGCCTTTGAAATTCCAAGGAGGAAAAACCACCCTCAGGTTAGATTCAGGGGCCTCTGAACAGGCAGATCACTCTTAATGTGCAGTTTTAAAAGGACTTTCTGGATTTTCTTTCTTTCTTTCAAATAAAGTTTGTTGTGTATAATGAAGGTATACACCATGATGTTATAGAATGCATATAGATAGTAAGAAGGTTACTATAGGCTGGATGTAATAGCTCATGTCTATAATCACAGTGCTTTGGGAGGCCAAGGCAGGAGAATTGCTTGAGCCTGAGAGTTGAAGACTAGTCTGGGCAACATAACAACATAAACTTTGTTTCTTTTCTTTTTCTTTCTTTTTTCACCAAGAGAAGTTTTTCCTTTAATTTAAAAAAAAAAAAAAAAAGGTAGAATGTATATAATGGACAAAGGATAACCAAAATTTGCCAAATCAGGCTAGTAAGAAAATATCTTTTTTTTTTTTTTTGAGTCGGAGTCCTGTTCCGTCATCCAGGCTAGAGTGCGGTGGCACAATCTCGGCTCACTGCAACCTCCGCCTCCCAGGTTCAAGCAATTCTCCTGCGTCAGCCTCCTGAGTAGCTGGGATTACAGGTACCTGCCACCACGCTCGGCTATTTTTGGTATTTTTTTAGTAGAGATGGTGTTTCACCATCTTGGCCAGGCTGGTCTTGAACTCCTGACCTCATGATCCACTCACCTCAACCTCCCAAAGTTCTGAGATTACAGGCCTGAGCCACAGCACCTGGCTGAGACTTTGTTTCTATAAAAAGTTTTAAAAATTAGCCAGGCATGGTGGTATACCCCTGTCGTCCTAGCTTACTTGGGTGGTTGAGGCAGGATCACATGAACCCAGGTGTTTGGGGTTACAAAGTGAGCAGTGACCTGCTCTCCAGCCTGGGTGACACAGCAAAACAAAAAAGGTTTATATAGTAAAGCAAATTAACATATCCCTTGCCTTTCATAGTTACCGTGTGTGAGTATGAATGTGAGCGTGTGTGTGTGTCTAGAGCTGCTAACATCTACTCATGTAGCAGGAATTGCATATAAAGTACAATTTGTTTATTACCTGTGGTCCTCGTGTTGTGCATCAACTCTCTAGACTTGTTCATCTGCATGTCTGCTCCTTTGTGCCCTCTGACCTACATCCCCCCATCTCCTCCCCACCATGGTCCGAGGACTCACTGTTTTCTTCTCTATCTCTACATATTTGAATTTGTTTTAGATTCCACAGGTAAATGAGATTAATTATACAATATTTTTCTTTCTGTATCTGGTTTATTTCACTGCCCTAATGTCCTACAGGCCTGTTCATGTGTGGTGAATGACAAGACCTTTTTTAGGGCTGAATAGTATTCTCTGATACATACACCACAGTTTCTTTATCCATTCACCCTTGACGGACCTTCAGTTGTTTTCATAAGCTGATTGTTGTGAATGGCACTGCAGTGAACATGGGCGTGCAGATGTCTTTACGAGACGGTGATTTTATTTCCTTTGGGTATATGACCAGAAAAGGGATTCCTAGGTCATACAGTAGTTCTACTTCTAATTTCCTTACAAAGCCCCTTACTGTTTTTCATAATGGCTGTACCAGTCTACATTCCCATCAGTAGTATACAGAGTTTCCTTTTTTCCACATCCTCACCAACATTTGTTGTCTGTTGACATTTTGATAATAGCCATTTTGCTGGGTATGAAGTGATACCTCATAGTGGTTTTGACTTGCATTTCCATGATGATTGGTGATGTTGAACATCTTTTCATAGACCTGTCAGCCATTCTTTTATGTCTGCTTTGAAGAAATGTCTACTCAGGTCTTTTGCCCATTTTGTAATCAGGTTATTTGTTTTTCTACTGTGGAGTTGTGTGAGTCCTTTATAAATTTTCGATGTTAAACCCTTATCAGATATATGGTTTGCAGATTTTTTTCCCAATCTGTAGTCTGCCATTTCATCTTACTGTTTCTTTTACTGTGCAGGGTCTTGGATACAGTCCCATTTATTTATTTTGAACTTTTGGTATGATATCCAAAAAAATCTTTGCCAATGCCACTGTCCAGGAGCTTTTCCCCTAGGCTCTCTTCTAAGAGTTTTATAGTTTCTGTTCTTATGTTTATGTCTTTTATCCATTTTGAGTTGATTTTTGTGTATAATAGAAGATATTCATTCTTTTGCATGTGGAAATCTAGTTTTTTAGCACCATTTATTAAAGGAATTATCTCTTCTCCATTGTGTCTTCCTGGTACCATCATCAAAAATTAGTTGACCCATGTATGTTTGGATTTGTTTCTAGAGTCTCTATTCTGTTTCACTGGTCTGTATGTCTGTTTTTATGCCAGTACCATACTGTTTTGATTACTGTAGCTTTGTAATATAATTTCAAATCAGGAACTGTGATGCTTCCAACTTTTTCTTCCTCAGTATTGTTTTGGTTACTCGGGTCTTTTGTGGTTCCAGATGAATTTTAGGATTGTTTCTTCTTTTGCTGTGAAGAATGACATTGGGGTTTTGATAAGGATTGTTGTTGAGTTTCTCGTCTTTACTTTTTTTCTTAAATAAAACTAAGTTGGATCAGATGCTTTGTGAGTAGTGAGTCCGCTTCATTGCTCTGCTGGTGAACACCCTTGGTCAGTTAGTGAGGAATCAGGCTCCTGCCAGGGTTGGCCAGGAGGACTGGTGAGGGTGAGCACCTGCTTTAGCAAGGGCCAGGGTCCATGAGGTGACCCAGGGTGAGAAATGAGGAGGCAGGGCATTGCTGCTTTCTACCTCTCCCTGGATCCTCCTCCCCCTGCCACATCCCCACCCTAGCTTGTCACACCGCATTACTGCAGACTCAGTCTGCTGGTCTTGCCAGAGAATCATCCGCAATGGAGGCAGGGAGCAGGGGCTTCATTGCAGAAAGAGATCAAGCCTCTATCCTTCTCTGGGCCTCAATGTCATCTGTAAAATGACGTTGAAGAACCAAATGGTCTCAGAGTATCTGGTTGGTGTCTTGTCTCCCTCAGAAATGTTGCATGCAGAGCAATGCACACAGTCGGCACTTAATAAATGCCATTAACCATCTATGACCAGTTAAGTTTTTTCTCTGTTTTGTTTTTTGAGATGAGGTCTCACTCTGTAACCCAGACTGGACTACAGTGGCGTGAACACAACTCACTACAGCCTTAGCCTGCCGGGCTTAAGCAATCCTCCCATCTTAGCCTCCCGAGTAACTGGGACTACAAGCATGTGCCACCACGCCCGCCGAATTTTTTAATTTTCTACAGAGATGAGGTCTCATGATGTTACCTGGGCTAGTCTCACAAACTCCTGGGCTCAAGAGATTCTCCAGCCTTGGCCTCCCAAAGTGCTGGGATTACAGGTGTAAGTCACCACGCGCAGCTTCCTTTTCTGTTTTCATATCGATCCTTTGTGCAATGATGTGCCTTAGAGAGTGTCGTGAAAGAACACTTGATGTTTGAGGAAATCTATCTCAGGGCAGTAAACGCCTTGCCCCATGTCACCCAGTGGCAGAGCTGGGCCAGAACCCAGGTATCCCACCCCAGCCAGGCGGGCTACCCAACTGGGGGAGATGCTCCTGCAGCCAGGGCCTGCCTGGCTATCCATGACTTCTGGGCTGCCAATACAGCCGTGAATGACAGAGCAGACAGACGGGGAGCCTAGCTCGATACTCAGCCCAGACGGCACAGAGCCAGCCAGACACACCAGACAGGCAGCCCCTCGCATGGTGGCTCCTGCCCAGCAAGTGAGAACAAGGCCCATGCCAGGAGCCCAAGCCCCTAGTCCTGCATGGGCATCCGTATTTTCTGAAAGGCACTGTTCTTCGTTTAAAATTTTTTTTAATGCATTAAGCTAGAATCTGCTGCCAGCCCCATTTCATGTCATACTTATCTGAGGGGACTGCCAAAGCATGCGGATGTGTACCCGGGTGACCAGCCTCCAACGACATCCTGCACACTTAGTGGCACCTCCGCACCTGGCCAGCCTTGCTTCCCGCTGTCCAGACCTCAGGTCATCCTTATGGGTGAGCAGTGAAAGCTCTACTTCCCAGATGAGTGACTTGAAGCTCAGACAGGGCACAGCTCAGGGCAGGGACTCAGACACAGGTGTGGGTGGCCCTGAGCCTGGGCTGCATCCAGCACCATCCTCAAGCACTCCAAGGCTCTCCCCTTCCAGTCCTGCCTGGGTCGACCGCAGGGTGCCGACGCCCCTTGGCCTATAAAAGCCATTGTGTGCTTTAAGTCCTCCCCTGCCTTCCCCCAAGGCTTCCTTGGCCCAGCCTCTGTGTGGTCCCTGCTCTGAAGCCCTCTCAGATGCAGTGCATCTCCCCACATGTGCTGCTCAGGTGGGACTGGGGGGTCCTGTCCTTGGAAACAGCCTGGAGCCCTCTGGAACCAAGCCATTTGGCAGATTTCGCTCTGCGTCTTAAACCCTTTCATAAGGGGCCAGATGAGCTAAGATTCGTCAAACGTTCACATTTCATGTGGAGGTTCTCATCTGCCCCTCACCACAGCTGCAGGGGTGGACTCTGGCTATTCCCGTGTTGTGTCATGGATGAAGAATTTGGGGCACTGGCGTCTAGTGAATGGTGTGGCTTTAGCGTAGGCACTGTTGAAAGCTGGGCTACATTATTCTTTGTGGTGGGGGCTGTCCTGTGCATTGTAGGATATTCAGCAGCATCCCTGGCCGCCTCTTACAAGATGCTAGTAGCACCTATGTGTCAAGACATTGCTGAATATTCCCCAGGGAAGAGGGAATGTGAAATTGCCCCAGGTCAGAGTCACTGCTTTGAGAAGCATATGGGCTGGGACGGCCTTGTCCTCAGTAGAAAGAGATTACGCTTTCTGGCCTGGATTCTGTCGGTCCTGGTGGCACAGGCATACGAAGCCTGCTTTTGTTATTTTGCTGTCCGAACGCCCAGGATCCACTGTGCCCAGTGTACCCGCCTGTCTCCGTCCATGAGGAGACTCACTCTGCCCTGCCATGTTGTTCCTCCTGCTGAGGTGCCCCCACCCACCCTGGCATGTCCCTCACTGGCGGCACAGAACTCAGCACTGAAGGGACCCCTTCCAGCTTTTCCAGAGGGAAACGCTAAGGCCCAGGGAGAGGGGACTTGCCCAGCCAATATCAGTGGGATCAGAGTTTGAACTTCCTCCCCTTGGGGGGTGCCCAGGGCTAAAGAGTGGGGAAAAAAATTTCCAGCACACATAGGCCTCCATGTTCCTTGAAAAGTCCTCAATTGGAGGTAAAAAAGAAAAGAGCCCTAGACCCTGTTTCCCCTTCCTGAAGCTTTGGCAGCACTTCACCATCCTCCTCTGCTTCTGCCTCCACCCTCCTCGCGTTTCCATGTGCACCTGGCTGAGAGCTGGTGGGAACCCTGACGGGGGACTGCAAAAGGCATCCAGCGGGATCCCGCCACCAAGCGTCATTGCCTTCCCACTTACACACCTCCAGTAACGGGAGGCTCACTCCCCTCAGCTGTGAGCCCTCATCCTTTAAAAACCTCTTGTCTGACAACGTGTTGATTTTCTCCTGAGAAAACTGCCCAAAATGGGTTCATTTTGACATACCTACTGCTTTGTGTGCTGAAACGAGCCTTATGCCTCTACATGTTCGCCAAGAGAGGCATCTGCCAGGTCTCCTGCCTAGAGATGGCTTTTTGTCATGATTTACTGAAGGCCTTCACCCTGGGCCGCCAACTTAGTGCTTGAGAAATGCCCAGGCGTCTCAGGAAGGCTAATCGCTGCTGATGCGTTTATTGAAAGTCTAATTATTTGGTTGTAAATCACGTCATTACGCTCAGCAGCGTTTACATCTAGACATTTGTTCACAATAACTTGGCGTGTGTGTCTTTGGCTTGTCACTGTGAAGGCTGCTTTGGAAGCTGTGGGCAGGATGCAGGTGTTGGCCCCATGGCCTCCTGAGCTCGTTTATCCCAGCTGCCTTGACTCGTAGAACATCTCAGCTAGAAGGAGCCTCCATGCCACCTGCCCCACGCCTCACACAGTGGCAGAAACCAGTCACAATGAAATGCACTGACGTCCTGGTCCCCTGGCTTGGGAAGCCCTGATAGCCTTGCACTGTGACTGGCCAAGTTGCTTCTCCCTCAGGCCCTTGGCCTTCTCATCTGTGGAGTGGGTATCTTGCATATAATGCCAGCCCTCCCAGCTTCCTTGGGAAGCCACAGGTTAGTCCAGTCTTGGACCAAGGGAGCATTTAAGGTCTTCTCAGCCATGCCCGAGGCAGGCCAGGCCCTGTGTGAGTGCGATCTGCCTGGGCTCTGGGTGAGTAATTGGACCTCAGAGGTGGTCTGTTGAAATATTTGCTGGCGGAAGCCACATCTCTCGCAGCATTGGTGTGGTGTCTGTGAGGAGGTAGCCTAGGTCCGTGCAGCAATCCATGCATTTGGGATTGCTTTCTGCTAAGATAGCAGAGCCCTCTCTTTACTGAATGCTATACTGAAACAGTGGCCTAATTACGTCTTCAGAAGGGCCCCAGATCTCCACCCCATCTTTGTGTACCACACATTGAGGGAAAATGTGGTAAAGTGTCTGCCTGGCAGGCCGGCACCGACCCCAGCTCTGTGAAGATTCAGCGGACTTGCGTTCAGCCTCACTGCTCACTTGGGTGGCTGCATAGTCCCAGACCAGCCACTTGAGCCCTCTGACTCTGTTTCCCCACCTGTAATCTGGACGCCTATCTCTTCGTATTTCTCTGAGGATGTACATAGAGCTCTTGGCAGTAAAGCCACAGTCGGTAAGATGGGTAATGCTGTGCTTCTCGAATCTTCTGGCACTAATGTTGCTGGAGTGGCTGCATCTTGCTTGTGGGTATGAGGAGGAGAGTTTCTCTGGAGGCATAGACCTAGCAAAATGGCCCACTTCCCTGGAGGTCAAAGAGATGGCGGGAGGAGAGCAGAAGTTGTGAGTCATAAAGGCACTGCTTTCCAGAGGCGGCATTGCCATCCTCCTGGTAGGATTCTGGCAGAAACTACCCATTTTACAGGCTTGTAAGTGGCCACGGAGGTAGCTTGCCACAGTCACCCTCCAGGCTGGCTCTCTCACCCACATCACAGCAGGTCAGCGTGAGAGCTGGGCCTGACTCCCTTTGGTTCAGCACAAGCTTCTGTGTTTGCCTCCACCCTGTTGGAAGCACGTACATGTCTGTGGGGGTACAAGGGCCCTCCCCAATGACAAGCACAGAGGCAGTGCTTCCGGGGCTCAGAGTGTGAGCACTCGCTGCCCTGCTCACCAAGGCCAGGGCAGCTGTGACACCTCCTTCCCCTGAGAATTATCTGACAACTGTTGGTTGAGCGCACTTTAAATGCACAAGCTCATTCTGTCTCCTTCCACCAACCTGGCCCAGAAATCTTTGCACGATGTAAGATTTAAATGTTTAAAATGGCTCAACAGCATTGTGCCACCTTCTTTGGGGTAATAGAAAATAAAGTCATAAGAAAGAGTGGAGGTGGGGAAATACCAAAATAAAATGGACTAACAAGAGGAAGAGACACAGACACTTAGAGCCCAAGTAGGGAAGGCCAGGGCCAGTGCTCACTTTACCCCTTCAGAGGACCGTGATTTTGCAAGGGAACTTATCTCATATTCATGTTTTATTTAGGCCTGGGCAGAGATAACTGGGCAGCTTAGAAGCCTCAGAAATAAGTGCCTTTCAAGTCTTAAGGGAAAAGGGATCTAACCCATTCTTCCCTGTGGCCTCCTATGGGGAGACTTTCTGATTTGAAAAGCATATGCCTGTGTGCTGACCTTGCAGGAATGACCCTCTGAAAGCTCCCCTGTCCTTCCCACTCTGCCTGTCCTCGCTGGCTCATCCTGGGACCTGTGCTGGCCAGAAAAAGCATCCACTGTGTCCAGACTCAGTAGGGAGCTTATCCCTTTGCTGGGCCACAATCGAGGATAAGGTCAGCCAGCCCCCAGCCTGGGGAGCTTACGATCTGAAGGGGAGGACACATGGGGCCTCATTGCCCCAGCTCTGGGGGATGGATGGATGGACAGACAGACGGACAGATGAACAGATGGAATAGATTGGATGGATGACAGGCTGAGAGCCCAACTGTGTGCCAGGCATGTGTGTATGCCAAGAGACCAGAGCAGGCTAAGGCTCAGCCTGCTGGGAAACATCACAATGGACAGACAGGATTCTCAACCTCCGGTTCTCACCAAGCTTGAGGGAAGCCAGATTTTGGGGCAGAAAGAACCCAAAGGCCCACCTGCACACCTGGATCCATCTTGTCAGGTAGCTGAGCAGAGAAAGATGAGGCAGTGGTGGGAAGTTCAGGGCTCTGAATGCCAGGCTTTGGAGTTCAGCAAACATAGGTTCAAATCCTAGCCCTGCCATCTTGCATGAAACAAGGTACAGAAGCTTCCTGAGCCTCAGTTTCTCCATGTGTAAACAGTCATCAGCATAACAACTTAGCACCATTGCTCTGCAGTTGAAATGAGATAATATGCAGCAATAGCTCAGCTCAGAGCCCAGTGCCCAGTAGGGGCTCTTGAGGTACTGGACATCATTACATCTCTGTTGGTCATGGGGAGTCTTAGACGGTTTTGAGCTGAGGGCCAATGTTCTGGGAACATCTGGGTCAGGACAGCAGCTCCCCATGCACCATTCAGGCTAAGGTAAACCAGAAATCCCCTCTCTGTCTGGAGTCCTATAACTGGGTCCCACACATTAGTCCCAAATGGCAATTTCCTTCCTTCTCCTGCATAAATATTATATGCAAGTATTTTTAAGTCATTTCATCATGAAAAGAAGCGATTTAACATAACTATTACCCAGGATTCTTCATGAAATATGCATCAAGCAATTAGGTCTAAAAGCAAGAGGTGAGGCCTCGCACCCTGCTCAGCGGCCAGCAGCTGCGGGCTGAGTAATGTTTTATTAAAGCCCGTGATTGCGCTGCGAGGTGGGGCCTGTTATTAGCCCTCCGAGCCCGGCACGTTTGATAATCCTGATGATGAGGAGGTGCTTTTTGTGATGATAATGAGCGATCTGAACGCCTGTGACAGCTCCAGCACCCTGGCCTCTGCCAGCCTTACAAGACTCATTAGACAGGTCACCGCCAGAGACACCTCTCATTGTGACTTTGCCCTCACCAAGATGTCCTATCAAAGGAGATGGGGCTGACACAGGAGCTTGGCAGGCACAGCAGCCTGTTGAAGCTCCCCAGGGGCAAAGCCTTCCCTGAACGATGATGGTGCCGAGGTGCCGAAGCCCATGCTGCCTTGAAAAGGGTGGGAGGAGGTGTGGCCCAGAGCCTGGCTCAACTGGCTGAGGATGCAGGGCCTGAGCTCTGGGCTCACCTGCAGCCTGCCTTGCTGTGTCCCCTGGGCCAGGGTAGTGTACTCTGGCCTCAGTTTCCTCTACAGTACCCCAGGGGAGTAAGAGGTGACACCCAGGCTGCCTGCAGCTCGGAATACATTCCGTTTGGAGCAGCCACGCATCCCTGGGCTTACTCCTTACCTGATGAACCCCTCTGTTCTCCACAGAAATTTTCATGCTTCCTTTGCTCATGCTGGCGTCTCCTTTTGTGTGAAGGTGGGAATCATTGACGCCACTCCTGGCAGCTGCTTTTAAATTTTCAACTGTTAGGTGGCATCTCCCTCATGGGGACCTTAACCAATCAGAATGTATTGTCACAACACATCGCCTGGCTGTGTGTAGACAAGGCATCACCTGACCGTTGTACTGGTTGAGAATTGGCTGGTAGTCTTGGGACCTCGGACCCCTGGGAGGGGGATCACCACCTTGCCTCCCAGGCTGGGGGCTCCACCAGTCAGAACATGCCATTCCCAATCCTCAGCACGGCCCCTTATGTGGGTGCCACGTATTGTCTTTTACTCCCAGCCCCTCTACTGTCTCTGACCTGCCTCAGCCCTGCACCATGGATGCTGTGGAGGCAGATGAACTTGGAAGGGATGTTTGCTCAGGGTCTGATGCCTCTCACCCACCCCGCTGCCTGGCTTCACGTGGAGCACTGAGGGTTTCATGAGGTCCTCTCTTGAGTCTGGGGAGTGCTAAGGTCAGGAGTACTGACTCTGGCATCTGCTGCTGATGATGATCACTGTGACCTTGGCTAGTTACCTCCCCTGTCTGCACCAAAGTGCTTAAGGACATAGAGCCTGGCCTACAGGGAGGATTGTCCCTGAAGGCAATCCTGGCTAAGGCCCCAGTGAAAGCAGGACTGGAGGTGAGGGCAGCTGTGAAGGGAAGGTGTGAGCTGCCTGCAGACACTTCCTGCAGGAAGCCCTCAGGGGCTAGGCAGCAGATTATGTTTTGCACATGTGGAATCCAGGACCTAGGGCTGCAACCACCCTCCAGGGCCATCTAGTCAGATTCCCTGTGGATGCATCGGGAGAAGGGACAGAGCCTAGCAAGGCACAGGACAGCCTGAGGGCCAGGGAACCATGGGAGTGGTGCTTGAGCCTGGGAGGGTCAGCATGTGAGAGCACCTTTCTCCCTCTGCCTGAGAATGGTCAGGCCACAGCCTGGGGGTTCATGGAGCCCAAGTGCTGGTCCCAGCTCTGCCTTAGTCTCTGAGCTTCATGACCAGCCTGCCCCATTGGCACAGCCTGGCTCAAGGTGGTAAACTCGTGGGTGCTTACACAGGCAAAATAGGAGTGTGTCGGAGGGATAAACAGCAGGCTCAGACAGACAGGAGGGACTTCAGCAGACGTCTAGACGCTTAGCCTGGCAGCTGCCCTACCTTGTTATCTGTCGGCAGCCAAGGTGCAGAGGACAGTGCATGGCTTTTAATACTTGGTGGCCATTCTAAGCCCCTGGCCTGGGAACAGAGGAACTTAGTTTCTGCTTCAGGCTTGGTCAGAGCCATTGCCGCCATCACTGCCCACCTCCCTTGCCAGATGCTTTAGAACAAATCCGTGTGAAATGTCACTTCACCCACGTCAGTTACTCTCCTAACCTTGAAAATGAAAGTGGCTCACTCCCCTGCAGCTTCATACCTGCACACGGGCAGACTCAGTTCCCACCAGCAGCTGTGACCCTCTGCCTGACACCACCTCCACTCTGTCCCCCAGCATAGATCTATGAGAATCACAAAGCCTGATGGTCCGGTACCCTAAAAACGTAACACCGCTCCATGCATGTACACAGAGGGGAACGACGTGCCCAGGGTCACACCTCCACCCCACTGGGTGTCCCTGGCACCTGCAGCCCCTCCTTACCAGCCCTGCTGTCTTGCCCACCCACACCCCTTCTCCAGGCAGAGCTGGGCATGTGGCTCTGAGATCTCAGCTTTTTAACCCTCTGCTGTTTTATCAGCCACATGGTTACAGTGTGTTACTTAAGCAATCACAGCTCTTTCCCAACTGGCACAGATCTGTGGTCTCTTTGGGGTGGCGGGTAGGTGAGTCTTCACTGGAATGTAGTTTTACATTCTTCGTGTAATGCATGCACCGTTTCCTTTCTGCAGCCTAAGCAAGTGCGCCGCCTGCTTCTCAGACGTGTCTCAGCAATTCTCCGATGAAATGACCCTTCACTGAGGAGCAGAACTTGCCACAGGCTCTGTAATTAGAACATTGCCAGCCTTAAAAAATCTTGATTTAAATTTCAATTCTTTACAGGAATTATTCTCTCTTGAAATGTAATTGCTCTCCCAACGATTTTCTTTAAGCTGAGGGTGACATCTCTAAATACATTATTATGAGCAGATATATTGCTTAGTGCTTGCACTTCATTAAGCATTTGTTCTGCCCATTTGAAAATGGTCCTGGAGCCCAAATTAAGGTGTTAATAGAGCCAGCACTTGTAAGCTTGGGAAGCCCAGTCCTGACTGGAAGAGATGTGTTCAAGCCCTGCAGAGCCCCTGTGGAGGCTACAGCCGTGAGGCTGCAAACCTTCATGTCCACTTAGAGCTCGGTTTGGGGAGTCTCTTGGAGGCCGTGGAGATGGGGGCAGGAGATTTGTCAGAAGCTCCAGCTTTCTAGTGAAGGGACAGACACCTGATAAAGTGGACTGTACTTGGAAAATCTAAAGCATCCACAGGCGTGGTGGCAGAACCACAGTAGAATCATAAAAGGCCAGGCGTGGAGCCAAGTGGGCAGGCAGAGGGCAGCCTGGACAGAGCCAGGCTGGTGGAGGGATGAGGGATCCAGTGTGGCTACAGCCCCAGAAAGAGTGGGAGAGGTCTACCTGGGCCAGGCAAATGCTGGCAGGAGGACCGTTGCCTTGGCCCTCCATGAGCTGATGCAGGCAAGCTTCAAGGGCTGTGGGCACACAGGCTCTGCTCTGATCTCTGAGGAACTCACCCACTGCTTTTCCTTGAGCAAGACTTCAGGTGGCTCCTCCCAGGCAGGTCTGAAGCCAGCATGGTGGACACAGACCGGGCCCTGCTCTGTGGCATGCTCAGAGGAGCTGGGATGGTGGCTAAGTACCTACCGTTTAGGAAGGCATGTATGTCTTCAGTGCCACCAGATGAAGGAGCTCTGCCTGTGGGAGCCTGGAAGACCACCCGGCAGGGACAACACAGGCTGGACCTTGAGGGAGGCAGGGTTTATGGAAACGGGGAAGATGCAGAGGGCAGGTAGTGCAGACTTTCTGCCCATATTCCATTGGCTATGCTAGTCACATGACTAACTGCCTGCAAGGGGGAGGCTGGGAAATGTAGTCCCTGGCTGAGTGACCCCTTCCCAGTGACAGTTTCCTACTACTGAAAGGAAGGCCAGATCACCTGCCATCCCTGCCACAGAGTTTCCTCCTCTGGAAACTGGGGGTGATGACCCCCACCCTGCTCACTTGTCATGGCATTGGAGACATGAACACTTTGCACCTGTCAGGCAAGGCTTAAACAGGGATCTGCGCTGGTAATAGAAAGAGGGACCAAGTTTTGTTTTGTTTTTCTGAAGAAGCCCCCGGAAGCACTTAGTGTTGGAATGCTGTCCTGTAGCAGTGGCGACTGCTGCTGGTTCTGGGTCAGATGCCAGAATTGGAGGTGCATTTGGGCGCAGCTGCATTTCATCTGGTCCTGGCTTGGAGAGGTGTGGCTCGCAGCCACTTCCTGGCTGGAATCCCTTCTGTCCCAGACATCTGAGGAGTCCCTTGGCCTCAGCCTGAGTGTCAGAGGGGTAGTTCTGCTAACCTCTGTGTTTTGTTCACAGGAGCAACCAGGGTTTTATGCACATGAAACTGGCCAAAACCAAAGAGAAATACATTCTGGGTCAGAACAGCCCTCCATTCGACAGTGTCCCGGAAGTCATCCACTACTACACCACCAGAAAGCTGCCCATCAAAGGGGCCGAGCACTTGTCCCTCCTCTACCCCGTGGCTGTGAGGACCCTGTGAACGAACCAGACCTGCCCTGCTCTGTGACAGAGCCTGAGACTTGGAGGCACCCAAGGGCTCCCCACCAACCAGCCTGGCAACTGTTGCAGGCTGTGTCGTTTGTGTTGTGTGTATGGTACTAGCACACCACTGCATGTCTGTAGAATGCTATTGCCACTTGCGGGGGCTGGAGAAGGCCTGTATAAAGACAGAGGGGTGGCCAACACACCACCCCAGCCCCCACCCTCACCCCCCTCCTTGAGTTTCTGTGAATTAAAATATTTGCAAATCCAAAGAGATGCCTTCCAGGATGAACAAAGGCAGAGCAGCTCCAAGGGGCGGGGTAGGGCGGGGCAGGAACTCCCTGGCTGACATCTCTTTGTTCTCCAGCTGTCTCGAATTCACACCTGTGTATGGGGCAACGTTTTCCCACAGGGCCCCTCCCCCCCCACTGGTGCTCGGAGCCCCAGAGCCCCAAATGAGAGTCCCACTGATGCTGGGAGCTTTCAGAGCCCTGGAGGCCCCAGGGTTCCCGCCCCGCTGAGGTGTGTGTGTGTGTGAATGTGTGTGTGAGTACAGATGTGAGGAGGTGATCACACACAGATGGGTAAGCCCGCTGATCTACTTGTAGTCATTCAGTGTAATCATTAGGCGATCTTCAAGGGATCATTGTGCAGTCAAAAAGAGGATTCAATTATTTATGAATAGGGTGTGTAAATAAAATAGTCATTTAATATATAGTCTTATCCTTGTTTTATATACTGCAGAGGGTCTCTGAGAGGCAGTGCTTGTCTGTTGGTTTCACTCCCAGAACAGAGTGTGTCTCCTCTGGGCTTGCTGCTGTGGCGGGCCCCAGGGTGGGCAGGGAGGCCAGTGCCTCAGCTCCAGCCCTCAGCACTCTGGCAGCTGGGCTGAGGCCATCGGTAGCACTCTGGGTGTCAACCCAGAACTCAGAGTTCAGGCTCCAGCAGCAGTCACAGTCAGGAGCGTCAGGTGTTGATGCAACAATTGGGCTTTCCCTCCTGCAGTAGGACATTGGTGTTGACACCCTCCCCCTCCTAGGGCACAGTATCCAGCTGGCTACAAAGGGCTGTCTCCCCACTATCTGTCAGCACCACCTGGGAGGTATTTAACGTGTAGGGAAAGGGAGACAGAGAGGAAATGTGATTTGCCAAGGCCACACAGCTCACTAGCAGCAGAGTGGCACCGAAGCTAGTGCTCTTTAGTTGGCTCTGCATGGCCTTGCTGTCACCCTGCCATGGAGGAGGCAGAATCCTGACCTCCAAGGGACATGGAGCCCTCGGTGGTCCACACTGCTTCCATACATGAGCGCGTGCACGCGCGCGCACACACACACACACGACCTCTCTCTTGCTTGCCACTGTCCTGGACAGTAGCCGGGATTTCTCCCGCACAGGCCAGGTAGCCCCAATGAGGCTGTGAGTTTCTCAGCTCTCCTGCTTTTCCCACCCACCCAGCAGCATGAAGGTATGGCCACACTCTCCTCAATGAGATATAAGGGTTCCAGAGCCTTCGCCAGGCCCCAGCAGGTCTGAATGAACTGGAGGTTCCATGACTGTCGTCCATGGCGCACCTGGGCAGAGCACAAGGGGCCAAGTCTGAACATCATCAGCAGGTTCGGGCATCAGTGCTGCACATTTAGAGACTGCATCTTTAGAGACTGTTTGGAGGTAGTTCAGCTCACTCTTCAGATGCAGAGACAGAAGCCTGGAGAAGGAGGACTCGCCAAGGCCACATGTGAGCTGGGACAGAGCCCTGCCCCTTTAGGTGGCTACACGGACTCCAGCGGTTTGTTCAAAGCCTTGCCCTCAGCAACCCCTCATCAGTGACCAGTCTGCCTCTTGGGTTGACCTCCTGGGCCTTGTTAGTCAGTCCACGTGGCCCAGCCCTCATGAAGCCCATGCTGGCTGTGGCCAGGGTCTAGATTCTAACGAAGCCAATCCTTTATTTGCCCGTTTGGCATTTCCTAAAACATCCCTCAATGAGGGAGGAAAGCAGGGATGCCCTGGAAGGAGTCATGCTTTCCTTTGTTGGGGGAGGTAGCAGGTAAATCACAAGATGAGTGAGGAGTTGGCACTTGTCCAGAGAGGAGCCTGGATGCCAAGGCTTATCCTCAGAGGAGGCCTGTGAGAGGCTGAGGAAGTCAGGGGACAACCCTCTAGTGCAGGGGGGAGGGTAAGACCTCACATTGGCAAGTTCAGGTCTGGCCACTTCCTGAGGCCGCTGGGTGCTGTACCTCATGGCCCTCCTCTGTAGACAGTCTCCCCGGACAGAACACTCCTCGGGAAAGGCTCTGGGTGGGTCTCAGTAGAAGCTGGCAGCTGTGCCCTTTGGCCTTGACTTGACCTCCTACGGTATTCCTGGGACTCTTTCTCTGTCCCCGGCCTTCATCTTCCTGAAGTTTCCCTGGGAGGCCCAACCTCCTGCCCCACTCAGGGACAGAGGCCGGCAGAGGAGCCGGCTTTCAGGAAGGGAGCTGCTGAAAAGAATTTTTTGCCCTTAATTTTATGAACCTCTCCCTCTTCTTCCTCTAATTGTGACTGTTTCCTCTGTCAGCCTGTATTCATGTTTTCTTGGACATCTAACAATTGAAACAGCTTTTCCCTTTCAGAAACACTCGCATTCAGGTTACTGGCATTAGTTTGGTTTTTGTTTTGGGTTTTTTTTTTTTTCATCTGCTGCCAATTAGTGGGGGGAAAATTGGGCTGGATTTCTTTGAGAGAAAAGAAAAGCCCCTGCCACACAACACTGCGCCCTCGGCACTTGCCTGAGAACCTCCAGCTCTAGCAGCTGTTTCTTTCTCTCCCTTCTTTGCTGGCTTTATTATTGACCGTAATGCTCTGGCCACTTCAGCAGCTCTGTCCTTGAGCGCCAAGGAGTCAAGGGCCCTTCTGGCAGCCCCCCAAACAGGATGGCCCCCACAGAAAGAAAGAAGGCTTTGTGGGAGAAGAGGGCCCAACTGCCTGCCAGTCCCATCCTGAAATGAGAAGAATGGCCTAGGCCGACACTGTCCTGGAGAGAGGCTCATGGCGCAGCCTTTGCGGGAAAGGAGTATGATGGCTCCCAGCCTTCAGGAGGGCAGGCCCTGCCCTCTCGGGGCGGCCCCTCTGTGGCCTGAGTGTGAGCTGGAGGGAAACCTGAAGCAGCCTCCTACAAGGCGTCCGGTCCACAGGGTGGAGCCTGAAGGCTCACCTCTGCCACATTCCCAGAACCAGCGGCCCCCTTGGTAAGATTCTGAACACGAAGTTCCAGTAGCTCCCTAGACTCGCTCTCAGAAGTAGTGATGTCACGGACCAAGGGCCTGGCAAGGACTGACAGCCAGGGTCACCATTTGCTCTTGCAGCCATAGGGACAGTGCATGTAGAAACCCTGCCAGCAGGGTAGGCTGGCATTTGGCATTGGCCCACGGATACCATGAAGAGTCCTGGCTCAATCAGGCAGCTGTCCAGCCAACTGCCATACCTGTCCCTTCGCCCTTCCAGAATTGGTGACCAGTGAAGACCAAATCTGGCAAGCCGTCCAGAGGGAGTGCAGTGCCCACAGTCTTAGATGTGGGCAAATGTCCTAGAACCCCACGGGGACCTATTCACAGGCGCCCTCTCGGGACACAGGTGGCCCTCCGCCATTCCGCCTCCCTCCTTGGGCCTCTCTCTATCCCACTGGGAGCCTCAAACCAGCTACCTAACATTCCAATTCTATGTGACACACTGTATAATAATGAATATTTAATGAGAAGCTCTTAATATACTACGAGTGTCTCATTTACCTTTTGTTTTTGTTTTTGTTTTGAGACAGGATCTTGCTCTGTTACCCAGGCTGGGGTGCAGTTGCATGATCTCCACTCACTGCAACTTCTGCCTCCCAGGCTGCGGTAATCCTCTCACCTCAGCCTTCCATGTAGCTGAGACTACAGGCATGCACCATCACGCCCAGCTAATTTTTTTTTAAATTTTTTTCATTTTATTTTAAGATGGAGTCTCTGTCGCCCAGGCTGGAGTACAGTGGTACAATATCACCTCACTACAACCTCTGCCTCCCAGGTTTAAGCGATTCACCTGCCCCATCCTCCCAAGTAGCTGGGACTACTGGCATGCGCAAGCATGCCCAGCTAATTTTTGTATTTTTAGTAGAGACGGGGTTTCACCATGTTGGCCAGGATGGTCTCGATCTCTTGACCACATGATCCGCCCACCTCGGCCTCTCAAAGTGCTGGGATTACAGATGTGAGCCACAGAGTCTGGCCTAATTTTTCTATTTTTAGTAGAGATGGGGTTTTGCCATGTTTGCCAAGCTGGTCTCAAACTCCTGGGTTCAAGGGATCCTGCCCTCTTGGCCTCCCCAAATGCTGGGATTATAGGCAGGAGTCACTGTGCCCAGCCACACTGGTGTCTTGTTTAAATGCCCCTTGAGCATGCATGTTTTATTTTGTTTCTTTAATGCAGCCGTGTGCACCAGGATTTTAGTTGAACTGCCTTTGGCTTACAAAAGCTGAGCTCTTGCCATCAGCTTCCAAAGGTGGATTGTTACAGAAAAAAGCAACCTTTTTGCTTCCTAATTATGAAGAAGAGAGAGGCCTAATGAGCTCAATGGAAATAAATGAATTTGTTTAGCAGACATTTGAATGCCTACTGGCCCTCAGGTCTGGTGGATACAAAGGTGAATGGGACCCAGCCCCTGCCCTCATGAAGTTTCCAGTGTGTAAAAACAGTCCAAGTTGCTGTGGGATCCCAGATGAGACGGAATTCAATCTGCTTGCAGCAGTCATGGAAAGTTGGGTCTTGGGGGATAAGTAGGGGTTCAGCAGGGAGCCTGGTGGGGTGGATGGTATGCGCAGAGGTAACAGGTGGTAGATTTATCAGGGCGAGTCCATCAGAGCCTGGTGGGAGGTGGCCAGACTCCTGGGATTCCAGGGACCTCATCCCAAGGAGGCAAAAGAACAGGGCAGGGCAGGGAGACAGTGTTCATCTTGTCATGCCTGAAGTAACTGTTGGTCTCCCCAAAGATGGGGAGCTTCTGGCCTCCTGTTTCCGAGGGGAGCTGAATCCTTAAGGAGAGAAAGGCAGGACATGAGTTTTGGCATGAAATCTGCCATTTGCCACCGTCACCATGATGTAATCATGATGACAGCATCATGCAGCCCCAGGTCCACCTGGGAGTTCTGCACCCAAGCCCCTCCTCACCTATACCCAAGGGGGCACAGCATTCCCCAGCATGTTAGGGCCTGCTCTGGAGTGATTCTCTGACTTCCCCCTCCCTAGGAACTTACCTGCCACTCTCCTCCCTCCCTCCCTCCTCCTTTTCAAGAATGTGGCTGGCTGTCTTCCCTGCTGGCCCCCTTCCTCCCCAACTCCCCAGGACTCCTGGCCTTTGGTTCACCTCTCCTTCCCCCTGTCCCCCCATCCCAGTGTCCCAGAATCTACAACTCCGCCTGCCAGGCCCTCTTACAACATTGACACCAACACCCCCATGCCCCAACATACACATGTGCGCGCGCACACACACACACGCCTGGGGAACACCTGCCCGTGGTCCTGGTGACAGAAAACATTCCTGAGCTTGATCAGGACTGAAGAGCCACAGGCAATGCCAATGCTCTGCCACCAGGAATTTCCTGAAGGTAAGGAGAAAAGGTCACTTCTACACTGTGTTATGCGTGGTGGTGGTGATGGTGGTGGTTGTATTTCTGTTTCAGTTCAATTTAACACATATTGAGCATGAAACAGACAGGACAAACTGGTGACCAGGAGCAGGAGACTGAGCAGAGTAAACTTCTTCCTTATCAGAGTCCACAGGAAGTGGTGGGCTGCCCTTTAATCCTTCACAGAGACCCAGCAGGGTGGGCCAGAAACGGAGGCCCAGCCAGGGACAGAGGCATGCTTAAGGCCACACAGCAAGTCCTTCTCTACATGCCTTGAGAGTGATCAGGTCCAAGGGTCACCTTGGCCAGTGTAGCTCTGGGAAGACTAGGGTAGGGCTGGGGGATTCTTCTCAGAGTCGATGACTCATTTTTTTCCTCACTGGCTCCGCACCTGATTGGGAGCATCCCAGGCCTGTAGTGACTGGTGTCATCTCTGGCTTGGAGGATAGTTTCCGAAGCCATGATCTGACAAAGGTGGTAGGAAGTCAACCAATGTGGCTCTAGTGCCCTCGTGTGGTTTTCTTTAGTATTGAAGCCAGTCCCAGGGAGCAGGAATGCAGCCTCCAAGTCACCTTGTCAGTTACAGAAGGAGAAACTGAGATCCAGAGGAGGAAGAGGCAGGTGTGTAAACAGATAAATGGCAGGCAGTGCAGAGTGATGGATGATGGGTGCTACAGCAGAAATGGCATTTGAACTGGACCTCACATGCAGGAAGTAGGCGCATCCTAGGCAGAGGCAACAACTTCAGCAAGAGCTGGGAGATTCCCTCTGAATCCCGATCCAGTGCTTTTCCCACTGCATTCTACTCTAAAACGCACCCATTCATGCCCACTGGAGGGCAGGTCAGGCTGAATCAGAAGGCCTCAGTACAGAACAATTTTATGCAATATTATTTCAAAGTTACTGACTTCCAATTATAAAATTAACATGTACTGTGGCCTGGTGCAGTGGCTCACAGCTGTAATTCCAGCACTTTGGGAGGCCAAGACGAGTGGATCACTTGAGATCAGGAATTCAAGACCAGCCTGGCTAGTGTGGTGAAACCCCATCTCTACTAAAAATACAAAAATTAGCCGACCATGGTGGTGGGCACCTGTAATCCCAGCTACTCAGGAGGCTGAAGCAGGAAAATCGCTTGACCCCAGGAGGTGGAGGTTGCAGTGAGCCGTGATTATGCTACTGTACTCCAGCCTAGGTGACAGATCAAGACTCCATCTCAAAAAAAAAAAAAAAAAAAAAAAAGTTTGTACTTAGGACTGGGCATGGTGGCCCACACCTATAATCCCAACTCTTTGGAAGGCTGAGGTGGGCAGATCACTTGAGGCCAGGAGTTTGAGACCAACCTGGCCAACATGGTGAAACCCCATCTCTACTAAAGATATAAAAATTAGCCGGGTGTGGTGACGGGCATTTGTAGTTTCAGCTATTTGGGAGGCTAAGGCAGGAGAACCGCTTAAATCCAGGAGGCGGAGCTTGCAGTGAGCTGAGATTGGGCCACTGCACTCCATCCTGGGTGACAGAGCGAGAAAAAAAAAATTGTATTTGTATTAGGGAAATTTGTATTTCAAAAAAATACAAAGAAGAAAATAAAAATTACCCTAAACTCAAAGAACAGTACATTAACATTCTGAAGTATCTCCTCAGTCTTTTTCTCTATGCATATATAAAATTTGTTTTGAGATGGAATCTCACACTGTCACCCAAACTGGAGTGCAGTGATATGATCTCAGCTCACTGCAACCTCTGCCTCCCAGGTTCAAATGATTCTCCTGCCTCGGCCCCTGAGTAGCTGGGATTACAAGTGCCTACCACCACCACACCTGGCTGATTTTTTGTATTTTTAGTAGAGATGGGGTTTCACTCTGTTGGCCAGGCTGGTCTCGAACACTTGACCTCATGATCCACCCGCCTCGGCCTCCCAAAGTGCTGAGATTACAGGTGTAAGCTACTATGCCCGGCCCATATATAATTATTTCAAATAAAATTGGGCTCAAGCCATGTTTACATAGTTCTATAGCTTCCATCTTCCACTTAACATAGTATCATGTCCCTTTTCCTCTGTTTTTAAATCTCTTACAATATGATCTTTTATAGCTGTATGATATTTACTATCTTAACTTATTCAAATTTTTGTATAACCAACTCTGTGGGGAATTGTTCAGAAATCTTTATCCATATTTCTGGCTTCTTGTAAGGAGAAATTCATAGATGGGGCATTATGAGGTAAAAGGCTAGGTACATCTTCAAGACTTCCTGTCTTCCAGAGATGTATCAGTTCCTCTTCCGCTGCTATGTCCAGGAGTGCCCCCATAGATACGCTGTCATATTACCTTAAAAGACTTTTCACAACTTGGACTTTGCCTAAAACATGAGACATACTATAAGCAGTTTTTCTTCATCAGGGACAGCATAAGTTTAGGATACCCATGGGGATGGACAGGAGACTGGCCTCTGCATGTAGGGCAAGCAGTTGTCCCTATAAGAGAAGCTTTCCAGGGTGCAGGACTCTGAGGGCTAACACTAGGATGGTCCCAGCAAGCCAGAACAGTTGGTCTGTTACCCTGGGGGCAAGCCCCTTAGCTCCCATTCAGTAGACCCTCCCTCTGCCCCTGTGAGAGAAAGTGCCAGGGTCAGGAACTAGAGCTGGAGCTGGGGCCGGGAAACCCAGAGGAGCTCAGAAGCAGCCCTGCCCTTCTTGGGTCCAGGACACAGGTGAGCAGAGAAATAGCTATCGCCCAGCGGGTGGGGTGGGGAGCATAGTCTAATTTCATCCCTTTTCAGCTGTGCGACCTGGGCAAGTTGCAAAAGCTTCTGCTTCCTCTGCTGCAAAGTAACACAAAAGCAGCAGCCTCACGGGGTTACTGCAAAGGTTAGACGCAGTGTTGAATGACTGCCCTTAGCAGGGCTTAGTGTCATCAACCTTCAGAGATCAGCTAGGATGAGAACAAGGTGTGATGGCAGAGGCCAGTATAACCACAGAATTTCAAAGGAAAGAGGGGCTAGGGTGCCAGAAAGGCTTCCTGTGGGAGGCAAGATGTGGCGCCTATTTTACAAATAAAAAATGCTCCAGCCCCACTGGACATCTCCTGAAGTGAGGATTACAGCTCTTAAGCTCCTCTTCCTCTATAGCTGGAAGTCCCAGAACAGTGCTCACAGAGTTATCTCCATCCCCTCTCTCAGCATTTCCTCTTTCTTCTAACATCTCCTCTTTCTCTGTTATTTAAATTAATTCTAACACACTATAGTTATTATCTAAATAATAAGCATCTGTTGTGTTTACCATTTAAATAATTACATTTATTTATGTCAATATTAAACCTATTTCTTGGCTTTATTGTTTAAATGTTAAATCTGTGCAGCAGTTTTATTTTTTAAATATTAATCATGTATCATGTTCGTTATCTGTTGTGTGTCTCCACCCACTAGAACATAACCAGAATGCAAACTCCACACAAGCAGGAATCTCAGACAGCTCCTGGCATACAGTAGGTGCTCAGTAAGTATTTGTTAGCTGAAGTAACAATGATAAAAGATCCTATCTGTGGTGGGCTTACTCTACGTGCACCTTACGTTGTACATGCATTGGTCTCCCACAGTGAGAGCCCTGCTGTGCAGATGAGAAACTGAAGTTCAGGCCTGGTGTGGTAGCTCATATCTAATCCAAGTACTTTGGGAGGTGAAGGAGGGAATAGCACTTGAGTTCAGGAGTTGAAGAGCAGCCTGGGCAACATGGTGAAAACCTGTCTCTACGAAAAAATACAAAAATTGGCCAGGTGTGATGGTGCACAGCTGTAGTCTCCGCTGCCTGGGAGGCTGAAGTGGGAAGACCACTTGAGCCAGGAGGTGGAGACTGCAGTGAGCCAAGATCTCGCCACTGCACTTCAGCGTGGGCAACACAGTGAGGCCCTGTTTCAAAATAAACAAACAGGCTGGCACGGTTGGCTCAAGTCTGTAATCCCAGCACTTTGAGAGGCCAAGGTAGGCAGATCACTTGAGGTCAGAAGTTTAAGACCAGCCTGGCAAAGCCTCTCTCTACTAAAAATACAAAAATTAGCCAGGCGTGGTAGTGGGCGCCTGTAATCCCAGCTACTTGAGAGGCTGCGGGAGGAAAATTGCTTGAACCCAGGTGGAGATTGCAGTGAGCCAAAATTGCGCCACTGCACTCCACCCTGGGCAACATAGTGAGACTCAATCTCAAAAAAGAAAAAGAAACTGAGGTTCAGAAAGGTGAAACGATGCTAGGAAACGTAAAAGTTGGATTTAGTGGTGGAGGCTAGAGAAAGGTCACAGCCCAGAGGAAAGTGGGATCTAGAGAGAAATTGCATGGTGCCGTCTACCCCAAGAACTAGAGAGAAGTGTGGCATTTTGAGTCCCTGAGAGCCACTGCCCCTCCACACCTGAAGGAGAATGAGCCTCCATCACATTGGATCTGCCATCACGGGGAACCTCCCTCAGGGTCTTGGAGCATGGTCACCAGGAAGAACCATCACCCTGTAGATGGAAAGATTGAGGCTGGTGAGGGGCTCTCCAGTGACATCACTAGGAAGTGGTGGATCTAGGATGCAAATCCAAGTATTCTAACCTTGCAGAATTGAGTTCAGTGTTCCCCAACTTGCCTGACCATAAGGTTTATATGTGGTTCTTATAAAAATACAAATTCCGAGGACCTATGCTTGGTGATTTTTATTCAGGAGGTCTTGGGTGAGCCCTTGGAGCCTATATTTTTCACAAGTTCTCCAGGGGTGTCTTATGTTTAGGGAGCTCAGGAGATACTCCCCCGGGGTCAAGGCCAGGCTGCCCACTGCCCTGCAGCTCACCATCCACGTGGGCCTTTGAACAAGTGCCAGGAAAAAGGAAAGCATCAAGTATCACACTGCACATCTGTGACTAGCCCCAGCCCCCAAAACAACAGGAGTGGCAGAGTCCAGCCTCATCTCTTGCTAGGTACAGAACTCAGATCATGTGACTTCTCTGAGGTCACGAAGTATGTGAAAATCAGAGAAAATGACGTATCATGTGGCTGCTTGGGAAACCCACAGACTGTTGTGCAAATGCTTCTTGTTTCATTGACTTGGCCCTTGCTAGGTAAAAATGTGTTTGCATTTCACAAGTATGTGTCACTCAGACAACAAGTAAGGTGTCCCTGATCTTACCCAGAGGTCAGCAACCTTTCTGAGCTCTGAGAGTTGCCAGGGACATGAGGTTTGCCTGTTGGTGTGCTGGGAGAAAAACCTGGGGTATAGAAATTATGTTAGGGAGAAAGAGCCATCCGGTGTCTCCGTGTGTGTGTGTGTGTGTGTGTGTGTGTGTGTGTGTGTGTGTGTTTGAGACAGTCTCTGTTGCCCAGGTTGGAGAGCAGTCTCCAGAGTAGCTGGGATTATAGGCATGTGCCACCACACCCGGCTAATTTTTGTATTTTTAGTAGAGACAGGGTTTCACCATGTTGGTCTTCAAACCCCTGACCTCAGGTGATCTGCCCACCTTGGCCTCCCAAAGTAGCTAGGATAAGCATGAGCCACCGTGCCCAGCCGTCCCTTCTTATACACTTTTTTCCATCCCATGCTTTTTCTGGAACCCACCTTGTTTGAATCCTAGTTTTCCTTTACGGATCACCTTTTCCAAGTAGCCTTCCCTGATTACAGCTGGTACAACTTCCCTCTCCCATCAACACTCACAGCACTTGGTATGCTGATCTCAACCAATGCAGATCATTTCTCCTTAGGACTGTTTCCCCCTCTGGGCTGCAGGCTCATTCACTCACACATTCCTGAGCCCTGCAGGACCCTGTGTTTCAAACCACGGGAACACTATTATGGGTCGGGATGTCAATTTAAAGCTAATTATTTCCCAAGATTGCCTGAGAGGAATCAGCTAGGGCTAGTGTTAAATATACACAGGCCAACTGGCCTCTCTCCTGGGAATTCTGATTTAGTCTGTCTTAGAACTGATGATATGTATGTTGGCTTTTTTTGAGATAGGGTCTGTCTCCCAGGCTGTCTGTCTCCCAGGCTGGAGTGCAGTGGTATGATCACAGTTCACTGAAGCCTCAACCTCCCAGACTTAAGCAATCCTCCCACCTCAGCCTCCCAGGTAGCTGGGACTACAGATGTGCACCACCATACCTGGCTAATTATTTTATTTTTTAAAGATACGGTCTCAATGTGTTGCCCAGGCTAGTCTCAAACTTCTAGGACCTAGAATCTAAGTCAATGCTTTTCAATCTGTAATGTGAGCATAGCACACCTGGTGAACTTGTTAAATACCAATCCTGGTTTACTCGGGCCAGAACTCTTCATTTCTAACAAACTTCTGAGTGACTCAATGCTGATGCCCTAAATGTATGGCCCATAGGTGGTTTGGCCAAATTCAAGCGAGTCTTATCTTCAGACACATTGGGGAAGCAAGAGTTGAGTGCTGTTCTCAACCTCAGCACACCTGGGGAGCTTTTAAACTATACTAAGGTTCAGGTCCCACTGCAAACCAATTAAATCAGAACCTCTGGGGGGAGGGGAGAGTGGGAGTTGTTTTGTTGTGTTGTTTTCAAAGCTTCTCAAATGATTCTAATGTGAAACAGAGCTAAGAATCACTGACTCAGTGGGTCCCTACCAGCATTAAAATAAATGAATGGGTAAATGGAAGAGAACAAACAATCCCACGGGCTTGTGGGGTAAATCCTGGGTCTCCTTTATATGTGATAAATGCAGATGCATGTGAGTTGCTAGATCAAAGCAGGTTTGGACATGAGTGAAGCAGAAAGGGAGAAGGCCCTGGAGTTCATAGACCAGCCATGGGGACAGACCACAAGAACGGGGGGTGGGAGCCAGGGAGGGTGGAGCTGACAGCACCAAGGGGCCTTGCAGTGGGAGGTAGTGAGGTCAGATGGGGTAGCAGTGACCAGAAGCCTCTGAACTGAGCCATGAAAGAGCAACAGGACATTGTCATGAAGCAAGCAAGACCTTTTAGGCACAGAGGACAAAACATACGCAAGCATAGGGGCGTGAAAAGAATGCACAAGTTCAGGGAAGGGAACGACACGTGGCTGGCTGGCCCTTTGCCATTTGGTACTGAGGGGTGTAAAGGGGAGTGGCAGAGATTGGCAATGATTGCAGGGGCCTGGAAAATGTGAGCTGAAGAGAAAGGAAGATCACTGACCCCTTGTGTTAGGGAATGACCTCAGGTGACCTTAGCTGGGCAGAGCCACTCACAGTAGCTAAGACTCCACGGACAGTTTGCGTAAGGCTGTTTTCATGTGCCTGAGAGCCCATGAAGTCTGAGGGCACCAGACAACTTTCTAGAAAGCATTTTTTGGGGAGAGGAGTGGAGGGTGATGAAGCAAAGATCTACCAGCAACATTCCTATGATCCTTTTCCCCAAGAACCCAGGTCCGCCCTTCCAACAGCTCTGCTCTCCACCTGCATTTTGTTTTGGCAAACATGTTCTATGCACCCTTTGTGCCAAGCACTGAGTTGGAGAGCCAGGAAAAAGCCAGACGGCTCTGCCCTTGTGAGCTGGCAATGGGAAGGATCACACCTTCATAAGTGACTACAACACAGGACAGGATGTCAGAATCCCCCCGCCACCCAACTCTGTGTCCTGGAAAGGCAGAGGCAAGAACAGTCAACCTTGCCTAAGATGATCAGGGAAGGCTTCTAGGAGGAAGAGGAGCCAAAAGGACCTTGAAGGGCTAACATATTTGGTGAAGAGCTTGTGTGTCACTGGTGAAAGGGGGAAACAGGTTTAAGGAACGCAGAATTTGCAAAACACTGAGACTGCATGTGGCTAAAACATAGAAGATAGTTGGGGTTGAGGTGGACAGACTGGCAAAAGGGCCAGGAAAGGACAGTCCGTGTACCACGTTAAGGAGTTTGGATTTACTGGAGGAAGCAAGAGGGAACCATTGGAGATTTTTAAGCTGGGGGATGACATGATCACAGCTGGGTTAGAGGATATCTGGAAGCTGACATAGTGGCTGGAGGTATGGAATGCAGGAATAGGTGGATGAGGACAGAAATGAAGGGCTAATTTTATGATGGATCCTGAATCCAGAAATAGAGGGTTTTCATCCCCAACATTTATATGCCCAAGAAGAGCCAATTAAGGGCCTGGGGATTTTTTTTTTTTTTTTTTTTTTGAGACAGAGTTTCACTCTTGTTACCCAGGCTGGAGTGCAATGGCGCGATCTCGGCTCACCGCAACCTCCGCCTCCTGGGCTCAGGCAATTCTCCTGCCTCACTCAGCCTCCTAAGTAGCTGGGATTACAGGCACGCGCCACCACGCCCAGCTAGTTTTTTGTATTTTTAGTAGAGACGGGGTTTCACCATGTTGACCAGGATGGTCTCGATCTCTCGACCTCGTGATCCACCCGTCTTGGCCTCCCAATGTGCTGGGATTACAGGCTTGAGCCACCGCACCCGGCCATGGCCTGGGGATTTCTGACAAGGAACTGAGAGCTGGAGGAGCAGAGGCCGGTGCTGTGGCCTGCAGCATAAAAGCAGCAGACTGGCTCAGCTCCAGACCTGAGCATTCCCTTTAACTTGGGATTTTCTGAGTCTGGTGTGCCCCAACTGTGTGTTTAATTTCAATCTTTTCCTTCTTGTTCAGGTTTTACCGCAGGAGAATAACCTCTCCATTCTAATCTGAAATTAATTATTTATGTTTATGAACATGCTGGATGCCTGCCTGGTTTATTTATTTTCCGAATAATACATCTGAATAGGCATTCACACAAGACAAGGCAAACATAATTTTGAGGCAAAGGCCCTTGCCAACTGTTGCCTGATTAATTGTTCTAAGCCATTGTGTAGCCTTGTCCTTATCGTTCGGAGTCCAAAATCTACCCCTCGCATACTAATGAGATGGCAGGTGCCAGTCAAGATTCGCACTATCCAGCTTCACCACCTGACCCTTACAGTCTTATCTCCTGCTACTATGACTTTCTCCACTGGGCCAAATTCCAGTCATCTACCCTCCAAGGCCCAGTTCAAACGTCTACTCAGTGAAGCCATCTCTGGTTCTCTCTCAAGGGGTAGATCCCCTCATGCTTCTGAATTTCCAGACTTTTGTTTTTGTATCCTTCACCAGACGCTAAGCTCCCAAGGACCTGGCACGCAATAGGTTCCTCAGCGGAGCATTTGCTGGAATGGGGAGCCTGGTCTCCTGCTTCCCGAGAGGCAGCTAAGCGCGGCAGCCAAAGCGGGGCTCGGCAAAGACCAGACCCACTTTTGGAGTCAGAGTCTACAAAGTGCTCTCGGGGGAAGGACACCCGCGGGGAACGTCGCCCACCCGGAGCCGATCCCCCCAAGAACGCTTCACTCGGGCGGGGTTACTGTTTGGGCTCGTTCAAAGCACAGGGCACACACTTCACAGGTCCACAAGCCTCCTGAAACGCCTCTGCCTCAGGCCGCCCTTTCCGTTCCCTTTAACGCCTCCCATCTATTGTGCGCCTTCCAGTTTCCAACGCGGAGTCGGAACCATCATTTCCAAAGACCCCTACAACAGTTCAGACACACATACAAGGCACGGGTTACTTTTGAGACGGGGCATTCACACAATACAGGGCAAATATAATTTTGAGGCAAAGGCCATTTCCAACTGGAATTGGGGCTGAGGGTCCAGCTACTCGTCCAAGGTCACTTTCAAGAAGTATGAGGACTATGACTTTGACCCAAGCCTTCTAACTCCCCGGCAGCGCTTCTCCCAAGACCCCCGCAGGTTGTCTGAGCTTCAAAGGAAAAAGTTTAAAAGTGATCCGTATGTCCCAAAGCACGCACAAAGCGTCCTTCTGTAAACTGCGGCATGGGTCACTGATGAAAGATTGCTCTAAGGGTTTGGAGACACCCAACAATGCTCCACAGAGGGGGCCAGGCCAGCACTTTCGAGTTTTCCGCAAAGGCGCTCGTGCCCGGAAAACCGACAATGCCCCTAAACCCGCCAATACCCAGACGCCCCCTGCAGGCAGCGCGCTACGGAAAGCGTTGGCTGTTTCTGGCACGCTGAGGCCACCGTACGGCATCAAGAGTGAAGCAACCCGGCTAGCGGAGCCTCGCAGCCTGACAGGTGTGATGGGGTGGCCCTCTACCTGCTCCGCCGAGGCGGCTGGCGGCCGGGAGAAGTAGGCTGGCGACATCTGGCGGGCCGCGAGTCGCGGGCCGAGGGAGAAGTAGAGGGGCAGTGTCTCCCTCACGTGATCCGAACGGCGCCGAGCGCGTCGCGCTGCGCCCCCGCCCCGGGGTCGGTCACGGTCTGCGCCTGCGCGGGCCCCGGCTCGCTCGCCGTCCTCCGGGACGCCGGCGGCGATGGGTGAGTGAGGGGCGGGCGTGGGGAAGCACCGGGCCTCCCTCTTACGTGGTTGCAGGGAGGGGAAACGCGCCCAAGGGCCCGTCGTAGCAGCCGGCCGCCCTACGGGCCCACCCCCGTTTTCTGCGCGCCGGCTGCCCTGGCCTGGCCGCTGTGGGGCCCGCCCAGGCGGCGCGCGCGGAATCACTTCTGAGCCTCCTCGGCTCCCGGCTCTCCCGCCTACCGCGCGAGAGTGTCCGGCTTCTGGGCGACCTTTCTCCCGAAGGAGGCTGTGCCTTCACACGGGTTCGTCTTGGGCTGGGGAGGCACCTCCCTGGTACGCCGTAACCGCAGGGGCGGGGAGGAGCTGGGCTCTGCCTGCGCCTGGGGGAGAGCGGGGCTGGCACCGCACGAGGGTCCCTGCCTCCCGGGAGATTGGGGTCTCCTCACCTCTGGACCCCTGACTGTGGAGTGTCAGAGACGGAAAACGACTTAGTGATCTTGTTCAACCCCCTCCCCGCTTTTCACAGGTTGGGGAAGTGGACGCCTGGAGAACGGTAAGTTCAGCTGCGTAGCCTGACATTGCTTGTTCTGCGACACCATGTTGCATCGCGTTGTAGGAAGCTCACTTGTATAAGGATTTTCGGGGACGGTGGTGGTGGTGGTGGTGTTAGTCTCCATGCATTATTTGGTGTTAAGTTTAGCTAGATGGAGTATGTGAGCACCTCAACTTTCTGCATAATCTTTGCTTTGCACCTCACAGGTCTACCTAGCTGATCTTAATTCCCATCCTCTGTTTCTCACTGCTTGTAATCTGTGAAACAGAAGCCCTTGAAATGTATAGTGACCTTGCCATTTTGAGCCTCCTCTGCCCGTGCTTTGAAAGGATTCCGTAGGATCAAAAGGTGCTAGGACTCTTGAGGTCCCATAGTGGTTCAGAGCACAGCATACCGCTTTGCAACTGGAATCACCCTTAGCGCATCTCAAGGGAAAATAAATTAGGAGTTGACTTACCTGATCTCTCGTTCGGTAGATGAAAGCAAACACAGATTAGTGGATTTTAAAATCAGATATTGCTTTGTCTTTATAGTGGCAAGATAGTTTCATAACTAGGAGTAGACCCGGGCTGATCTTGTTCTGAATGCTGACTCAGACCTGCTGACTAGTGGAAATTCACATCCTTTGAGAATTGGAATCACCCTCTCCCCAGTTTTTGCAGAGACCTTTGTGCTGGGGTCATATCTGGATCATGCTTACCCATGTAGGCTGTAAATTAAGGTTTTAGATTTTACACAGTTTCCTCAGTCACAGAAGCTTGACACTTAATAGTTGCTTGAAAGTGAAGTTCATTAACTTTGCTTCCTTGTGATGCGTTAGATTGTTTTACATTGCAAACAAGTTTAAAGTTATGGTAAATAAATTTTGCAATAAATTGCAAAGAATTATCCACATTAATGAATAAAAATAAAAAGATCAGTTTAGCAAAGAAATTTAACCATGATCACAGTATAGGTAAACATGCAAAATTCTAAACTCCATTATCAAAGAATGCTGTACACATTATCCTTCTGTTGCTAAATTAAGAACCTATTCACACCATCCTGGTCTTTAGGATTAAATTAGAGAAAAAGCTTTAAATCTGTGAAGTCCGGGAGGGTTTCAGAACATTTTTTCCCCCATCTAGGCCTAGTTTTTAAATCTGAGAATCTCAATTTATAGTAATGTTCTTAAAATAGTTTGAGATGGTGGCCAATAAATGGTTAACTTCTGTTAGCTGTAGTTTTCTGCTTGTGTAGTAATAGTCCCCGTTCTCACACAGAGTCATAAAGTCACCTTTATTTGCAAAATTTCAGAAAGTAATACAAGTCCTATTCCAGGAAAAAAGTGAACGTGGACAAAATTTTTATTGTTGTTCAAGTTCACAAATAACTTGGCTTGTACCATCAAGGAGCATATGTAAACAACTTGTAGGTGGTGACTTTCGAATTAAAGATATTTTGTGTGCTCAATATGTAAAAATGGTTTTGACATTCATAAATTGTCACAATATCATGTAATATGTACATTAATCTGGATATTCTTGTTCATTTAACATTGTTCAATTCTGAAACTGAAGTACAAAGCATTACATAGGTACATAGGTATCAAGCATTTTTGTGCTAAGTTTTACTACTTAAACTATTGATTAATCTTAGTTTGTAAGCGTACTACCAAGAGTTTTTAACTCATACCTATCAGCTGAAATAGTAAAAAGTAAGGATATAGTAGACCAATAATCATCAAACTTAATAGCCTGACAAACTTCAGTGTCTAGAATATATTTTAAAGTTAATCATATTAAGCTCCAAACCTCAGTACATTAAGAAAGGGAGAGAAGAGAGGGAATGGATGATATTCTGGAACCGTTTTTTTTCCTTTTAATTCTATTTTTATTGTGAATAGCAACACAAAACTGACTTAATGACGATTTTGGGACACTTAGAAGCAAGAAGAGTTGAGATGAAATGCTAACTCTCTTAAAAAGTAGTAGTAAGGGTTTTGCTCAAAGGAAAGTACATAGCCTTAAACAGTCAGGTTAAGAAACAAAGAATTAGTCTGGGTGTGGTGGCTCACACCTGTAATTCTAGCACCTTGGGAGGCCAAGGCTGGTGGATCACCTGAGGTCAGGAGTTCAAGACCAATCTGGCCAACATGGTGAAACCCTGTCTCTTAAAAAAAGAAAGAAAGAAGGAATAAAAATAATTGTCTCACTTAAGAATTACAAGAAAATGGCTGGGCACGGTGGCTCACACCTGTAATCCCAGCTTTTTGGGAGGCTGAGGTGAGTGGTTCACCTGAGGTCAGGAGTTCAAGACCAGCCTGACCAACACAGAGAAACCCCATCTCTACGAAAAATACAAAATTAGCTGGGTGTGGTGGCACATGCCTGTAATCCCAGCTACTTGGGAGGCTGAGGCAGTAGAATTGCTTGAACCTGGGAGGTGGAGGTTGCAGTGAGCTGAGATCGCGCCACTGTACTCCAGCCTGGGTGACAGAGATCACACCACTGCATTCCAACCTGGGTGACAGAACAAGATCCCGTCTCAAAAAAAAAAAAAAAAAATAGTAAAATTGTTAATTCACAAGCTGCTTCTTTGCTAGAAGAGGAAAGGTTATAAATCAGATAAACTGATAACCCTGCTCAAAAAAAAGTGAACGTAAGTACACAGGTTAGAAATAATTTTTTTTTTTTTTTTTTGAGACAGAGTTTCGCTCTTGTTACCCAGGCTGGAGTGCAATGGCGTGATCTCGTCTCACCGCAACCTCTGCCTCCTAGGCTCAGGCAATTCTCCTGCCTCAGCCTCCTGAGTAGCTGGGATTACAGGCACGCACAAACATGCCCAGCTAATTGTTTGTATTTTTAGTAGAGACGGGGTTTCACCATGTTGACCAGGATGGTCTCGATCTCTTGACCTTGTGATCCACCCGCCTCGGCCTCCCAAAGTGCTGGGATTACAGGCTTGAGCCACCGCGTCCGGCCAGAAATAATTTTTTAAAACAGCAAGTGTTGGATGGGGGCAGTAGCTTGTAATCCCAGCACTTTGGGAAGCCAAGGCAGGCAGATCTCTTGAGCCCAGAAGTTCAAGACCAGCCGAGGTAATATAGTGAAGCCCTCTCTGCACGAAAAAAATGCTTTTTAAAAGTTAGCCAACCATGGGCTGGGCGCGGTCGCTAAAGCCTGTAATCCCAGCACTTTGGGAGGCCAAGGCGGGTGGATCACGAGGTCAAGAGATCGAGACCATCCTGGTCAACATGGTGAAACCTCATCTCTACTAAAAATAAAAAAAATCATTTGGGCATGGTGGCCCGTGCCTGTAATCCCAGCTACTCCAGTGGCTGAGGCAGGAGAATTGCCTGAACCCAGGAGGCGGAGGTTGCGGTGAGCCGAGATCGCGCCATTGCACTCCAACCTGGGTAACAAGAGTGAAACACAGTCTCAAAAAGAAAGTTAGCCAACCATGGTGGCATGTGCCTGTGGTCCTAACTACTCAGGAGACTGAGGCCCCAGGGGGCCCAGGCTGCAGTGAGCCATGATCATACCACCGTACTCCAGTCTGGGTAACAGAGCAAGACCCTGTCTTTTTTGTTGTTGATGTTGATAGAGAGTCTCACTCTGTCACCCAGGCTGGAGTAGGCTCACTACAAGCTCCGCCTCTTGGGTTCAAGCAATTCTTCTGCCCCAGTCTCCCAAGTATCTGAGACTACAGGCACGTGCTGGCATGCCTGACTAATGTTTTGTATTTTCAGTGGAGATGGGGTTTCACCGTGTTAGCCAGCATGATCTCAACCTCCTCACCTCATGATCTGCCCACCTCAGCCTCACAGAGTGCAGATTGCAGGGGTGTGCCACCGCGCCCATCCAAGACCCTGTCTCTTTTTTTTTTTTTTTTTTTTTGAGACAGAGTTTTGCTCTTGTTACCCAGGCTGGAGTGCAATTGTGCGATCTCGGCTCACCGCAACCTGGGTTCAGGCAATTCTTCTGCCTCAGCCTCCTGAGTAGCTGGGATTACAGGCATGCGCCACCATGCCCAGCTAATTTTTTGTATTTTTTAGTAGAGACGGGGTTTCACCATGTTGACCAAGATGGTCTCGATCACTTGACCTTGTGATCCACCCGCCTTGGCCTCCCAAAGTGCTGGGATTACAGGCTTGAGCCACCACGCCCGGCCGACCCTGTCTCTTAAAATTAAAATAGGCTACACGCAGTAGCTCATGCCTGTAATCCCAACACTTGAGCCCAGGAGTTTGAGACCACCCTGGACAACATAGTGAGATCCTGTCTCTACAAAAAAAAAAAACAAACCATATAAATTAAACCAGAATTCTTTTTTTTTTTTTTTTTTTTTAAGGAAGTCCATTTATCAAAATTGACTCCAGAAGAGAGAACATAACAGAACAAAAACAATGGAAGAAATTGGGAACATTATCAAAAAGCTATCATCCTGCCAAACTCCAGGCTCAGATGGTATTACAGGTAAATTCTTTTTTAAACTTCAAGGAACAGATAATTTTATAAGATTTAAATTGTTATACAGTATAATGATGGGGAAATCACATATTCTTTTTACAAAGCCAGTGGAACATTAACACTGACACTTGATGTGAAGATAGAATTAAAACTAAAAACTTACCTGAGTGTCATGGCTTATGCCCATAATCCCAACACTTTGGGAGGCTGAGGTGGGGGGATTGCTTGAGCCAAGGAGTTCCAGACCAGCCTGGCCAACACAAAGAAACCCTGTCTCTGCAAAAAAGTGAAAAACTAGCCAGGCATGTGGCGCACATGTGTGGTCCCAGCTGGGAGGATTTCTTGAGTCTGGGAGGTTGAGGCTGCAGTGAGCCATGATTGTACCACTACACTCCAGCCTAGGTGACAGAGTGAGACCCTGTCTTGCCAAAAAAAAAAAAAATGACATGATCTGTATGAACAGTAATAAGACATTTTAAAATATAAGCAAATGGAAATTAGCAGTATACTAAAAGAATATTTCACCACAGCTAAGTAGCATTTATCCTCATATTGCAAAGGTGAGTAATCATCAAGAAATATGCTAACGTAATACACCAAACAGATACTTCAGAAAAGAGTAATAATAATAATAATAGCTTGTCCTTGTTGAGTACATGCTGTACACTAGACTGCTCTCCCACATGCTTTCTATGGTATTAGCTCAGTTGATTGAGCTAGTCTATGAGGTAGTTAACAGTCGTGTTTTATAAAGAAAATAAACTATAGATTGACAAGTCAAAGGTCACACAGTACATGTGTGGTGGAGCTAGGATTTAAAC